>NC_092458.1:99432726-99732726 GCF_047495875.1 Pithys albifrons albifrons | reverse complement strand
GAATCCAGGACTGGATCTTTCTTTCTCAGGAAAAACAACTTTGTTCCTTAGGGGAAGCTCATCTCGCAAAGTGCAACTTTTCTTTGCTAACAAGAGAAAGAGCTGATTCTTGCAAGACAGGAAGCACAAGGACACACATTTCTTAAGGCTTTGGTAAGTGAATAATATGCATCTGAGAATCCAGGCCTGGATCTTTCTTTCTCGGTGAGAAAAACAACTTTGTTCCTTAGGGGAAGCTCAACTCGCAAAGTGCAACTTTTCGTTGCTAACAAGAGAACCAGCTCTTTCGTTCAAGACAGAAAGCAAAAAGACACACATTTCTTATGGCTTTGATAAGTGAATCATATGCATTCGAGAATGCAGGTCTGGAGCTTTCTTTCTTGGTGAAAACACAGTTGTTGCGTACGGGAAGCTCCTACCGCAAAGTGCACCTTTGCTCTTCTAACACGTGAAACTCTTGATTTCTGACAGACAGGAGAAATCAGGGCACATATTTCTTATGGTTTTGGAAAGTAAATCATATACATCTAAAACTCCAGGGCTGTAGCTTGCTTTCACGGTGCAAAGCACTGTTGTTCCTTAGGGGAAGCTCAACGAGCAAAGTGCAAATTTGCTTTGCTATCAAGTAAAACAGTCAATTCCTGTCAGACAGAAGGCATCAGGACACACATTTCTTATGGCTTCCGTAAGTGAATAATATGCATCTGAGAATCCAGGACTTTCTTTCTAGGTGAGAAACAACTTTGTTCCTTAGGGGAAGCTCATCTCGCAAAGCGCAACTTTTCGTTGCTAACAAGAGAAAGAGCTGATTCTTGCAAGACAGAAAGCATAAGGACACACATTTCTTATGGCTTTGGTAAGTGAATTATATGCATCTGAGAATCCTGTCCTGGATCTTTCTTTCTCGGTGAAAAACAACTTTGTTCCTTAGGGGAAGCTCAACTCGCAAAGTGCAACATTTCGTTGCTAACAAGAGAAAGAGCTGATTCTTTCAAGACAGAAAGCAAACACATTTCTTATGGCTTTGATAAGTGAATCATATGCATTCGAGAATGCAGGTCTGGAGCCTTCTTCCTTGGTGAAAACACAGTTGTTACGTACAGGAAGCTCCTATCGCAAAGTGCACCTTTGCTCTTCTAACACGTGAAACTCTTGATTTCTGACAGACAGGAGACATCAGGGCACATATTTCTTATGGTTTTGGAAAGTAAATCATATACATATAAAACTCCAGGGCTGGAGCTTGCTTTCACGGCGCAAAGCACTGTTGTTCCTTAGGGGAAGCTCAACGAGCAAAGTGTAACTTTGCTTTCCTAACAGGCGAAACGGTCGATTCCTGTCAGAGAGAAGGCATCAGGACACAGTATACTTATGGCCCTGGCTAGTGAATGACATGCATCAGAGAATCCAGGATTGGAGCTCTCTTTCTGGATGCAAAGCACAGTTGTTCCTTAGGGGAAGCTCAACGAGCAAAGTGCAACTTTGCTTTTCTAACAAGTGAAACGGTCGATTTCTGTCAGACAGATGGCATCAGGACACACATTTCTTAGGGCCTCGGTAAGTGAATAATATGCATCTGAGATTCCAGGACTGGATTTTTCTTTCTCAGGAAAAACAACTTTGTTCCTTAGGGGAAGCTCATCGCGCAAAGTGCAACTTTTCTTTGCTAACAAGAAAAACAGCTGATTCTTGCTAGACAGGAAGCACAAGGACACACATTTCTTAAGGCTTTGGTAAGTGAATAATATGCATCTGAGAATCCAGGCCTGGATCTTTCTTTCTCGGTGAAAAACAACTTTGTTACTTAGGGGAAGCTCAACTCGGAAAGTGCAACTTTTCGTTGCTAACAAGAGAACAAGCTGATTCTTTCAAGACAGAAAGCAAAAGGACACACATTTCCTTGGGCCTCTAAAGTGAATTATATGCATCTGAGAATCCAGGAGTTTCTTTCTCGGTGAAAAACAACTTTGTTCCTTAGGGGAAGTTCATCTCGCAAAGTGCAACTTTTCTTTGCTAACAAGAGAAACAGCTGATTCTTGCAAGACAGGCAGCACAAGGGCACACATTTCTTAAGGCCTCGGTAAGTGAATAAAATGCATCTGAGAATCCAGGACTGGATCTTTCTTTCTCAGGAAAAACAACTTTGTTCCTTAGGGGAAGCTCATCTCGCAAAGCGCAACTTTTCGTTGCTAACAAGAGAAAGAGGTGATTCTTGCAAGACAGAGAGCATAAGGACACACATTTCTTAAGGTTTTGGTAAGTGTATAATATGCATCTGAGAATCCAGGCCTGGATCTTTCTTTCTCGGTGAAAAACAACTTTGTTCCTTAGGGGAAACTCAACTCGCAAAGTGCAACTTTTCGTTGCTAACAAGAGAACCAGCTGATTCTTTCAAGACAGAAAGCAAAAGGACACACATTCCTTATGGTTTTGATAAGTAAGTGAATCATATGCATTCGAGAATGCAGGTCTGGAGCTTTGTTCCTTGGTGAAAACACAGTTGTTACGTACGGGAAGCTACTATCTCAAAGCCCACCTTTGCTCTTCTAACACGTGAAACTCTTGATTTCTGACAGACAGGAGACATCAGGGCACATATTTCTTATGGTTTTGGAAAGTAAATCATATACATCTAAAACTCCAGGGCTGGAGCTTGCTTTCACGGTGCAAAGCACTGTTGTTCCTTAGGGGAAGCTCAACGAGCAAAGTGTAACTTTGCTTTGCTAACAGGCGAAACGGTCGATTCCTGTCAGAGAGAAGACCTCAGGACACACATTTCTTAGGGCCTCGGGAAGTGAATAATATGCATCTGAGATTCCAGTACTGGATCTTTCTTTCTCAGGAAAAACAACTTTGTTCCTTAGAGGAAGCTCAACGAGCAAAGTGCAACTTTTCTTCGCTAACAAGAAAAACAGCTGATTCTCTCAAGACAGGAAGCACATGGACAAACATTTCTTAGGGGCTCGGTAAGTGAATAATATGCATCTGAGAATCCAGGACTTTCTTTCTCGGTGAGAAACAACTTTGTTCCTTAGGGGAAGCTCATCTCGCAAAGCGCAACTTTTCGTTGCTAACAAGAGAAAGAGCTGATTCTTGCAAGACAGAAAGCATAAGGACACACATTTCTTATGGCTTTGGTAAGTGAATAATATGCATCTGAGAATCCAGGCCTGGATCTTTCTTTCTCGGTGAAAAACAACTTTGTTCCTTAGGGGAAACTCAACTCGCAAAGTGCAACTTTTCGTTGCTAACAAGAGAACCAGCTGACTCTTTCAAGACAGGAAGCAAAAGGACACACATTTCTTATGGCTTTGATAAGTGAATCATATGCATTCGAGAATGCAGGTGTGGAGCTTTCTTCCTTGGTGAAAACACAGTTGTTACGTACGGGAAGCTCCTATCTCAAAGCGCACCTTTCCTCTTCTAACACGTGGAACTCTTGATTTCTGACAGACAGGAGACATCAGGGCACATATTTCTTATGGCTTTGGAAAGTAAATCATATACATCTAAAACTCCAGGGCTGGAGCTTGCTTTCACGGTGCAAAGCCCTGTTGCTCTTTAGGGGAAGCTCAACGAGCATAGTGTAACTTTGCTTTGCTAACAGGCGAAACGGTCGATTCCTGTCAGAGAGAAGGCATCAGGACAGAGTATTCTTATGGCTCTGGCTAGTGAATGACATGCATCAGAGAATCCAGGATTGGAGCTCTCTTTCTGGATGCAAAGCACAGTTGTTCCTTAGGGGAAGTTTAACGAGCAAAGTGCAACCTTGCTTTGCTAACAAGTGAAACGGTCGATTTCTGTCAGACAGAAGACATCAGGACACACATTTCTTAGGGACTCGGGAAGTGAATAATATGCATCTGAGAATCCAGGACTGGATCTTTCTTTCTCAGGAAAAACAACTTTGTTCCTTAGGGGAAGCTCATCTCGCAAAGTGCAACTTTTCTTTGCTAACAAGAGAAAGAGCTGATTCTTGCAAGACAGGAAGCACAAGGACACACATTTCTTAAGGCTTTGGTAAGTGAATAATATGCATCTGAGAATCCAGGCCTGGATCTTTCTTTCTCGGTGAGAAAAACAACTTTGTTCCTTAGGGGAAGCTCAACTCGCAAAGTGCAACTTTTCGTTGCTAACAAGAGAACCAGCTCTTTCGTTCAAGACAGAAAGCAAAAAGACACACATTTCTTATGGCTTTGATAAGTGAATCATATGCATTCGAGAATGCAGGTCTGGAGCTTTCTTTCTTGGTGAAAACACAGTTGTTGCGTACGGGAAGCTCCTACCGCAAAGTGCACCTTTGCTCTTCTAACACGTGAAACTCTTGATTTCTGACAGACAGGAGAAATCAGGGCACATATTTCTTATGGTTTTGGAAAGTAAATCATATACATCTAAAACTCCAGGGCTGTAGCTTGCTTTCACGGTGCAAAGCACTGTTGTTCCTTAGGGGAAGCTCAACGAGCAAAGTGCAAATTTGCTTTGCTATCAAGTAAAACAGTCAATTCCTGTCAGACAGAAGGCATCAGGACACACATTTCTTATGGCTTCCGTAAGTGAATAATATGCATCTGAGAATCCAGGACTTTCTTTCTAGGTGAGAAACAACTTTGTTCCTTAGGGGAAGCTCATCTCGCAAAGCGCAACTTTTCGTTGCTAACAAGAGAAAGAGCTGATTCTTGCAAGACAGAAAGCATAAGGACACACATTTCTTATGGCTTTGGTAAGTGAATTATATGCATCTGAGAATCCTGGCCTGGATCTTTCTTTCTCGGCGAAAAACAACTTTGTTCCTTAGGGGAAGCTCAACTCGCAAAGTGCAACATTTCGTTGCTAACAAGAGAAAGAGCTGATTCTTTCAAGACAGAAAGCAAACACATTTCTTATGGCTTTGATAAGTGAATCATATGCATTCGAGAATGCAGATCTGGAGCCTTCTTCCTTGGTGAAAACACAGTTGTTACGTACAGGAAGCTCCTATCGCAAAGTGCACCTTTGCTCTTCTAACACGTGAAACTCTTGATTTCTGACAGACAGGAGACATCAGGGCACATATTTCTTATGGTTTTGGAAAGTAAATCATATACATATAAAACTCCAGGGCTGGAGCTTGCTTTCACGGCGCAAAGCACTGTTGTTCCTTAGGGGAAGCTCAACGAGCAAAGTGTAACTTTGCTTTCCTAACAGGCGAAACGGTCGATTCCTGTCAGACAGAAGACATCAGGACACACATTTCTTAGGGACTCGGGAAGTGAATAATATGCATCTGAGAATCCAGGACTGGATCTTTCTTTCTCAGGAAAAACAACTTTGTTCCTTAGGGGAAGCTCATCTCGCAATGTGCAACTTTTCTTTGCTAACAAGAAAAACAGCTGATTCTTGCTAGACAGGAAGCACAAGGACACACATTTCTTAAGGCTTTGGTAAGTGAATAATATGCATCTGAGAATCCAGGCCTGGATCTTTCTTTCTCGGTGAAAAACAACTTTGTTACTTAGGGGAAGCTCAACTCGGAAAGTGCAACTTTTCGTTGCTAACAAGAGAACAAGCTGATTCTTTCAAGACAGAAAGCAAAAGGACACACATTTCCTTGGGCCTCTAAAGTGAATTATATGCATCTGAGAATCCAGGAGTTTCTTTCTCGGTGAAAAACAACTTTGTTCCTTAGGGGAAGCTCATCTCGCAAAGTGCAACTTTTCTTTGCTAACAAGAGAAACAGCTGATTCTTGCAAGACAGAAAGCACAAGGGCACACATTTCTTAAGGCCTCGGTAAGTGAATAAAATGCATCTGAGAATCCAGGACTGGATCTTTCTTTCTCAGGAAAAACAACTTTGTTCCTTAGGGGAAGCTCATCTCGCAAAGCGCAACTTTTCGTTGCTAACAAGAGAAAGAGGTGATTCTTGCAAGACAGAGAGCATAAGGACACACATTTCTTATGGCTTTGGTAAGTGTATAATATGCATCTGAGAATCCAGGCCTGGATCTTTCTTTCTCGGTGAAAAACAACTTTGTTCCTTAGGGGAAACTCAACTCGCAAAGTGCAACTTTTCGTTGCTAACAAGAGAACCAGCTGACTCTTTCAAGACAGGAAGCAAAAGGACACACATTTCTTATGGCTTTGATAAGTGAATCATATGCATTCGAGAATGCAGGTCTGGAGCTTTGTTCCTTGGTGAAAACACAGTTGTTACGTACGGGAAGCTCCTATCTCAAAGCGCACCTTTCCTCTTCTAACACGTGGAACTCTTGATTTCTGACAGACAGGAGACATCAGGGCACATATTTCTTATGGCTTTGGAAAGTAAATCATATACATCTAAAACTCCAGGGCTGGAGCTTGCTTTCACGGCGCAAAGCCCTGTTGCTCTTTAGGGGAAGCTCAACGAGCATAGTGTAACTTTGCTTTGCTAACAGGCGAAACGGTCGATTCCTGTCAGAGAGAAGGCATCAGGACAGAGTATTCTTATGGCTCTGGCTAGTGAATGACATGCATCAGAGAATCCAGGATTGGAGCTCTCTTTCTGGATGCAAAGCACAGTTGTTCCTTAGGGGAAGTTTAACGAGCAAAGTGCAACCTTGCTTTGCTAACAAGTGAAACGGTCGATTTCTGTCAGACAGAAGACATCAGGACACACATTTCTTAGGGACTCGGGAAGTGAATAATATGCATCTGAGAATCCAGGACTGGATCTTTCTTTCTCAGGAAAAACAACTTTGTTCCTTAGGGGAAGCTCATCTCGCAAAGTGCAACTTTTCTTTGCTAACAAGAGAAAGAGCTGATTCTTGCAAGACAGGAAGCACAAGGACACACATTTCTTAAGGCTTTGGTAAGTGAATAATATGCATCTGAGAATCCAGGCCTGGATCTTTCTTTCTCGGTGAGAAAAACAACTTTGTTCCTTAGGGGAAGCTCAACTCGCAAAGTGCAACTTTTCGTTGCTAACAAGAGAACCAGCTCTTTCGTTCAAGACAGAAAGCAAAAAGACACACATTTCTTATGGCTTTGATAAGTGAATCATATGCATTCGAGAATGCAGGTCTGGAGCTTTCTTTCTTGGTGAAAACACAGTTGTTGCGTACGGGAAGCTCCTACCGCAAAGTGCACCTTTGCTCTTCTAACACGTGAAACTCTTGATTTCTGACAGACAGGAGAAATCAGGGCACATATTTCTTATGGTTTTGGAAAGTAAATCATATACATCTAAAACTCCAGGGCTGTAGCTTGCTTTCACGGTGCAAAGCACTGTTGTTCCTTAGGGGAAGCTCAACGAGCAAAGTGCAAATTTGCTTTGCTATCAAGTAAAACAGTCAATTCCTGTCAGACAGAAGGCATCAGGACACACATTTCTTATGGCTTCCGTAAGTGAATAATATGCATCTGAGAATCCAGGACTTTCTTTCTAGGTGAGAAACAACTTTGTTCCTTAGGGGAAGCTCATCTCGCAAAGCGCAACTTTTCGTTGCTAACAAGAGAAAGAGCTGATTCTTGCAAGACAGAAAGCATAAGGACACACATTTCTTATGGCTTTGGTAAGTGAATAATATGCATCTGAGAATCCTGGCCTGGATCTTTCTTTCTCGGCGAAAAACAACTTTGTTCCTTAGGGGAAGCTCAACTCGCAAAGTGCAACATTTCGTTGCTAACAAGAGAAAGAGCTGATTCTTTCAAGACAGAAAGCAAACACATTTCTTATGGCTTTGATAAGTGAATCATATGCATTCGAGAATGCAGGTCTGGAGCCTTCTTCCTTGGTGAAAACACAGTTGTTACGTACAGGAAGCTCCTATCGCAAAGTGCACCTTTGCTCTTCTAACACGTGAAACTCTTGATTTCTGACAGACAGGAGACATCAGGGCACATATTTCTTATGGTTTTGGAAAGTAAATCATATACATCTAAAACTCCAGGGCTGGAGCTTGCTTTCACGGTGCAAAGCACTGTTGTTCCTTAGGGGAAGCTCAACGAGCAAAGTGTAACTTTGCTTTTCTAACAAGTGAAATGGTCGATTTCTGTCAGACAGATGGCATCAGGACACACATTTCTTAGGGCCTCGGTAAGTGAATAATATGCATCTGAGATTCCAGGACTGGATCTTTCTTTCTCAGGAAAAACAACTTTGTTCCTTAGGGGAAGCTCATCTCGCAAAGCGCAACTTTTCGTTGCTAACAAGAGAAAGAGCTGATTCTTGCAAGACAGAGAGCATAAGGACACACATTTCTTAAGGCTTTGGTAAGTGTATAATATGCATCTGAGAATCCAGGCCTGGATCTTTCTTTCTCGGTGGAAAACAACTTTGTTCCTTAGGGGAAACTCAACTCGCAAAGTGCAACTTTTCGTTGCTAACAAGAGAACCAGCTGATTCTTTCAAGACAGAAAGCAAAAGGACACACATTTCCTTGGGCCTCTAAAGTGAATTATATGCATCTGAGAATCCAGGAGTTTCTTTCTCGGTGAAAAACAACTTTGTTCCTTAGGGGAAGCTCATCTCGCAAAGTGCAACTTTTCTTTGCTAACAAGAGAAACAGCTGATTCTTGCAAGACAGGCAGCACAAGGGCACACATTTCTTAAGGCCTCGGTAAGTGAATAATATGCATCTGAGAATCCAGGACTGGATCTTTCTTTCTCAGGAAAAACAACTTTGTTCCTTAGGGGAAGCTCATCTCGCAAAGCGCAACTTTTCGTTGCTAACAAGAGAAAGAGGTGATTCTTGCAAGACAGAGAGCATAAGGACACACATTTCTTAAGGTTTTGGTAAGTGTATAATATGCATCTGAGAATCCAGGCCTGGATCTTTCTGTCTCGGTGAAAAACAACTTTGTTCCTTAGGGGAAGCTCATCTCGCAAAGTGCAACTTTTCGTTGCGAACAAGAGAAACAGCTGATTCTTGCAGGACAGGAAGCACAAGGGCACACATTTCTTAAGGCTTTGGTAAGTGAATAATATGCATCTGAGAATCCAGGCCTGGATCTTTCTTTCTCCGTTAAAAAGCCCAGTGGTTCCTTAGAGCAGCTCATCTCGTAAAGTGCAACTAACTCTCCCGTGATCTGCTAAAGTGTGACACTGTTGATTCGTGCCAGACAGAAGGCTGCAAGATACATATTTTTTATGGATTGGAAAGAGAATTATATGCATCGGAAAATCCAGGCCTGGAGCTTTCTTTCTCCGTGAAAGAAACAGTTGTTACTTATGGGAATGTACTCTCGCAAAGTGCACGGAAGAGTCCCATCTGTGCTAACAAGTGAAACAGTTGATTCTTGCCGATACACATTTGTTATGGCTTTGGAAAATGAATCACGTGCATCAGAGAATCCAGGCCTGGAGCTTTCTTTCTCGGTGAGAAACAGACTTGTTCTTTATGGGAAGCTCATCTTCCAAAATGAAACTAACAGTGCCATGCTCTGCTAACAAGTGAAAACTTGATTCCTGCCAGAGAGAATACATTAGGGCACTCATTTCTAACGGCTTTTGAAAGTGAATCATATGCATCAGATAATCCATGCCTGGAGCTTTCTTACTCTGGGAAAAGCACCGTTGCTCTTTATAGGAAGTTCATCTCGAACAGTGCAGTTAACAGTTCCATGCTCTGCTAAATTTAAAAGAGTTTATTCCTGCCATACAGAAGGCATCAGAACGACATTTCTTCTGGATTGGAAAGTGAATCATATGCATCTAACAATCCAGAGCTAGAGCTTGCTTTCTCGGTGAAAATCACACTGGTTCCTTAGAGAAGCTCATCTCGCAAAGTGCAACTAAGAGTGCCATGATCTGCTACAATGTGACATAGTTGATTACTGGCAGAGAGAAGGCATTGGGATACACATTTCTTATGGCTTTGGAAAGCGAATAATATGCATCAGAGAATACCGGCATGGAGCTTTCTTTTTTGGTTAAAAGCACACTTGTTCGTTAGAGGAAGCTCATCTCGCAAAATGCAGTTTACAGTCCCATGCTGTGCTAACAAGTGAAAGAGTTGATTCCTGTCAGAGAGAAGGCATCAGCTATCACATTTGTTATGGCTTTGGAAAAGTGAATAATATGCATCTGAGAATCCAGGCCTTTTTTTGTGGAAAAAGCACAGTTGTTCCTTTTGAGAAGTTCATCTCGCAAAGTGCAAGTAATAGTCCCATGATCTACTAAAATGTGACACAGTTGATTCCTGCCAGAGAGAAGGCATCAGGACACATATTTCTTACGGCTTTGGAACGTGAATCATATGCATCAGGCTCTCAGGTGCCAATGATAGGGCCCCATTAACCTTAGAAAAGGAACAATTGCTTTCTCTCCTGCCTCGTTTTCCCTGGCAGGAATCTTGGCCCATCTGCAATTCCGGGATGGAAAAAGGCCCGTACACGCCTAAAACGATTGAGGTTTGCATCAAGATGAAAGTTCAGATCTTTGTGGTATCAGGTGCCAATGATGGGGCCCAATTAACACTACAAAAGGAGCAATCCTTTTGTATCTTGGCACCTTTTCCCTGAGAGAAATATTGTCCATCTTTATTTCAGACCTGGAGCTTTCTTTCTCCGTGAAAAACACAGTTCTTCATTAGGGGAAGCTCACCTAGCAAAGTGCAACTTTGCTCTGCTACCAAGTGAAATATTCAGGGGGGTCTAGAAGTGTCCAAGTTGGTTCAGGTGGAATCAGAAGGTCCAAGAGAATAAAAGGAGATGCAAAAAGGATGCAGAAGAGTCCAAAAGGGAACTCAACACTAACCCTTACCCCAGTGCTGCCCAAACACTTAAGCTTTGCATAACTCTAAGCATAATCCTAAGCCTAAGCCTAAGCCTAAGACTAAGCCTAAGCCTAAGCCTAAGACTAAGCCTAACCCTAACCCTAACCCTAACCCTAACCCTAACCCTAGTGCTTACTGTAAACTGTGGGGGCTCCAAACCCTAACCCTAACCCTAACCGTAACCCTAAACCTAACCCTAATCCTAACCCTAACCCAAACCCTAACCCTAACCCTAATGTTTACTGTAAAGAGTGAGGGTCCCTAACCCGAAAACTAACCCTAACCCTAACCCTAACCCTAACCGCAACCCTAAACCTAACCCTAATCCTAACCCTAACCCTAACCCTAACCCTAACCCTAATGTTTACTGTAAACAGTGAGGGTCCCTAACCCTAAAACTAACCCTAACCCTAACCCTAACCCTAACCCTAACCCTAACCCTAACCCTAACCCTAACCCTAACCCTAACCCTAGTGCTTACTGTAAACTGTGGGAGTCCCAAACCCTAACCCTAACCCTAACCCTAACACTAACCCTAACCCTAACCAGAACCCTAACCCTATCCCTACCCCAAAACCTAGTGTTTACTGTAACCTGCGGGGGTCCCAAACCCTAACCGTAACCCTAACCCTAACCTTAACCCTAACCCTAACCCTAACCCTAACCCTAACCCTAACCCTAACCCTAACCCTAACCCTAACCCTAACCCTAACCCTAACCCTAACCCTAACCCTAACCCTAGTGCTTACTGTAAACTGTGGGGGTCACAAACCCTAACCCTAAGCCTAAGCCTAACCCTAACCCTAACCCTAGTGCTTACTGTAAACTGTGGGGGTCCCAAACCCTAACCGTAACCCTAACCCTAACCGTAACCCTAACCCTAACCCTAACCCTAACCCTAACCCTAACCCTAGTGCTTACTGTAAACTTTGGGGGTCCCAAACCCTAACCCTAAGCCTAACCTTAACCCAAACCCTAACCCTAAACCTAACCCTAGTACTTACAGTAAACTGTGGGAGTCCCAAACCCTAACGCTAACCCTAACACTAACCCTAACCCTAACCGTAACTTTAACCCTAACCCTAACCCTAACCGTACCCTAACCCTAACCCTAGTGCATACTGTAAACTGTGGAGGTCCCAAACCCTAACCCTAACCCTAATACTAACCCTAACCCTAACCCTAACCCTAACCCTAACCCTAACCCTAACCCTAACCCTAACCCTAACCCTAACCCTAACCCTAACCCTAACCCTAACCCTAATCCTAACCCTAACCCTAACCCTAACCCTAACCCTAACCCTAACCCTAGTGCTTACTGTAAACTGTGGGGGTCCCTAACCCTAACCTAACCCTAACCCTAACCCTAACCCTAACGCTAACCCTAACCCTAACCCTAACCCTAACCCTAACCCTAACCCTAACCCTAACCCTAACCCCAACTCTAACCCTAACCCTAACTCTAACCCTAACCCAGACCCTAACCCTAACCCTAGTGCTTACTGTAAGCTGTGGGGGTCCCAAACCCTAACTCTAACCCTAACCCTAACCCTGACCATGACTCTCACCTTAACCCTGACCCTGACCCTAACCCTGACCCCTTAAACTGTAACACTAACCCTGACCCTGACCCCGATACAAACCCTGACCCTAAAGCTTAACTTAACCCTAATCCTAATCCTAATTCACTATCCAAAGCCATGAGAAAGTTTTGTCTGATGCCTTCTCTCTGGCAGGAATCAAATGTTTCACTTGGTAGCAGAGCAAAGTTGCACTTTGCTAGGTGAGCTTCCCCTAATGAAGAACTGTGTTTTTCACAGAGAAAAAAGCTCCAGGTCTGAATTGCAGATGGACAGAGATTTCTCCCAGGGAAAAGGTGCCAAGATATAAAAGGATTGCTCCTTTTGTAGTGTTAATTGGGCCCCATCATTGGCACCTGAGACCACAAAGATCTGAACTTTCATCTTGATGCAAACCTCAATTGTTTTAGGCAGGTACAAGCCTTTTTTCATCCCGGAATTGCAGATGGGCCAAGATTCCTGCCAGGGAAAACGAGGCAGGACAGAAAGTAATTTTTCCTTTTCTAAGGTTAATGGGGCCCTATCATTGGTGTATCCCGATGCATTCTCTCTGGCAGGAATCAACTGTGTCACATTGTAGCAGATCATGGCACTGTTAGTTGCACTTTGCGAGATGAGCTTCTCTAAGGAACCAGTGTGATTTTCACCGAGAAAGCAAGCTCTAGCTCTGGATTGTTAGATACATATGATTCACTTTCCAATCCAGAAGAAATGTCGTTCCTGATGCCTTCTGTATGGCAGGAATAAACTCTTTTAAATTTAGCAGAGCATGGAACTGTTAACTGCACTTTTCGAGATGAACTTCCTATAAGGAGCAACGGTGCTTTTCCCAGAGTAAGAAAGCTCCAGGCGTCGATTCTCTCTTGCATATCATTCATTTTCCAAAACCATAACAAATGTGTATCCTCATGCCTTCTGTCTGGCAGGAATCAACTCTTACACTTGTTACCAGAGTAAGTGATTATTATTTGCACTTTGTGAGATGAACTTCCTAAAAGGAGCACCTGTGCTTTTTTCAGAGTAAGAAAGCTCCAGGCCTCGATTCTCAGATGCATAGGATTCACTTTCCAAAACCATAAGAAATGTGTTTCCTTATATGTTCTGTCTGGCAGGAATCAAATGTTTCACTTGTTAAAGGACCATGGGAGTTTTATTTGCACTTAGCGAGATGAGCTTGCTTCAAGGAGCACTTGTGCTTTTCCCAAATAAGAAAGCTCCAGGCATGGATTATCTGATGCATGTGATTCACTTTCAAAAGCCGTTAGAAATGAGTGCCCTAATGTATTCTCTCTGGCAGGAATCAAGTTTCCACTTGTTAGCAGAGCATGGCACTGTTAGTTGCATTTTGGAAGATGAGCTTCCCATAAAGAACAAGTCTGTTTCTCACCGAGAAATAAAGCTCCAGGCCTGGATTCTCTGATGCATGTGATTCATTTTCCAAAGCCATAACAAATGTGTATCGGCAAGAATAAGCTGTTTAACTTGTTAGCACAGATGGGACTCTTCGCTACACTTTGCGAGAGTACATTCCCATAAGTAACAACTGTTTCTTTCACGGAGAAAGAAAGCTCCAGGCCTGGATTCTCTGATGCATATAATTCTCTTTCCAAATCCATAAAAAATATGTATCTTGCAGCCTTCTGTCTGGCACGAATCAACCGTGTCACACTTTAGCAGATCACGGGAGAGTTAGTTGCACTTTACGAGATGAGCTCCTCTAAGGAACCACTGTGATTTTCACGGAGAAAGAAAGATCCAGGCCTGGATTCTCTGATGCATATGATTCATTACCAAAGCCATAAGAAATGTGTGTCCTTATGCCTTCTGTCTTGCAAGAATCAGCTGTTTCTCTTGTTAGCAACGAAAAGTTGCACTTTGCGAGATGAGCTTCCCCTAAGGAACAACGTTGTTTTTCACCGAGACAGAAAGATCCAGGCCTGGATTCTCTGATGCATATTATTCACTTACCAAAGCCATAAGAAATGTGTATCCTTATGCCTTCTGTCTTGCAAGAATCAGCTGTTTCTCTTGTTAGCAACGAAAAGTTGCACTTTGCGAGATAAGCTTCCCCTAAGGAACAAAGTTGTTTTTCACCGAGAAAGAAAGATCCAGGCCTGGATTTTTAGATGCATATTATTCACTTATCAAAGCCATAAGAAATGTGTGTCCTTATGCCTTCTGTCTTGCAAGAATCAGCTGTTTCTCTTGTTAGCAACGAAAAGTTGCACTTTGCGAGATGAGCTTCCCCTAAGGAACAAGGTTGTTTTTCACCGAGAAAGAAAGATCCAGTCCTGGATTCTCAGATGCATATGAGAATCTTTCTAAAGCTGAACTTCCCCTAAGGAGCAACTGTGCTTTGCATCCAGAAAGAGAGCTCCAGTCCTGGATTCTCTGATGCATGTGATGCACTAGCCAGAGCCATAAGAATACTGTGTCCTGATGCCTTCTGTCTGAGAGGAATCGACTGTTTCACTTGTTAGCAAAGCAAAGTTGCACTTTGCTCGTTGAGCTTCCCCTAAGGAACAACAGTGCTTTTCACCATGAAAGCAAGCTCCAGACCTGGAGTTTTAGATGCAAAAGATTTACTTTCCAAAACCATAAGAAGTATGTGCCCTCATGTCTCCTGTCTGTCAGAAATCAAGAGTTTCACGTGTTAGAAGAGCACCTGAGAGCCCAAGGCTGCCACCTTTTCCCAGGGCGAAAAGCTCGACAGTGCGTGATATGCGCGTGACCGGGAAAGTGCTGTTTTTCAGCCCACTATTCCAGACGGACGAAATTGCCTCCCTGGGTAAAGGTGCCAGGACAGACAGCCACTGTGCATTTTCTAGAAGTAATGCGGCCCCATCATTGGCACCTGAGAGCCCAAGACTGCCACTTTTTCCCTGGACACAAAGCTCGATGGTGCGTTCCACTTGCGGGTCCAGGAAAGTGCCGATTCTCAGACCAGAATTCCAAACCGATGAAGATTCCTCCCTGGGAAAAGGTGCCAGGACAGAAAGCCATTGTGCCTTTTGTAGGGGTAATGGGGCACCATCATTGGCACCTGAGAGCCCAAGGCTGCCCCCTTTTCCCTGGGAGCAAAGCTCGACGGTGTGTACCTTGTGCGGGTTTGGGGCAGTGCCATTTTTCAGCCTAGAATTCCAGACGGACGAAGATTCCTTCCAGGGAAAATGTTCCAGGACAGAAAGCAAGTGTTATTTTTCTAGTGTTAACGGGGCCCCATCCTTGGCACCTGAGAGCTCAAGGCTGCCACCTTTTGCCTGGGCGCAAATGTCGAGGGTGCGTGCCACTTTTTTGTTTGGGAAAGTGCCATTTTTGAACCCAGAATTCTAGACGGATGAAGATTCCTCCCAGGGAAAAGGTGCCAGGACAGAAAGCGATTGTTCCATTTCTAGGGTTAATGGGGACCCATCATTGGCACCTGAGAGCCCAAGGTTGCCTCCTATACCCTGGGCGCAAAGCTCGACCATGCGTGCTACGTGAGGGTCCGGGAAATTGCCCTTTCTCATTCCAGACTTCCAGACTGATGAAGATTCCTCCCTGGGAAAAGGTGCCAGGACACGAATGGATTTCTCCTTTTTCTTGGGTTAATGGGGCCCCATCACTGGCACCTGAGAGCGCAAGCCTGCCCCTTTTTCCCTGGGAGCAAAGCTCGACCTTGTGAGGGTTTGGGGCAGTGCCTATTTTGAACCCAGATTTCCAGACGGACGAAGACACCTCCCAGGAAAAAGGTGCCAGGTCAGAAATCAAATTGTCCTTTTCTAGGGTCAATGGTGCCCCATCATTGGCACTTGAGAGTTCAAGGCTGCCACCTTTTCCGTGGGCGCAAACATCAACGGCGCGTACCACTTTCCTGTCAAGGAAAGTGCCGTTTTTCAGTCCTGAATTCCAGACGGATGAAGGCTCCTCACAGGGAAGAGGCTCCCAGGACAGAAAGCAATTGTTCCATTTCTAGGGTTAATCCGGCCCCATCATTGGCACCTGAGAGCCCAAGGTTACCTCCTATACCCTGGGCGCAAAGCTCTACCATGCGTGCTACGTGAGGGTCCGGGAAATTGCCGTTTCTCATTCCAGAATTCCAGACCGATGAAGATTCCTCCCTGGGAAAAGGTGCCAGGACAGAAAGCAAGTGTTATTTTTCTTGTGTTAACGGGGCCCCATCCTTGGCACATGAGAGCCCAAGGCTGCCACGTCTTCCCTGGGCGCAAATGTCAAGTGTGCGTGCCACTTTCTTGTCTGGGAAAGTGCCATTTTTTAGCCCAGAATTCTAGACGGATGAAGATTCCTCCTAGGGAAAAGGTGCCAGGACAGAAAGCGATTGTTCCATTTCTAGGGTTAATGGGGCCCCATCATTGGCACCTGAGAGCCCAAGTTTGCCTCCTTTAACCTGGGTTCAGTTCAAAGCTCGATGGTGCGTCCTACGTGAGGGTCCGGGAAATTGCCGTTTCTCATTCCAGAATTCCAGACGGATGAAGATGCCTCCCTGGGAAAAGGTGCCAGGACACGAATGGATTTCTCGTTTTTCTAGGGTTAATGCGGCCCCATCATTGGCACCTGAGAGCCCAAGGCTGCCCCCTTTTCCCTGGGCGCAAAGCTCGACGGTGTGTACCTTGTGCGGGTTTCGGGGAGTGCCATTTTTGAACCCAGAATTCCAGACGGATGAAGATACCTCCCAGGGAAAAGGTGCTAGGAGAGAAAGTGTTTGTGCGTTTTCTAATAATAATGGGGCCCCATCATTAGCACCTGAGAGCCCAAGGCTGCCACCTTTTGCCTGGGCTCAAAGCTCAATGGAGCGTGCCAACTGCGAGTCCAGGAAAGTGCTGTTTTTCAGCCGAGATTTCCAGACGGATGAAGATTACTCCCATGGAAATGGTGTCAGGACAGAAAGCGATTTTTACATTTCTTGGGTTAATGGGGCCCCATCATTGGCACTGGAGAGTCCAAGACCCCCATTGTTCCCTGGGCGTAAAGCCGGACGGTGCATGCCACATGCTCTTTTTTAAGCCCAGAATTCCAGACAGATGATGATTCCTCCCTGGGAAAAGGTGCCAGGACAGAAAGGGATTGTTCCATTTCTTGGGTTAATACGGCCCCATCATTGGCACCTGGGAGCCTAAGGCTGCCATCTTTTGCCCGGGCTCAAAGCTCGACGGAGCGTGCCAAGTACCGGTCTGGATAGTGCCGTTTTTCAGCCCAGAATTCCAGACAGACAAAGATTCCTCCCAGGGAAAATGTGCCAGGACAGAAAGCGATTATGCATTTCCTAGGGGTAATGGGTCCCCATCATTGCCACCTGATAACCCAAGGCTGCCACCTTTTCCCTGGGCTCAACGCTCGATGGAGTGTGCCAGCGGCGGGTAAGGGTACATGCTGTTTTTCAACCCAGATTTCCAGAATGACGAAGATTCCTCATATGGAAAATGTTCCAGGACAGAAAGCGATTGTTCCAGTTCTAGGGTAAATGCGGCCCTCTCATTGCCACATGACAGCCCAAGGCTGTCACCTTTTCCCTGGGCTCAAAGCTCGACGGAGTGTGCCAGGTGGGGTCTGGGAAAGTGCCGTTTCTCAGCCCAGAATTCCAGATGGACGAGGATTACTGCTAGGGAAAAAAGTGCCAGGACAGAAAGTGATTGTTCCTTTTCTAGGGTTTATGGGGCCCCATCATTGGCACTTGAGAGCCAATGCTGCCACCTTTTCCCTTGGTGAGCACCCCAACGGTCCCTGTCACATGCGGGTTTTTCAACCCAGAAAAATGAACATTCCTCCCTTGGAAATCGTGCCAGGACAGAAAGCGATTGTGCCTTTTCTAGGGTTAATGCGGATCCATCTTAGGCACCTGAGAGCCCAAGGCTGCCACCTTTTCCCTGGGCTCAAAGGTCGACAGTGCGGGCGAGGTGCGGGTCAGGGAAAGTTCCAGTTTTCAGCCCAGAATTGCAGAGGGCCCAAGATTCCTCCCAGGGAAAAGGTGCCAGGAAAGAAAGGGATTGCTCCTTTTCTAGGGTTAATGCGGCCCCATCTTTGGGATCTGAGAGCCCAAGGCTGCCACCTTTTCCCTGGGCTCAAAGCTCGACGGAGGGTGCCAAGTGCGGGTCCAGGAAAGTGCCGTTTCTCAGCCCAGAATTCCAGATGGACGAAGATTCCTCCCAGGCAATAGGTGCTAGCAGAGAAAGCGATTGTGCCTCTTCTAGGGGTAATGCGGTCCCATCATTGGCACCTGAGAGCGCAAGGCTGCCACCTTTTGCCTGGGCACAAAGCTCGACGGTGCGTTCCACTTGCAGGTCCGGGGAAGTGCCGTTTTTTAGCCCAGAATTCCAGATGGACGAAAATTCCTCCCAGGGAAAAGGTGCCAGGACAGAAAGCGATTGTTCCTTTTCTAGGGTTAATGGGGCCCCATCATTGACACCTGAGAGCCCAAGGCTGCCACCTTTTCCCTGGGCGCACACCCCAAAGGTCCATGTCGCATGCGGGTTTTTCAGCCCAGAATTCCAGACGGATGAAGATTCCTTCCTGGGAAATCGTGCCAGGACAGAAAGACATTGTTATTTTTCTAGGGTTAATGCGGACCCATCTTAGGCACCTGACAGCCTAAGGCTGCCACCTTTCTCCTGGGCTCAAAGCTCGACAGTGCGGTTGAGGTGCGGGTCTGGGAAAGTGCCGTTTTTCAGCCCAGAATTCCAGACAGACCAAGATTCCTCCCAGGGAAAAAGTGCCAGGACAGAAAGCGATTGTTCCAATTCTAGGGTTAATGCGGCCCCCTCATTGGCACCTGACAGCCCAAGGCTGTCACCTTTTTCCTGGTCGCAAAGCCCGACGGTGAGTGGCATTTGCAGGTTTTTCAGCCTAGATTTTCAGACGGATGAACATTTCTGCCAGGGAAAATGTGCCAGGACAGAAAGCGATTCTTCCTTTTCTAGTGTTAATGCAGCCCCACTTTTGGCAACTGAGAGCCCAAGGCTGCATCCTTTTCCCTGGGCTGAAAGCTTCATGGAGCATACAAGGTGCGGGTCAGGGAAAGTGCCGTTTATCAGCCCAGAATTCCAAGCGGTTTAAAATTCTACCCTGGGATAAAGTTCCAAGACAGAAAGCGATTGTTCCATTTCTAGGTTTAAGGGGCCCCATCGCTGGCACTTGTGAGCCAAAAGCTGCCACCTTTTCCCTGGCCTCAAAGCTCGACGGATTTTGCCAGGAGCGCTTCTGGGCAAGCGTAATTTTTCAGTCCAGATTTCCAGAAGGATGAAGATTCCTCCCAGGGAAAAGGTGCCTGGACAGAAAGCGTTTGATCCTTTTCTAGGGTTAATGGGGCCCCATCATTGGCACTTGAGAGCTGAAGGTTGCCACCTATTCCCTGGGCGCAAAGCTCGGCGGTGCATGCCACATGCGGTTTTTTCAGCCCAGAAATCGAGACGGACGATGATTCCTCCCAGGGAAAAGGTGCCAGGACAGAAAGCGATTGTTCCTTTTCTAGGATTAATGTGGCCCCATCTTTGGCAGCTGAGAGCCCAAGACTGCCACCTTTTCCCTGGCCTCAAAGATCGACGGTGCGTGCCACCTGCGGGTCAGGTAAAGTGCCTTTTTTAAGCCCAGAATTCCAGATGGACCAAGATTCCTCCCAGAGAAAAGGTGTTTAGACAGAAAGGGATTTTTACATTTCCTGGGGTAATGGGGTCCCATCATTGGCACCTGTGAGCCCAAGGATGCCACCTTTTCCCTGGCCTCAAAGCACGACGGAGGGTACCAGGTACGGGTCAGGGAAAGTGCCGTTTATCAGCCCGGAATTCCAGGCAGACCATGATTCCTCCCAGGGAAAAGGTGCCAGGACAGAAAGCGATTGTGCCTTTCTTAGGGGTAATGGGACCCCATCATTGGCACCTGAGAGCCCAAGGGTGACACCTTTTCCCTGGGCTCAAAGCTCCACAGGGTGTGCCAGGTGCTGGTCAGGGTACGTGCCTTTTTTCAGTCCAGATTTCCAGAATGACGAAGATTCCTCCCAGGGAAAATGTGCCAGTACAGAAAGCGATTGTTCCAGTTCTAGGGTAAATGCGGCCCCCTCATTGGCACGTCACAGCCCAAGGCTGTCACCTTTTCCCTGGGCTCAAAGCCCAACGGTGCGTGCCACATGCAGTTTTTTCAGCCCAGACTTCCAGACGGACGATGATTCCTCCCAGGGAAAAGGTGCCAGGACAGAAAGCGATTGCTCCTTTTCTAGGGTTAATGTGGCCCCATCTTTGGGATCTGAGAGCCCAAGGCTGCACCTTTTCCCTGGGCTCAAACCTCAATGGAGCGTGGCAAGTGCGAGTCAGGGAAATTGCGGTTTTTCAGCCCAGATTTCCAGACAGACGAAGATTTCTCCCTGGGAAAAGGTGCCAGGACAGAAAGCGATTTTTACATTTCTTGAGTTAATGGGGCCCCATCATTGACACCTTAGAGTCCAAGGCTGCCATCTTTTCCCATGGGTGCAAAGCCGGACGGTGCAAGCCGCATGCTGTTTTTAAACCCAGAATTCCAGACGGACGATGATTCCTCCCTGAGAAAATCTGCTAGGACAGAAAGGGATTATTCCATATCTTGGGTTAATGGGGCCCCATCATTGGCAGCTGAGAGCCCAAGGCTGCCACCTTTTCCCTGGGCTGAAAGATCGATGGTGCGTGCCACCTGCGGGTCAGGTAAAGTGCCTTTTTTCAGCCCAGAATTCCAGATGGACCAAGATTAGTCAAAGTGAAAAGGTGCTAGGACAGAAAGGGATTGTTCCTTTTCTTGGGGTAATGCGGCCACATCATTGGCACCTGTGAGCCCAAGGCTGCCACCTTTTCCCTGGGCTCAAAGCATGACGGAGCGTGCCACATGCGGTTTTTTCAGCCCTAAATTCCAGACGGACAATGATTCCTCCCCAGGAAAAACGTGCCAGAACAGAAAGCAGTTGTGCCTTTTCTAGGGTTAATGGGTCCCCATCATTGGCACCTGAGAGCCCAAGACTGTCACCTTTTCACTGGGCACAAAGCTAGAGAGAGCGTGCCAGCTGTGGGTCTGGGAAAGTACAATTTTTCATCCCAGATTTCCAGATGGACGAAGATTCCTGCCAGGGAAAAGGTGCCAGGACAGAAAGTGATTGTTCCAATTCTAGGGTTAATGCGGCCCCCTCACTGGCACCTGACAGCACAAGAGTGTCACTTTTCCCTTAGCGCAAAGCCCGACGGTGCGTGCCACTTGTGGGTTTTTCAGCCCTGAATACCAGACGGATGAAGATTCCTCCCAGGGAAAAGGTGCTAGGACAGAAAGCGATTGTGCCTTTTCTAGGGTTAATGGGGCCGCATCATTGGCACCTGAGCGTTCAAGGCTGCCACATTTACCGTGGGCACAAAGCTCGACGGAGCGTTCCACGAGTGGGTCCGGGAAAGTGCCCTTTTTCATCCCCGAATTCCAGATGCACCAAGATTCCTCCCAGAGAAAATGTTCCAGGACAGAAAGCGATTGTGCCTTTTCTAAGGGTAATAGGGCCCCATCATTGGCAGCTGAGAGCCCAAGGCTGCCACCTTTTCCCTGGGCTCAAAGCTCGACGGAGTGTGCCAGGTGCGGTTCTGAGAAAGCGTAATTTTTCAGCCCAGATTTCCAGATGAAGATTCTTCCCTGGGAAAAGGTGCCAGGACAGGAATCGATTTCTCCTTTTCTAGGAGTAATGGGGACCCATCATTAGCACCTGAGAGCCAAAGGCTGTAACCTTTTCCCTGAGCGCAAAGCTCGACGGTGCGTGCCACTTGCGGGTCCAGGAATGTGCTGTTTCTCATCCCAGATTTCGGGGCCGATGAAGATTTCTCCCAGTGAAAAGGTGCCAGGACAGAAAGCGATTGTGCCTTTTCTAGGGCTAATGGGGCCTCATCATTGACACCTGACAGCCGAAGGCTGCCACCTTTTCCCTGGGCGCATAGCCCGACGGTGGGTGTCATATGCGGTTTTTTCAGCCCAGAATTCCAGATGGACAATGATTCCTCCCAGGGAAAAGGAGCCAGGACAGAAAGCACTTTCCCAGACCCACACGTGGCAGGCTCCGTCGAGCTTTGTTCCCAGTGAAAAGGTGGCAGGCTTGGGCTGTCAGGTGCCTATGAAGGGGCCCCATTAATCCTGGAAAAGGAACAATCGCTTACTGTCCTGGCACATTTTCCCTTGGTGGAATCTTGGTTCGTCTGGAATTCTAGGCTGAAAAACCTGCACCTGGCACGCTCCGTCGGGCTTTGCGCCCAGGGAAAATGTTGAGGTCTTGAACTCTCAGGTGCCAATGATGGGGACCCATTAACCCTAGAAAAGGAACAATCGCTTTCTGTCCTGGCACCTTTACCCAGGGCAGAATCTTCATAGGTCTGGAATTCTGGGCTGAAAAACGACACTGTCCCAGACCCGCACTTGGCACGCTCCGTCGAGCTTTGAGCCCAGGGAAAAGGTGGCAGCCTTGGGCTCTCAGGTGCCAATGATGGGGTGCCAATACCCTTAGAAAAGGCACAATCGCTTTCTGTCCTGGCACGTTTTTTCCAGGGAGGAATAATCGTCCGTCTGGAATTCTGGGCTGAAAAAACTGCATGTGGCACGCACCGTTGGGCTTTGCGCCCAAAGGTGGCAGCCTTGGACTGTGAGGTGCTAATGATGGGGCCCCATTAACCCTAGAAAAGGAACAAAGGTTTTCTATCCTGGCACCTTTTCCCAGGGAGGAATCTTGGTTTGTCTGGAAATCTGGGCTGAAAAATTACGCTTTCACAGAACCACACCTGGCATACTTCGTCGAGCATTGAGGCCAGGGAAAAGGTGGCAGCCTTGGGATCTCAGGTGCCAATGATGGTGCCCCATTACCCCTAGAAAAGGCACAATCGCTTTCTGCCCTAGCACCTATTCCCTGGGAGGGATCCTGATCCGTCTGGAATTCTGGGATGAAATATGGCACTTTCCTTCCCACACTTGGCACGCTCCGTCGAGCTTTGAGCCCAGGGAAAAGGTGGCAGCCTTGAGCTCTCAGCTGCCAAAAGTGGAGCCGCATTAACACCAGAAAAGGCACAATCGCTTTCTGTGCTAGCACCTTTTCCCTGGGAGGAATCTTGGTCCGTCTGGAATTTGGGGCTGAAAAACCCGGATGTGAAACGCAACGTCAGGCATTGAGCCCAGGGAAAAGGTGACAGCCTTGGGCTGTCAGGAGCCAATGAGTGCGCCACATTTACCCTAGAAAAGGAACAATCGCTTTCTGTCCTGGCACTTTTTCCCTGGGAGGAATCTTGGTCAGTCTGGAAATCTGAGCTGAAAAAGAGCACGTACCCTGACCCGCACCTGGCACACTCCTTTGAGCTTTGAGCCCAGGGAAAAGGTGGCAGGCTTGGGCTCTCAGGTACCAATGATGGGGCCCCATTACCCCTAGGAAAGGCACAATCGCTTTCTCTCCTGGCTCCTTTTCCCTTGGAGGTATCTGATTCTGTCTGGAATTCTGGGCTGAAAAACAGCACTTTCCCTCACCCGCACTTGGCATGCTCCATCGAGCTTTGAGCCCAGGGAAAAGGTGGCAGCCTTGGGCTCTCAGGTGCCAATGATGAGGCCTCATTACTCTTAGAAAAGGCACAATCGCTTTCTGTCCCAGGACCTTTTCCCAGGGTAGAATCTTAAACCTCTTGGAAATCCTGGCTGATAAACGACACTTTCCCTTACCCGCATGTGGCACGCACCGTCGTGCTTTGAGGCCAGGGAAAAGGAGGCAGCCTTGGGCTCTCAGCTGCCAATGATGGGGCCCCATTATTCTTAGAAAAGGCACAATCGCTTTCTGTCCTAGGACATTTTCCCTGGGAGGAATCTTCATCCGTCTGGAATTCTGAGCTGAAAAACGGCATTTGCCGCACCCGCACTTGGCACGCACCGTCGAGTTTTGCGCCCAGGTTAAAGGAGGCAACCTTGGGCTCTCAGGTGGCAATGACGGGGCCGCATTAACCCTACAAAAGGCACAATCGCTTTCTGTCCTGGCAGCTTTTTGCTGGGAGGAGTCTTTGTCCGTCTGGAATTCTGGGCTGAAAAACGGCACTTCCCGAAACCCGCAACTGGCACGCACCGTAGAGCTTTGCGCCCAGTTTAAAGGAGGCAACTTTGGGCTCTGAGGTGGCAATCACGGGGCCCCATTAAGCCTACAAAAGGAGCAATCGCTTTCTGTCCTGGCAGCTTTTTGCTGCGAGGAGTCTTCGTCCGTCTGGAATTCTGGAATGAAAAACGGCACTTTCCCTGACCCCCACATGACACGCAACATCTAGCTTTGCGCCGAGGGAAAAGGTGACACCCTTGGGCTCTCAGGTGCCAATAATGGGGCCCCATTAACACTAGAAAAATAACAATCACTTTCTGTTCTGGCACCTTTTCCCTGGGAGGAATTTTCGTCCGTCTGGAATTCTGGTCTGAAAAAGGCAATTTCCCGGACACACACGTGGCACGCACCGTCGATCTTTATACCCAGGGAAAAGGTGGCAGCCTTGGGCTCACAGGTGCCAATGAGGGGGTCGCATTAACCCTAGACCTGGAACAATCTCTTTCTGTCCTGGCACTTTTTCCTGGGAGGAATCTTCATCCATCTGGAATTCTGGGATGAAAAACTGCATTTGCCGGACCCGCGCATGGCATGCATCGTCGAGGCTTGAGCCCAGGGAAAAGGTGGCAGCCTTGGTCTCTCAGCTGCCAAAGATGGGGCTGCATTAACCCTATAAAAGGAACAATCACTTTCTGTCCTGGCACCTTTTCCCAGGGAGGAATCATCGTGCGTCTGGAATTCTGGGCTGAAATAACCGCATGTGGCATGCACCGTCGGGCTTTGCGCCCAGGGAAAAGGTCGCAACCTTGGGCTCTCAGGTGCCAAAAGTGCAGCTGCATTAACACTAGAAAAGTAACTATCGCTTTCTGTCCTGGCGCGTTTTGCCTGGCAGGAATCTTCATCCATCTGGAATTCTGGGCTAAAAAACCTGAACTTGGCACATTCCGTCGAGCTTTGGGTCCAGGAAAAGGTGACAGCCTTGGGATCTCAGGTGCCAATGAGGGGGCCGCATTAAACCTAGACCTGGAACAATCGCTTTCTGTCCTGGCACCTTTTTCCTGGGAGGAATCTTCATCCATCTGGAATTCGGGGATGAGAAACTGCATTTGCCGGAAGCGCGCATGGCATGCATCGTCGAGGCTTGAGCCCAGGGAAAAGGTGGCAGCCTTGGGCTCTCAGCTGCCAAAGATGTGGCTGCATTAACCCTAGAAAAGGAACAATCGCTTTCTGTCCTGGCACCTTTTCCCTGGGAGGAATCATCGTGCGTCTGGAATTCTGGGCTGAAAAAACTGCATGTGGCATGCACCGTCGGGCTTTCCGCCCAGGGAAAAGGTGACAGCCTTCGGCTCTCAGGTGCCAATGGTGGGGCCCCACTAACTCTAGAAAAGGAACAAACACTTTCTGTCCTGGCACTTTTTCCTTGGCAGGAATCTTCATCCGTCTGGAAATCTGGGCGGAAAAATTACGCTTTCCCAGAACCGCACCTGGCACACTCCATCGAGCTTTGAGGCCAGGGAAAAGGTGGCTGCCTTGGGCTCTCAGGTGCCAATGATGGGGCCCCTTAAACCTAGAAATGGAACAATCGCTTTCTCTCTTGGCACCTTTTCCTTGGGAGGAATCTTCGTCCGTCTGGAAATCTGGACTGAAAAACGGCACCTACGCTGACCCGCACCTGGAGTGTTCTGTCGAGCTTTGAGCCCAGGGAAACGGTGGCAGGCTTGGGCTCTCAGGTGCCAATGACGGGGCCCCATTAAACCTAGAAATGGAACAATCCTTTTCTGTCCTGGCACTTTATCCCAGGGTAGAATTTAAAAAATTCTGGAATTCTGGGCTGATAAACGGCACTTTCCCTGACCTGCACCTGGTACCCTCCATCATGCTTTGAGGCCAGGGAAAAGGTGGCAGCCTTGAGCTCTCAGCTGCCAAAAGTGGAGCCACATTAACACCAGAAAAGGCACAATCGCTTTCTGTGCTAGCACCTTTTCCCTGGGAGGAATCTTGGTCCGTCTGGAATTTGGGGCTGAAAAACCCGGATGTGAAACGCAACGTCAGGCATTGAGCCCAGGGAAAAGGTGACAGCCTTGGGCTGTCAGGAGCCAATGAGTGCGCCACATTTACCCTAGAAAAGGAACAATCGCTTTCTGTCCTGGCACTTTTTCCCTGGGAGGAATCTTGGTCAGTCTGGAAATCTGGGCTGAAAAAGAGCACGTACCCTGACCCGCACCTGGCACACTCCTTTGAGCTTTGAGCCCAGGGAAAAGGTGGCAGGCTTGGGCTCTCAGGTACCAATGATGGGGCCCCATTACCCCTAGGAAAGGCACAATCGCTTTCTCTCCTGGCTCCTTTTCCCTTGGAGGTATCTGATTCTGTCTGGAATTCTGGGCTGAAAAACAGCACTTTCCCTCACCCGCACTTGGCATGCTCCATCGAGCTTTGAGCCCAGGGAAAAGGTGGCAGCCTTGGGCTCTCAGGTGCCAATGATGAGGCCTCATTACTCTTAGAAAAGGCACAATCGCTTTCTGTCCCAGGACCTTTTCCCAGGGTAGAATCT
Source organism: Pithys albifrons albifrons (assembly GCF_047495875.1). Taxonomy (NCBI): domain Eukaryota; kingdom Metazoa; phylum Chordata; class Aves; order Passeriformes; family Thamnophilidae; genus Pithys; species Pithys albifrons. Next base: position 99,705,822 of record NC_092458.1, on the reverse strand, counting down.
TAAACCTCTTGGAAATCCTGGCTGATAAACGACACTTTCCCTTACCCGCATGTGGCACGCACCGTCGTGCTTTGAGGCCAGGGAAAAGGAGGCAGCCTTGGGCTCTCAGCTGCCAATGATGGGGCCCCATTATTCTTAGAAAAGGCACAATCGCTTTCTGTCCTAGGACATTTTCCCTGGGAGGAATCTTCATCCGTCTGGAATTCTGAGCTGAAAAACGGCATTTGCCGCACCCGCACTTGGCACGCACCGTCGAGTTTTGCGCCCAGGTTAAAGGAGGCAACCTTGGGCTCTCAGGTGGCAATGACGGGGCCGCATTAACCCTACAAAAGGCACAATCGCTTTCTGTCCTGGCAGCTTTTTGCTGGGAGGAGTCTTTGTCCGTCTGGAATTCTGGGCTGAAAAACGGCACTTCCCGAAACCCGCAACTGGCACGCACCGTAGAGCTTTGCGCCCAGTTTAAAGGAGGCAACTTTGGGCTCTGAGGTGGCAATCACGGGGCCCCATTAAGCCTACAAAAGGAGCAATCGCTTTCTGTCCTGGCAGCTTTTTGCTGCGAGGAGTCTTCGTCCGTCTGGAATTCTGGAATGAAAAACGGCACTTTCCCTGACCCCCACATGACACGCAACATCTAGCTTTGCGCCGAGGGAAAAGGTGACACCCTTGGGCTCTCAGGTGCCAATAATGGGGCCCCATTAACACTAGAAAAATAACAATCACTTTCTGTTCTGGCACCTTTTCCCTGGGAGGAATTTTCGTCCGTCTGGAATTCTGGTCTGAAAAAGGCAATTTCCCGGACACACACGTGGCACGCACCGTCGATCTTTATACCCAGGGAAAAGGTGGCAGCCTTGGGCTCACAGGTGCCAATGAGGGGGTCGCATTAACCCTAGACCTGGAACAATCTCTTTCTGTCCTGGCACTTTTTCCTGGGAGGAATCTTCATCCATCTGGAATTCTGGGATGAAAAACTGCATTTGCCGGACCCGCGCATGGCATGCATCGTCGAGGCTTGAGCCCAGGGAAAAGGTGGCAGCCTTGGTCTCTCAGCTGCCAAAGATGGGGCTGCATTAACCCTATAAAAGGAACAATCACTTTCTGTCCTGGCACCTTTTCCCAGGGAGGAATCATCGTGCGTCTGGAATTCTGGGCTGAAATAACCGCATGTGGCATGCACCGTCGGGCTTTGCGCCCAGGGAAAAGGTCGCAACCTTGGGCTCTCAGGTGCCAAAAGTGCAGCTGCATTAACACTAGAAAAGTAACTATCGCTTTCTGTCCTGGCGCGTTTTGCCTGGCAGGAATCTTCATCCATCTGGAATTCTGGGCTAAAAAACCTGAACTTGGCACATTCCGTCGAGCTTTGGGTCCAGGAAAAGGTGACAGCCTTGGGATCTCAGGTGCCAATGAGGGGGCCGCATTAAACCTAGACCTGGAACAATCGCTTTCTGTCCTGGCACCTTTTTCCTGGGAGGAATCTTCATCCATCTGGAATTCGGGGATGAGAAACTGCATTTGCCGGAAGCGCGCATGGCATGCATCGTCGAGGCTTGAGCCCAGGGAAAAGGTGGCAGCCTTGGGCTCTCAGCTGCCAAAGATGTGGCTGCATTAACCCTAGAAAAGGAACAATCGCTTTCTGTCCTGGCACCTTTTCCCTGGGAGGAATCATCGTGCGTCTGGAATTCTGGGCTGAAAAAACTGCATGTGGCATGCACCGTCGGGCTTTCCGCCCAGGGAAAAGGTGACAGCCTTCGGCTCTCAGGTGCCAATGGTGGGGCCCCACTAACTCTAGAAAAGGAACAAACACTTTCTGTCCTGGCACTTTTTCCTTGGCAGGAATCTTCATCCGTCTGGAAATCTGGGCGGAAAAATTACGCTTTCCCAGAACCGCACCTGGCACACTCCATCGAGCTTTGAGGCCAGGGAAAAGGTGGCTGCCTTGGGCTCTCAGGTGCCAATGATGGGGCCCCTTAAACCTAGAAATGGAACAATCGCTTTCTCTCTTGGCACCTTTTCCTTGGGAGGAATCTTCGTCCGTCTGGAAATCTGGACTGAAAAACGGCACCTACGCTGACCCGCACCTGGAGTGTTCTGTCGAGCTTTGAGCCCAGGGAAACGGTGGCAGGCTTGGGCTCTCAGGTGCCAATGACGGGGCCCCATTAAACCTAGAAATGGAACAATCCTTTTCTGTCCTGGCACTTTATCCCAGGGTAGAATTTAAAAAATTCTGGAATTCTGGGCTGATAAACGGCACTTTCCCTGACCTGCACCTGGTACCCTCCATCATGCTTTGAGGCCAGGGAAAAGGTGGCAGCCTTGAGCTCTAAGCTGCCAAAAGTGGAGCCACATTAACACCAGAAAAGGCACAATCGCTTTCTGTGCTAGCACCTTTTCCCTGGGAGGAATCTTGTTCCATCAGGAATTCTGGGCTGAAAAAGGCACTTTACCTGACCCGCAGGTGGCACGCACCGTCGATCTTTGAGCCCAGGGAAAAGATGGCAGTCTTGGGCTCTGAGGTGGCAAAGATGGGGCCCCATTAACCCAAGAAATGGAACAATCCCTTTTTGTCCTGGCCTTTTTTCCCTGGGAGGAATCATCGTCCGTCTGGAATTCTGGGCTTAAAAACCAGCATGTGGCATGCACCGTCCGGCTTTGCGGCAAGGGAAAATGTGGCGGCCTTGGACTCTCAGGTGCCAATGATGGGGCCCCATTAACCTGAGAAATGTAAAAATCGCTTTCTGTCCTGGCATCTTTTTCCTGGGAGGAATCTTGGGCCGTTTGGAATTCGGGGCTGAAAAAAGGCACGTACCCTGACCCACACCTGGCACACTCCGTCGAGCTTTGAGCCCAGGGAAAAGGTGGCTGCCTTGGGCTCTCAGGTGCCAATCATGGGGCCCCTTAAACCTAGAAATGGAACAATCGCTTTCTCTCTTGGCACCTTTTCCTTGGAGGAATCTTCGTTCGTCTGGAAATCTGTACTGAAAAATGACACCTACGCTGACCCGCACCTGGAGTGTTCCGTCGAGCTTTGAGCCCAGGAAAACGGTGGCAGGCTTGGGCTCTCAGGTGCCAATGACGGGGCCCCATTAAACCTAGAAATGGAACAATCCTTTTCTGTCCTGGCACTTTATCCCAGGGTAGAATTTAAAAAATTCTGGAATTCTGGGCTGATAAACGGCACTTTCCCTGACCTGCACCTGGTACCCTCCGTCGTGCTTTGAGGCCAGGGAAAAGGTGGCAGTCTTGGGCTCTGAGGTGGCAATGATGGGGCCCCATTAACCCAAGAAATGGAACAATCCCTTTTTGTCCTGGCCTTTTTTCCCTGGGAGGAATCATCGCCCGTCTGGAATTCTGGGCTTAAAAACCAGCATGTGGCATGCACCGTCCGGCTTTGCGGCAAGGGAAAAGGTGGCGGCCTTGGACTCTAAGGTGTCAATGATGGGGCCCCATTAACCTAAGAAATGTAAAAATCGCTTTCTGTCCTGGCATCTTTTTCCTGGGAGGAATCTTCATCCATCTGGAATTCTGTGCTGACAAAATGCACGTACCCTGACCCACACCTGGCACACTCCGTCGAGCTTTGAGCCCAGGGAAAAGGTGGCTGCCTTGGGCTCTCAGGTGCCAATCATGGGTCCCCATTAACACTAGAAAAAGGCACAATCACTTTCTGTGCTAGTACCTATTCCCAGGGAGGAATCTTGGTCCATCTGGAATTCAGGGTTGAAATACGACACTTTCCCTAACCCGCACTTGGCATGCTCCATCGAGCTTTGAGCCCAGGGAAAAGGTGGCAGCCTTGGGCTCTCAGATGCCAAAAGTGGGGCCACATTAACACTAGAAAAATAACAATCGCTTTCTGTCCTGGCACATTTTCCCTGGGAGGAATCTTCATCCGTCTGGAATTCTGGGCTAAAAAACCCGCAAGTGGCACATACCGTCGGGCATTGCGCCAGGGAAAAGGTGACAGCCTTGGCCTCTCAGGTGCCAATGATAGGGCACCATTAATCTTAGAAAAGGCACAATCGCTGTCTGTCCCAGCACCTTTTCCCTGGGAGGAATCTTCATCCGTCTGGAATTCTGGGATGAAAAAAGGAATTTCCCGAACCCGCACTTGGCATGCACCGTAGAGCTTTGAGCCCATGGTAAAGGGGCAGCCTTGGGCTCTCAGGTGCCAATGATGGGGCCGCATTAACCTTAGAAACGGAACAATCGCTTTCTGTCCTGGCGAGTTTCTCCCAGGGAGAAATCATCCTCCGTCTGGAATTCTGGGCTGAATAAACGGCATGTGGCACGCACCGTCAGGCTTTGAGCCCAGGGAAAAGGTGACAGCCTTGGGCTGTCAGGTGCCAATGAGGGGGCCACATTTACCCTAGAACTGGAACAATCGCTTTCTGTCCTGACACTTTTTCCCTGGGAGGAATCTTGGTCAGTCTGGAAATCTGGACTGAAAAAAGGCACGTACCCCGACCCGCACCTGGCACACTCCTTTGAACTTTGAGCCCAGGGAAAAGGTGGCAGGCTTGGGCTCTCAGGTACCAATGATGGAGCCCCATTACCCCAAGAAAAGGAACAATCCCTTTCTGTCCTGGCACTTTTTCCCTGGGAGGAATCTTGGTCCATCTTGAATTCTGGGCTGAAAAAAGGCACTTTACCTGACCCGCAGGTGGCACGAACCGTCGATCTTTGAGCCCAGGGTAAAGGTGGCAGCCTTGGGCTCTCAGGTGCCAGTGATGGGGCCCCATTATTCTTAAAAAGCACAATGCCTTTCTGCCCTAGCACCTTTTTCCTGGGAGGAATCTTCATCCATCTGGAATTCTGGGATGAAAAACGGCATTTGCCGGACCAGCACATGGCATGCACCGTGGAGGTTTGAGCCCAGGGAAAAGGTGGCAACCTTGGGCTCTCAGTTGCCAAAGATGGGGCTGCATTAACCCAAGAAAGGGAACAATCCCATTCTGTCCTGGCATTTTTTCCCAGGGAGGAATCATCGTCCGTCTGGAATTCTGGGCTTAAAAAACAGCATGTGGCATGCACTGTCCGGTTTTGCGGCAAAGGAAAAGGTGGCGGCCTTGGACTCTAAGGTGCCAATGATGGGGCCCCATTAACCCAAGAAATGTAAAAATCGCTTTCTCTCCGGGCACATTTTCCCTGGAAGGAATCTTCATCCGTCTGGAATTCTGTGCTGATAAAAGGCACGTACCCTGACCCGCACCTGGCACACTCCGACGAGCTTTGAGCCCAGGGAAAATATGGCAGCCTTGGGCTCTCAGGTGCCAATAATGGGGCCCCATTACCGCTAGAAAAAGGCACAGTTGCTTTCTGTTCTGGCACATTTTCCCTGCGAGGAATCTTCATCAGTCTCGAATTCTGGGCTAAAAAACCCGCAAGTGGCACACACCGTCGGGCATTGCGCCCAGAGAAAAGGTGGCAGCTTTCGGCTCTCATGTGCCAATAATGGGGCCCCATTATTCTTAGAAACGGCACAATCGCTTTCTGTCCTGGCACGTTTTCCCTGGGAGGAATCTTCATTCATCTGGAATTCTGGGATGAATAACATCATTTGCCAAACCCGCGCATGGCATGCACCATCGAGGTTTGAGCCCAGGGAAAAAATGGCAGCCTTGGGCTCTCAGCTGCCAAAGATGGGGCTGCATTGACACTAGAAAAGGAACATTCGCTTTCTGTCCTGGCACCTTTTCCCTGGGAGGAATCATCATCCGTCTGGACTTCTGGGCTGAAAAACCAGCAAGTGGCTCACAACGTCGGCCATTGCGCCCAGGGAAAAGGTGGCAGCCTTAGGTTGTCCGGTGCCAATGAGGGGGCCGCATTTATCCTAGAATTGGAAAAATCGCTTTCTGTCCTGGCAACTTTTCCCTGGGAGGAATCATCGTCCGTCTGGAGTTCTGGGCTGAAAAACTGCAGGTTCCCGGACCCGCACTTGGCACGCTCCGTCGTTCTTTGAGCCCAGGGAAAAGGTGGCAGCCTTGGGCTCTCAGGTGCCAATGATGGGGTGCCAATACCCTTAGAAAAGGCACAATCGCTTTCTGTCCTGGCACATTTTCCCTGGCCGGAATCTTCATCCGTCTGGAATTCTGGGCTAAAAAACCTACACTTTGCACGCTCCGTCGGTCTTTGAGCCCAGGGAAAAGGTGGCAGCCTTGGGCTCTCAGGTGCCAATGATGGGGCCCCATTAACCCAAGAAATGGAACAATCCCTTTCTGTCCTGGCACCTTTTCCCAGGGAGGAATCATCGTCCCTCTGGAATTCTGGGCTTTAAAAACTGCATGTGGTAGGCACCGTCAGGCTTTCCGCCCAGGGAAAAGGTGGCAGCCTTGGACTCTCAGGTTCCAGTGACGGGGCCCCATTAACCCAGGAAATGTAAAAATCGCTTTCTGTCTTGGCAGCTTTTCCCAGGGCGGAACCTTCGTCTGTCCGGGAATCTGGGCTGAAAAACTGCACTTTCCCTGGCAGGAATGTGGCACGCTCCATCGAGGTTTGAGCCCAGGGAAAAGGTGGCAGTCTTGGGCTCTCAGGTGTCAATGATGGGTCCGCATTAACCCTAGAAATTGAACAATCGCTTTCTCCCCTGGCGCTTTATCCCAGGGTACAATCTTAAACCGCCTGGTATTCCGGGCTGATAAACGGCAATTTCCCTAAACCGCACGTGGTACACTCCGTCATGCTTTAAGCCCAGGGAAAAGGTGGCACCCTTGAGCTCTCAGGTGTCAAAAGTGGGCTCGCATTAACACTAGAAAAAGAACAATCGCATTCTGTCCAGGCACTTTTTCCCTGGCAGGAATCTTCATCCATCTGGAATTCTGGGCTGAATAACCCGCAAGTGGCATGCACCGTCAGGCTTTGAGCCCAGGGAAAAGGTGACAGCCTTGGGCTGTCAGGTGCCAATGAGGGGCCGCATTTACCCTAGAACTTGAACAATCGCATCCTGTCCTGGCACTTTGTCCCTGGGAGGAATCTTCTTCCGTCTGGAAATCTGGGCTGGAAAACGGCACGTACCCTAACCCGCACCTCGCACACTTCATCGAGTTTTGAGCCGAGGGAAAAGGTGGCAGCCTTGGGCTCTCAGGTGCCAGTGATGGGGCCCAATTACCCCTAGGAAAGGCACAATCACTTTCTGTCTTGGCACCTTTTCCCTGGGAGGAATCATCGTCCGTCTGGAATTCTGGGCTGAAAAACGGCTTTTTCCCTGACCCGCACTTGGCACGCTCCGTCGAGCTTTGAGCCCAGGGAAAAGGTGGCAGCCTTGGGCTCTCAGGTGCCAATGATGGGGCCCCATTAACCCAAGAAATGGAACATACCCTTTCTTTCCTGGCACCTTTTCCCAGGGAGGAATCATCATCCCTCTGGAATTCTGGGCTTTAAAAACTGCATGTGGTAGGCACCGTCAGGCTTTCTGCCCAGGGAAAAGGTGGCAGCCTTGGACTCTCAGGTTCCAGTGATGGGGCCCCATTAACCCAGGAAATGTAAAAATCGCTTTCTGTCTTGGCACCTTTTCCCAGGGCGGAATCTTCGTCTGTCCGGAAATCTGGGCTGAAAAACTGCACTTTCGCTGGCACAAATGTGGCACGCTCCGTTGTGGTTTGAGCCCAGGGAAAAGGTGGTAGCCCTGGGCTCTCAGGTGCCAAAGATGGGGCCCCATTACCCCTAGAAAAGGCACAATGGCTTTCTGTCCTGACACCTTTTCCCAGAGAGGAATCGACTTCCGTCTGGAATTCTGACCTGAAAAACGGCCCTTTCCCGGACCCGCACAGGGTATGCACCGTCAAGCTTTGCACCCAGGGAAAGAGTGGCAGCCTTGGGCTCTCAGGTGCCAATGATGGGGCCCAATTAGCATTACAAAATACACAATGGCTTTGTCTCCTGGTACCTTTTCCCTCTGAGGAATCTTCATAGGTCTGGAATTCTGGGCTGAAAAATGGCACTTTCCCGGACCCGCACGTGGAACGCTCCGTCGAGCTTTGCGCCCAGGGAAAAGATGGCAGCCTTGGGCTCTCAGGTGTCAATTTTTGGGCCCCATTAACCCTAGAAAAGGCACAATTGCTTTCTGTCCTAGCACCTTTTCCCTGGGAGAAATCTTCATCAGCCTCGAATTCTGGGATGAGAAACAGCACATTCCTGGACCCGTAAGTGGCACACACCGTCGAGCTTTGCGCTCAGGGAAAAGGTTGCAGCCTTGGGCTCTCAGGTGCCAATGATGGGTCCCCATTACTCTTAGAAAAGGAGAAATCATTTCTGACCTGGCACCTTTTCCCAGGGAGGAATCTTCATCGGTCTGGAATTCTGGAATGAGAAAGGGCAATTTCCCAGACCCTCACGTAGCACGCATGGTCGAGCTTTGCGCCCAGGGTATAGGAGGCAACCTTGGGCTCTCAGGTGCCAATGATGGAGCCCGATTAACCCTAGAAATGGAACAATCGCTTTCTGTCCTGGGAGCCTTTCCCTGTGAGGAGTCTTCATCCGTCTAGAATTCTGGGCTGAAAAACGGCACTTTCCCTGACAAGAAAGTGGTACGCGCCGTTGATGTTTGCGCCCACGGAAAAGGTGGCAGCCTTGAACTCTGAGGTGCCAATGATGGGGCACCATTGACCCTAGAAAAGGACAGTTTGAATTCTGACCTGGCACCTTTTCCCTGGGAGGTATCCTCATCGGTCTGGAATTCTGGAATGAGAAACGGCAATTTCCCGGACCCTCACGTAGCATGCACCGTCGAGCTTTGCGGCCAGGGAAAAGGAGGGAAACTTGGGCTCTCAGGTGCCAATGACAGAGCCCGATTTTGCCTGAAAATGGAACAATCGCTTTCTGTCCTGGCACCTTTTCCCTGGGAGGAATCTTCATCCGTCAAGAATTCTGGCCTAAAACACGGCACTTTCCCAGAGAAGAAAGTGGCACGCACCCTTGACCTTTGCGCCCAGGGAAAAGGTGGCAGCCTTGGGCTCTCAGATGCCAATGATGGGGCCCCATAACGCTAGAAAAATAACACTTGCTTTCTGTCCTGGCACCTTTTCCCAGGGAGGAATCCTCGTCCGTCTGGAAATCTGGGTTCAAAAATGGCACTGCCCCAAACCCGCACAAGGTACACACCGTCGAGCTTTGCGCCCAGGGAAAAGGGGGCAGCCTTGGGCTCTCAGGTGCCAATGATGGTGCCCCATTACACCTACAAAAGGCACAATGACTTTCTGTCCTGGCACCTTTTCCCAGGGAGGAATCTTCATTGGTTTGGAATTCTGGTCTGAGAATCGGCACTTTCCTGGACCCGCAAGTGGAACGCACCATCGAGCTTTGCGTCCAGGGAAAAGGTGGCAGTCTTGGGCTCTCAGGTGCCAATGATGGTGCCCCATTACCTTTACAAAAAGCGCAATGGCTTTCTGTCCTGGCACCTGTTCCCTGGGAGGAGTCTTCATTGGTCTGGAATTCTGGGCTGTAAAATGGCACTTTCTGGGACCAGCACGTGGCACGCACTGTCGTGCTTTGCGCCCAGGGAAAAGGAGGCAACGTCTGGCTCTCAGATGCCAGTGACGGGCCCCCATTAACACTAGAAATGGAACAATCGCTTTCTGTCCTGGGAGCCTTTTCCCTGGGAGGAGTCGTCATCCGTCTGGAATCCTGGGCTGGACAAAGCACTTTCTCTGACCTGCACGTGGCAGGCACCATCTAGCTTTGCGCCCAGGGAAAAGGTGGCAGCCTTGGGCTCTCAGGTGCCAACGATGGGTCCCCGTTAACACTAGATAAATAACAATCGCTTTCTGTCCTGGCACCTTTTCCCTGGGAGGAATTTTCATCCGTCTGGAATTCTGGGCTGAAAAACGGCACTTCCCCGGACCTGCAAGTGGAACGCACCGTCGAGCTTTGTGCCCAGGCAAAAGGTGGCAGCCTTGGGCTCTCAGGTGCCAATGATGGGGCCCCATTACCCCTAGAAAAAGAACAATGGCTTTCTGTCCTGGCATCTTTTCCCTGGGAGGAATCTTCATTGGTCTGGAATTCTGGGCTGAAAACGGCTCTTTCCCTTACCCGCGTGTGGCACGCACCGTCGAGCTTTGCGCCCAGGTAAAAGGTGGCAGCCCTGGGCTCTCAGCTGCCAATTTTGGGGCCCCATTAACCCTAGAAAAGGCACAATTGCTTTCTGTCCTGGCACCTTTTCCCTGGGAGAAATCTTCATCCGCCTCGAATTCTGGAACGAGAAACAGCACATTCCTGGACCCGCAAGTGGCACGCACCGTCGAGCTTTGCGCTCAGGGAAAAGGTTGCAACCTTCGGCTCTCAGGTGCCAATGATGGGTCCCCATTACTCCTAGAAAAGGAGAAATCCATTCCTGTCCTGGCACCTTTTCCCAGGGAGGAATCTTCATCGGTCTGGAATTCTGGAATGAGAAAGGGCAATTTCCCGGACCCTCACGTAGCACGCATGGTCGAGCTTTGCGCCCAGGGTATAGGAGGCAACCTTGGGCTCTCAGGTGCCAATGATGGAGCCCGATTAACCCTAGAAATGGAACAATCGCTTTCTGTCCTGGGAGCCTTTTCCCTGTGAGAAGCCTTCATCGGTCTGGAATTCTGGGCTGAAAAACGGCACTTTCCCTGACAAGAAAGTGGCACGCACCGTTGATGTTTGCGCCCATGGAAAAGGTGGCAGCCTTGAACTCTGAGGTGCCAACGATGGGGCACCATTGAACCTAGAAAAGGACAATTCGATTTCTGACCTGGCACCTTTTCCCTGGGAGGTGTCTTCGTCCATCTGGAATTCTGGGCTGAAAAATGGCACTTCCCGGGACCCGCAAGTGGCACGCGCCGTCGACATTTGCGCCCAGGCAAAAGGTGGCAGCCTTGGGCTCTCAGGTGCCAATGATGGTGCCCCGTTACCCCTACAAAAGGCACAATGGCTTTCTGTCCCGGCACCTTTTCCCAGGGAGGAATCTTTGTCCGTCTGGAAATCTGGGTTCTAAAATGGCACTGCCCCAAACCCGCACAAGGTACACAACGTCGAGCTTTGTGCCCAGGGAAAAGGTGGCAGCCCTGGGCTCTCAGCTGCCAATTTTGGGGCCCCATTAACCCTAGAAAAGGCACAATGGCTTTCTGTCCTGGCACCTTTTCCAAGGGAGAAATCTTCGCTGGCCTGGAATTCTGGGATGAGAAACGGCACATTCCCGGACTTGCAAGTGGTACGCGCCGTCGAAATTTACGCCCAGGGAAAAGGTGGCAGCCTTGGGCTCTCAGGTGTCCATTTTGGGGCCCCATTACCCCTAGAAAAGGCACAATGGCTTTCTGTCCTGACACCTTTTCCCTGGGAGGAATCTTCATCGGCTTGGAATTCTGGTCTGAGAAGCGGCATTTCCCGGACTCGCAAGTGGAACGCACCATCGAGCTTTGTGTCCAGGGTAAAGGTGGCAGTCTTGGGCTCTCAGGTGCCAATGATGGGGCCCCATTACCTTTACAAAAAACACAATGGCTTTCTGTCCTGGCACCTTTTCCCTGGGAGGAGTCTTCATTGGTCTGGAATTCTGGGCTGTAAAATGGCACTTTCTGGGACCAGCACGTGGCACGCACTGTCGTGCTTTGCGCCCAGGGAAAAGGAGGCAACCTCTGGCTCTCAGATGCCAATGACGGGCCCCCATTAACACTAGAAATGGAACAATCACTTTCTGTCCTGGGAGCCTTTTCCCTGGGAGGAGTCGTCATCCGTCTGGAATCCTGGGCTGAACAAAGCACTTTCTCTGACCTGCACAGCAGGCACCATCTAGCTTTGCGCCCAGGGAGCAGGTGGCAGCCTTGGGCTCTCAGGTGCCAACGATGGGTCCCCGTTAACACTAGATAAATAACAATCTCTTTCTGTCCTGGCACCTTTTCCCTGGGAGGAATTTTCGTCCATCTGGAATTCTGGGCTAAAAAACGGCACTTCCCCGGACCTGCAAGTGGAACGCACCGTCGAGCTTTGTGCCCAGGCAAAAGGTGGCAGCCTTGGGCTCTCAGGTGCCAATGATGGGGCCCCATTACCCCTAGAAAAAGAACAATGGCTTTGTCTCCTGGTACCTTTTCCCTCTGAGGAATCTTCATTGGTCTGGAATTCTGGGCTGAAAACGGCTCTTTCCCTTACCCGCGTGTGGCACGCACCGTCGAGCTTTGCGCCCAGGGAATAGGTGGCAGCCCTGGGCTCTCAGCTGCCAATTTTGGGGCCCCATTAACCCTAGAAAAGGCACAATCGCTTTCTGTCCTGGCACCTTTACCCAGGGAGAAATCTTCGCTGGCCTGGAATTCTGGGATGAGAAACGGCACATTCCCGGACTTGCAAGTGGCACGCACCGTCGACATTTGCGCTAAGGGGAAAGGTGGCAGCCTGGGGCTCTCAGGTGCCAAAGATGGGGCCCCATTACCCCTAGAAAAGGCACAATGGCTTTCTGTCCTGATATCTTTTCCCAGAGAGGAATCGACTTCCGTCTGGAATTCTGGGCTGAAAAACGGCCCTTTCCCGGACCCGCACAGGGTATGCACCGTCGAGCTTTGCACCCAGGGAAAAGGTGGCAGCCTTGGGCTCTCAGGTGCCAATGATGGGGCCCAATTAGCATTACAAAATACACAATGGCTTTGTCTCCTGGTACCTTTTCCCTCTGAGGAATCTTCATAGGTCTGGAATTCTGGGCTGAAAAATGGCACTTTCCCGGACCCGCACGTGGAACGCTCCGTCGAGCTTTGCGCCCAGGGAAAAGGTGGCAGCCTTGGGCTCTCAGGTGTCAATTTTTGGGCCCCATTACTCTTAGAAAAGGAGAAATCATTTCTGACCTGGCACCTTTTCCCAGGGAGGAATCTTCATCGGTCTGGAATTCTGGAATGAGAAAGGGCAATTTCCCGGACCCTCACGTAGCACGCATGGTCGAGCTTTGCGCCCAGGGTATAGGAGGCAACCTTGGGCTCTCAGGTGCCAATGATGGAGCCCGATTAACCCTAGAAATGGAACAATCGCTTTCTGTCCTGGGAGCCTTTCCCTGTGAGGAGTCTTCATCCGTCTAGAATTCTGGGCTGAAAAACGGCACTTTCCCTGACAAGAAAGTGGTACGCGCCGTTGATGTTTGCGCCCACGGAAAAGGTGGCAGCCTTGAACTCTGAGGTGCCAATGATGGGGCACCATTGACCCTAGAAAAGGACAGTTTGAATTCTGACCTGGCACCTTTTCCCTGGGAGGTATCCTCATCGGTCTGGAATTCTGGAATGAGAAACGGCAATTTCCCGGACCCTCACGTAGCATGCACCGCCGAGCTTTGCGGCCAGGGAAAAGGAGGGAAACTTGGGCTCTCAGGTGCCAATGACAGAGCCCGATTTTGCCTGAAAATGGAACAATCGCTTTCTGTCCTGGCACCTTTTCCCTGGGAGGAATCTTCATCCGTCAAGAATTCTGGCCTAAAATACGGCACTTTCCCAGAGAAGAAAGTGGCACGCACCCTTGACCTTTGCGCCCAGGGAAAAGGTGGCAGCCTTGGGCTCTCAGATGCCAATGATGGGGCCCCGTAACGCTAGAAAAATAACACTTGCTTTCTGTCCTGGCACCTTTTCCCAGGGAGGAATCCTCGTCCGTCTGGAAATCTGGGTTCAAAAATGGCACTGCCCCAAACCCGCACAAGGTACACACCGTCGAGCTTTGCGCCCAGGGAAAAGGGGGCAGCCTTGGGCTCTCAGGTGCCAATGATGGTGCCCCATTACACCTACAAAAGGCACAATGACTTTCTGTCCTGGCACCTTTTCCCAGGGAGGAATCTTCATTGGTTTGGAATTCTGGTCTGAGAATCGGCACTTTCCTGGACCCGCAAGTGGAACGCACCATCGAGCTTTGCGTCCAGGGAAAAGGTGGCAGTCTTGGGCTCTCAGGTGCCAATGATGGGGCCCCATTACCTTTACAAAAAGCACAATGGCTTTCTGTCCTGGCACCTTTTCCCTGGGAGGAGTCTTCATTGGTCTGGAATTCTGGGTTGTAAAATGGCACTTTCTGGGACCAGCACGTGGCACGCACTGTCGTGCTTTGCGCCCAGGGAAAAGGAGGCAACGTCTGGCTCTCAGATGCCAATGACGGGCCCCCATTAACCCTAGAAATGGAACAATCGCTTTCTGTCCTGGGAGCCTTTTCCCTGTGAGAAGTCTTCATCGGTCTGGAATTCTGGGCTGAAAAACGGCACTTTCCCTGACAAGAAAGTGGCACGCACCGTTGATGTTTGCGCCCATGGAAAAGGTGGCAGCCTTGAACTCTGAGGTGCCAACGATGGGGCACCATTGAACCTAGAAAAGGACAATTCGATTTCTGACCTGGCACCTTTTCCCTGGGAGGTGTCTTCGTCCATCTGGAATTCTGGGCTGAAAAATGGCACTTCCCGGGACCCGCAAGTGGCACGCGCCGTCGACATTTGCGCCCAGGCAAAAGGTGGCAGCCTTGGGCTCTCAGGTGCCAATGATGGTGCCCCGTTACCCCTACAAAAGGCACAATGGCTTTCTGTCCCGGCACCTTTTCCCAGGGAGGAATCTTTGTCCGTCTGGAAATCTGGGTTCTAAAATGGCACTGCCCCAAACCCGCACAAGGTACACACCGTCGAGCTTTGCGCCCAGGGAAAAGGTGGCAGCCCTGGGCTCTCAGCTGGCAATTTTGGGGCCCCATTAACCCTAGAAAAGGCACAATCGCTTTCTGTCCTGGCACCTTTTCCAAGGGAGAAATCTTCGCTGGCCTGGAATTCTAGGATGAGAAACGGCACATTCCCGGACTTGCAAGTGGTACGCGCCGTCGAAATTTACGCCCAGGGAAAAGGTGGCAGCCTTGGGCTCTCAGGTGTCCATTTTGGGGCCCCATTACCCCTAGAAAAGGCACAATGGCTTTCTGTCCTGACACCTTTTCCCTGGGAGGAATCTTCATCGGCTTGGAATTCTGGTCTGAGAAGCGGCATTTCCCGGACTCGCAAGTGGAACGCACCATCGAGCTTTGTGTCCAGGGTAAAGGTGGCAGTCTTGGGCTCTCAGGTGCCAATGATGGGGCCCCATTACCTTTACAAAAAGCACAATGGCTTTCTGTCCTGGCACCTTTTCCCTGGGAGGAGTCTTCATTGGTCTGGAATTCTGGGCTGTAAAATGGCACTTTCTGGGACCAGCACGTGGCACGCACTGTCGTGCTTTGCGCCCAGGGAAAAGGAGGCAACCTCTGGCTCTCAGATGCCAATGACGGGCCCCCATTAACACTAGAAATGGAACAATCACTTTCTGTCCTGGGAGCCTTTTCCCTGGGAGGAGTCGTCATCCGTCTGGAATCCTGGGCTGAACAAAGCACTTTCTCTGACCTGCACAGCAGGCACCATCTAGCTTTGCGCCCAGGGAGCAGGTGGCAGCCTTGGGCTCTCAGGTGCCAACGATGGGTCCCCGTTAACACTAGATAAATAACAATCTCTTTCTGTCCTGGCACCTTTTCCCTGGGAGGAATTTTCGTCCATCTGGAATTCTGGGCTAAAAAACGGCACTTCCCCGGACCTGCAAGTGGAACGCACCGTCGAGCTTTGTGCCCAGGCAAAAGGTGGCAGCCTTGGGCTCTCAGGTGCCAATGATGGGGCCCCATTACCCCTAGAAAAAGAACAATGGCTTTCTGTCCTGGCATCTTT
This sequence comes from Pithys albifrons albifrons, assembly GCF_047495875.1. NCBI lineage: Eukaryota > Metazoa > Chordata > Aves > Passeriformes > Thamnophilidae > Pithys > Pithys albifrons. Next base: position 99,690,197 of record NC_092458.1, on the reverse strand, counting down.
TCCCTGGGAGGAATCTTCATTGGTCTGGAATTCTGGGCTGAAAACGGCTCTTTCCCTTACCCGCGTGTGGCACGCACCGTCGAGCTTTGCGCCCAGGGAATAGGTGGCAGCCCTGGGCTCTCAGGTGCCAATGATGGGTCCCCATTACTCCTAGAAAAGGAGAAATCCATTCCTGTCCTGGCACCTTTTCCCAGGGAGGAATCTTCATCGGTCTGGAATTCTGGAATGAGAAAGGGCAATTTCCCGGACCCTCACGTAGCACGCATGGTCGAGCTTTGCGCCCAGGGTATAGGAGGCAACCTTGGGATCTCGGGTGCCAATGATGGAGCCCGATTAACCCTAGAAATGGAACAATCGCCTTTTGTCCTGGGAGCCTTTTCCCTGTGAGGAGTCTTCATCCGTCTGGAATTCTGGGCTGAAAAATGGCACTTTCCCAGACAAGAAAGTGGTACGCGCCGTTGATGTTTGCGCCCAGGGAAAAGGTGGCAGCCTTGAACTCTCAGGTGCAAACGATGGGGCACCATTGAACCTAGAAAAGGACAATTCGATTTCTGACCTGGCACCTTTTCCCTGGGATGTGTCTTCGTCCATCTGGAATTCTGGGCTGAAAAATGGCACTTCCCCGGACCCGCAAGTGGCACGCGCCGTCGACATTTGCTCCCAGGCAAAAGGTGGCAGCCTTGGGCTCTCAGGTGCCAATGATGGTGCCCCGTTAACACAAGAAAAATAACACTTGCTTTCTGTCCCTGCACCTTTTCCCAGGGAGGAATCTTTGTCCGTCTGGAAATCTGGGTTCAATAATGGCACTGCCCCAAACCCGCACAAGGTACACACCGTCGAGCTTTTTGCCCAGGGAAAAGGGGGCAGCCTTGGGCTCTCGGGTTCCAATGATGGTGCCCCATTACCCCTACAAAAGGCACAATGGCTTTCTGTCCTGGCACCTTTTCCCAGGGAGGAATCTTCATCGGTTTAGAATTTGGGTCTGAGAATCGGCACTTTCCTGGACCCGCAAGTGGAACACACCATCGAGCTTTGCGTCCAGGGAAAAGGTGGCAGTCTTAGGCACTCAGGTGCCAATGATGGGGCCCCATTACCTTTACAAAAAGCACAATGGCTTTCTGTCCTGGCACCTTTCCCTGGGAGGAGTCTTCATTGGTCTGGAATTCTGGGCTGTAAAGTGGCACTTGCTGGGACCAGCACGTGGCACACACTGTCGTGCTTTGCGCCCAGGGAAAAGGAGGCAACCTCTGGCTCTCAGATGCCAATGACGGGCCCCCATTAACACTAGAAATGGAACAATCACTTTCTGTCCTGGGAGCCTTTTCCCTGGGAGGAGTCGTCATCCGTCTGGAATCCTGGGCTGAACAAAGCACTTTCTGGGACCTGCACAGCAGGCACCATCTAGCTTTGCGCCCAGGGAGCAGGTGGCAGCCTTGGGCTCTCAGGTGCCAACGATGGGGCCCCGTTAACACTAGATAAATAACAATCGCTTTCTGTCCTGGCACCTTTTCCCTGGGAGGAATTTTCGTCCGTCTGGAATTCTGGACTGAAAAACGGCACTTCCCCGGACCTGCAAGTGGAACGCACCGTCGAGCTTTGTGCCCAGGCAAAAGGTGGCAGCCTTGGGCTGTCAGGTGCCAATGATGGGGCCCCATTACCCCTAGAAAAAGAACAATCGCTTTCTGTCCTGGCACCTTTTCCCTGGGAGGAATCTTCATTGGTCTGGAATTCTGGGCTGAAAACGGCTCTTTCCCTTACCCGCATGTGGCACGCACTGTCGAGCTTTGCGCCCAGGTAAAAGGTGGCAGCCCTGGGCTCTCAGCTGCCAATTTTGGGGTCCCATTAACCCTAGAAAAGGCACAATGGCTTTCTGTCCTGGCACCTTTTCCCAGGGAGAAATCTTCGCTGGCCTGGAATTCTGGGATGAGAAACGGCACATTCCCGGACTTGCAAGTGGCACGCGCCGTCGACATTTGCGCTAAGGGAAAAGGGGGCAGCCTTGGGCTCTCAGCTGCCAATGATGGGGCCCCATTACCTTTACAAAAAGCACAATGGCTTTCTGTCTTGGCACCTTTTCCCTGGGAGGAGTCTTCATTGGTCTGGAATTCTGGGCTGTAAAATGTCACTTTCTGGGACCAGCACGTGGCACGCACTGTCGTGCTTTGCGCCCAGGGAAAAGGAGGCAACGTCTGGCTCTCAGATGCCAATGACGGGCCCCCATTAACACTAGAAATGGAACAATCGCTTTCTGTCCTGGGAGCCCTTTCCCTGGGAGGAGTCGTCATCCGTCTGGAATCCTGGGCTGGACAAAGCACTTTCTCTGACCTGCACGTGGCAGGCACCATCTAGCTTTGCGCCCAGGGAAAAGGTGGCAGCCTTGGGCTCTCAGGTGCCAATGATGGGGCCCCGTTAACACTAGAAAAATAACACTTGCTTTCTGTCCTGGCACCTTTTCCCAGGGAGGAATTTTCGTCCGTCTGGAAATCTGGGTTCAAAAATGGCACTGCCCCAAACCCGCACAAGGTACACACCGTCGAGCTTTGCGCCCAGGGAAAAGGGGGCAGCCTTGGGCTCTCAGGTGCCAATGATGGGGCCCCGTTAACGCTTGCTTTGTGTTCTGGCACCTTTTCCCAGGGAGGAATCTTCGTCCGTCTGGAAATCTGGGTTCAAAAATGGTACTGACCCAAACCCGCACAAGGTACACACCGTCGAGCTTTGCACCCAGGGAAAAGGGGGCAGCCTTGGTCTCTCAGGTGCCAATGATGGTGCCCCATTATCCCTACAAAAGGCACAATCGCTTTCTGTCCTGGCACCTTTTCCCAGGGAGGAATCTTCATCGGTTTGGAATTCTGGTCTGAGAATCGGCACTTTCCTGGACCCGCAAGTGGAACGCACCATCGAGCTTTGCATCCAGGGAAAAGGTGGCAGTCTTGGGCTCTCAGGTACCAATGATGGGGCCCCATTAACCCTACAAAAGGCACAATGGCTTTCTGTCCTGGCACCTTTTCCCTGGGAGGAGTCTTCGGTGGTCTGGAATTCTGGGTTGTAAAATGGCACTTTCTGGGACCAGCAGGTGGCACGCACTGTCGTGCTTTGCGCCCAGGGAAAAGGAGGCAACCTCTGGCTCTCAGATGCCAATGACGGGCCCCCATTAACACTAGAAATGGAACAATCGCTTTCTGTCCTGGGAGCCTTTTCCCTGGGAGGAGTCGTCATTCGTCTGGAATTCTGGGCTGAACAAAGCACTTTCTCTGACCTGTACGTGGCAGGCACCATCTAGCTTTGCGCCCAGGGAAAAGGTGGCAGCCTTGGGCTCTCAGGTGCCAATGATGGGGCCCCATTACCCCTAGAAAAAGAACAATCGCTTTCTGTCCTGGCACCTTTTCCCTGGGAGGAATCTTCATTGGTCTGGAATTCTGGTCTGAAAACGGCTCTTTCCCTTACCTGCATGTGACACGCACCGTCGAGCTTTGCGCCCAGGGAAAAGGTGGCAGCCCTGGTCTCTCAGCTGTCAATTTTTGGGCCCCATTAACCCTAGGAAAGGCACAATGGCTTTCTGTCCTGGCACCTTTTCCCAGGGAGAAATCTTCGCTGGCCTGGAATTCTGGGATGAGAAACGGCACATTCCCGGACTTGCAAGTGGCACGTGCCGTCAGCATTTGCGCCCAGGGAAAAGGTGGCAGCCTTGGGCTCTCAGGTGCCAAAGATGAGGCCCCATTACCCCTAGAAAAGGCACAATGGCTTTCTGTCTTACACCTTTTCCCAGAGAGAAATTGCCTTTGTCTGGAATTCTGGGCTGAAAAACAGCCCTTTCCCGGACCCGCACAGTGTATGCATCGTCGAGCTTAGCACCCAGGGAAAAGGTGGCAGCCTTGGGCTCTCAGGTGCCAATGATGGGGCCCAATTAGCATTACAAAATACACAATGGCTTTGTCTCCTGGTATCTTTTCCCTCTGAGGAATCTTCATACGTCTGGAATTCTGGCCTGAAAAATGACACTTTCCCGGACCCGCACATGGAACGCTCCGTCCAGCTTTGCGCCCAGGGAAAAGGTGGCAGCCTTGGGCTCTCAGGTGTCAATTTTGGGGCCCCATTAACCCTAGAAAAGGCACAATTGCTTTCTGTCCTGGCACCTTTTCCCTGGGAGAAATCTTCATCGGCCTGGAATTCTGGGATGAGAAACAGCACATTCCTGGACCCGCAAGTGGCATGCACCGTCGAGCTTTGCGCTCAGGAAAAAGGTTGCAGCCTTCGGCTCTCAGGTGCCAATGATGGGTCCCCATTACTCCTAGAAAAGGAGAAATCCATTCCTGTCCTGGCACCTTTTCCCAGGGAGGAATCTTCATCGGTCTGGAATTCTGGAATGAGAAAGGGCAATTTCCCGGACCCTCACGTAGCACGCATGGTCGAGCTTTGCGCCCAGGGTATAGGAGGCAACCTTGGGCTCTCAGGTGCCAATGATGGAGCCCGATTAACCCTAGAAATGGAACAGTCGCTTTCTGTCCTGGGAGACTCTTCCCTGTGAGGAGTCTTCATCCGTCTGGAATTCTGGGCTGAAAAACGGCACTTTCCCAGACAAGAAAGTGGTACACGCACCGTTGATGTTTGCGCCCACGGAAAAGGTGGCAGCCTTGAACTCTCAGGTGCAAACGATGGGGCACCACTGGACCTAGAAAAGGACAATTCGATTTCTGACCTGGCACCTTTTCCCTGGGATGTGTCTTCGTCCATCTGGAATTCTGGGCTGAAAAATGGCACTTCCCCGGACCCGCAAGTGGCACGCGCCGTCGACATTTGCTCCCAGGCAAAAGGTGGCAGCCTTGGGCTCTCAGGTGCCAATGATGGTGCCCCGTTAACACAAGAAAAATAACACTTGCTTTCTGTCCCTGCACCTTTTCCCAGGGAGGAATCTTTGTCCGTCTGGAAATCTGGGTTCAAAAATGGCACTGCCCCAAACCCGCACAAGGTACACACCGTCGAGCTTTGTGCCCAGGCAAAAGGTGGCAGCCTTGGGCTCTCAGCTGCCAATTTTGGGGCCCCATTAACCCTAGAAAAGGCACAATGGCTTTCTGTCCTGGCACCTTTTCCCAGGGAGAAATCTTCGCTGGCCTGGAATTCTGGAATGAGAAACGGCACATTCCCGGACTTGCAAGTGGCACGCGCCGTCGCCATTTGCGCTAAGGGAAAAGGGCGCAGCCTTGGGCTCTCAGCTGCCAATGATGGGGCCCCATTACCTTTACAAAAAGCACAATGGCTTTCTGTCTTGGCACCTTTTCCCCAGGAGGAGTCTTCATTGGTCTGGAATTCTGGGCTGTAAAATGGCACTTTCTGGGACCAGCACGTGGCACGCACTGTCGTGCTTTGCGCCCAGGGAAAAGGAGGCAACCTCTGGCTCTCAGATGCCAATGACGGGCCCCCATTAACACTAGAAATGGAACAATCGCTTTCTGTCCTGGGAGCCCTTTCCCTGGGAGGAGTCGTCATCCGTCTGGAATCCTGGGCTGGACAAAGCACTTTCTCTGACCTGCACGTGGCAGGCACCATCTAGCTTTGCGCCTAGGGAAAAGGTGGCAGCCTTGGGCTCTCAGGTGCCAATGATGGGGCCCCGTTAACACTAGAAAAATAACACTTGCTTTCTGTCCTGGCACCTTTTCCCTGGGAGGAATCTTCGTCCGTCTGGAAATCTGGGTTCAAAAATGGCACTGCCCCAAACCCGCACAAGGTACACACCGTCGAGCTTTGCGCCCAGGGAAAAGGGGGCAGCCTTGGGCTCTCAGGTGCCAATGATGGGGCCCCGTTAACACTTGCTTTGTGTTCTGGCACCTTTTCCCTGGGAGGAATCTTCGTCCGTCTGGAAATCTGGGTTCAAAAATGGCACTGCCCCAAACCCGCACAAGGTACACACCGTCGAGCTTTGCGCCCAGGGAAAAGGGGGCAGCCTTGGTCTCTCAGGTGCCAATGATGGTGCCCCATTACCCCTACAAAAGGCACAATCGCTTTCTGTCCTGGCACCTTTTCCCAGGGAGGAATCTTCATCGGTTTGGAATTCTGGTCTGAGAATCGGCACTTTCCTGGACCCGCAAGTGGAACGCACCATCGAGCTTTGCATCCAGGGAAAAGGTGGCAGTCTTGGGCTCTCAGGTGCCAGTGATGGGGCCCCATTAACCCTACAAAAGGCACAATGGCTTTCTGTCCTGGCACCTTTTCCCTGGGAGGAGTCTTCGGTGGTCTGGAATTCTGGGCTGTAAAATGGCACTTTTTGGGACCAGCAGGTGGCACGCACTGTCGTGCTTTGCGCCCAGGGAAAAGGAGGCAATCTCTGGCTCTCAGATGCCAATGACGGGCCCCCATTAACACTAGAAATGGAACAATCGCTTTCTGTCCTGGGAGCCTTTTCCCAGGGAGGAGTCGTCATCCGTCTGGAATTCTGGGCTGAACAAAGCACTTTCTCTGACCTGCACGTGGCAGGCACCATCTAGCTGTGCGCCCAGGGAAAAGGTGGCAGCCTTGGGCTCTCAGGGGCCAACGATGGGTCCCCGTTAACACTAGATAAATAACAATCGCTTTCTGTCCTGGCACCTTTTCCCTGGGAGGAATCTTCATTGGTCTGGAATTCTGGGCTGAAAACGGCTCTTTCCCTTACCCGCATGTGGCACGCACTGTCGAGCTTTGCGCCCAGGGAAAAGGTGGCAGCCCTGGGCTCTCAGCTGCCAATTTTGGGGTCCCATTAACCCTAGAAAAGGCACAATGGCTTTCTGTCCTGGCACCTTTTCCCAGGGAGGAATCTTCGCTGGCCTGGAATTCTGGGATGAGAAACGGCACATTCCCGGACTTGCAAGTGGCACGCGCCGTCGACATTTGCGCTAAGGGAAAAGGGGGCAGCCTTGGGCTCTCAGCTGCCAATGATGGGGCCCCATTACCTTTACAAAAAACACAATGGCTTTCTGTCTTGGCACCTTTTACCTGGGAGGAGTCTTCATTGGTCTGGAATTCTGGGCTGTAAAATGTCACTTTCTGGGACCAGCACGTGGCACGCACTGTCGTGCTTTGTGCCCAGGGAAAAGGAGGCAACGTCTGGCTCTCAGATGCCAATGACGGGCCCCCATTAACACTAGAAATGGAACAATCGCTTTCTGTCCTGGGAGCCCTTTCCCTGGGAGGAGTCGTCATCCGTCTGGAATCCTGGGCTGGACAAAGCACTTTCTCTGACCTGCACGTGGCAGGCACCATCTAGCTTTGCGCCCAGGGAAAAGGTGGCAGCCTTGGGCTCTCAGATGCCAATGATGGGGCCCCGTCAACACTAGAAAAATAACACTTGCTTTGTGTCCTGGCACCTTTTCCCAGGGAGGAATTTTCATCCGTCTGGAAATCTGGGTTCAAAAATGGCACTGCCCCAAACCCGCACAAGGTACACACCGTCGAGCTTTGCGCCCAGGGAAAAGGGGGCAGCCTTGGGCTCTAGGTGCCAATGATGGGGCCCCGTTAACACTTGCTTTGTGTCCTGGCACCTTTTCCCAGGGAGGAATCTTCGTCCGTCTGGAAATCTGGGTTCAAAAATGGTACTGACCCAAACCCGCACAAGGTACACACCGTCGAGCTTTGCACCCAGGGAAAAGGGGGCAGCCTTGGTCTCTCAGGTGCCAATTAATGTGCCCCATTACCCCTACAAAAGGCACAATCGCTTTCTGTCCTGGCACCTTTTTCCAGGGAGGAATCTTCATCGGTTTGGAATTCTGGTCTGAGAATCGGCACTTTCCTGGACCCGCAAGTGGAACGCACCATCGAGCTTTGCATCCAGGGAAAAGGTGGCAGTCTTGGGCTCTCAGGTACCAATGATGGGGCCCCATTAACCCTACAAAAGGCACAATGGCTTTCTGTCCTGGCACCTTTTCCCTGGGAGGAGTCTTCGGTGGTCTGGAATTCTGGGTTGTAAAATGGCACTTTCTGGGACCAGCAGGTGGCACGCACTGTCGTGCTTTGCGCCCAGGGAAAAGGAGGCAACCTCTGGCTCTCAGATGCCAATGACGGGCCCCCATTAACACTAGAAATGGAACAATCGCTTTCTGTCCTGGGAGCCTTTTCCCTGGGAGGAGTCGTCATTCGTCTGGAATTCTGAGCTGAACAAAGCACTTTCTCTGACCTGTACGTGGCAGGCACCATCTAGCTTTGCGCCCAGGGAAAAGGTGGCAGCCTTGGGCTCTCAGGTGCCAATGATGGGGCCCCATTACCCCTAGAAAAAGAACAATCGCTTTCTGTCCTGGCACCTTTTCCCTGGGAGGAATTTTCGTCCGTCTGCAATTCTGGGCTGAAAACGGCACTTTCCCTTACCCGCATGTGGCACGCACCGTCAAGGTTTGCGCCCAGGGAAAAGGTGGCAGCCCTGGGCTCTCAGCTGCCAATTTTGGGGCCCCATTAACCCTAGAAAAGGCACAATGGCTTTCTGTCCTGGCACCTTTTCCCAGGGAGAAATCTTCGCTGGCCTGGAATTCTGGGATGAGAAACGGCACATTCCCGGACTTGCAAGTGGCACGCGCCGTCGACATTTGCGCCCAGGGAAAAGGTGGCAGCCTTGAGCTCTCAGGTGCCAAAGATGGGGCCCCATTACCTTTAGAAAAGGCACAATGGCTTTCTGTCCTGACACCTTTTCCAAGAGAGGAATCGACTTCCGTTTGGAATTCTGGGCTGAAAAACGGCCCTTTCCCGGACCCGCACAGGGTATGCACCGTCGAGCTTTGCACCCAGGGAAAAGGTGGCAGCCTTGGGCTCTCAGGTTCCAATGATGGTGCCCAATTAGCATTACAAAATACACAATGGCTTTGTCTCCTGGTACCTTTTCCCTCTGAGGAATCTTCATAGGTCTGGAATTCTGGGCTGAAAAATGGCACTTTCCCTGACAAGAAAGTGGTACGTGCCGTTGATGTTTGCGCCCACGGAAAAGGTGGCAGCCTTGAACTCTGAGGTGCCAACGATGGGGCACCATTGACCCTAGAAAAGGACAATTCGATTTCTGACCTGGCACCTTTTCCCTGGGAGGTGTCTTCGTCCGTCTGGAATTCTGGGCTGAAAAATGGCACTTCCCCGGACCCGCAAGTTGCACGCGCCGTCGACAGTTGCGCCCAGGCAAAAGGTGGCAGCCTTGGGCTCTCAGGTGCCAATGATGGGGCCCCGTTAGCACTAGAAAAATAACACTTGCTTTCTGTCCTGGCACCTTTTCCCAGGGAGGAATCTTCGTCCGTCAGGAAATTTGGGTTCAAAAATGGCACTGGTCCAAACCCGCACAAGGTACACACCGTCGAGCTTTGTGCCCAGTGAAAAGGGGGCAGCCTTGGGCTCTCAGGTGGCAATGATGGTGCCCCATTACCCCTACAAAAGGCACAATGGCTTTCTGTCCTGGCACCTTTTCCCAGGGAGGAATCTTCATCGGTTTGGAATTCTGGTCTGAGAATCGGCACTTTCCTGGACCCGCAAGTGGAACGCACCATCGAGCTTTGCATCCAGGGAAAAGGTGGCAGTCTTGGGCTCTCAGGTGCCAATGATGGGACCCCATTACCTTTACAAAAAGCACAATGGCTTTCTGTCCTGGCACCTTTTCCCTGGGAGGAGTCTTCATTGGTCTGGAATTCTGGGCTGTAAAGTGGCACTTTCTGGGACCAGCACGTGGCACGCACTGTCGTGCTTTGCGCCCAGGGAAAAGGAGGCAACCTCTGGCTCTCAGATGCCAATGACGGGCCCCAATTAACACTAGAAATGGAACAATCGCTTTCTGTCCTGGGAGCCTTTTCCCTGGGAGGAGTCGTCATCCGTCTGGAATCCTGGGCTGAACAAAGCACTTTCTCTGACCTGCACGTGGCAGGCACCATCTAGCTTTGCGCCCAGGGAAAAGGTGGCAGCCTTGGGCTCTCAGGTGCCAACGATGGGGCCCCATTAACACTAGATAAATAACACTTGCTTTCTGTCCTGGCACCTTTTCCCTGGGAGGAATTTTCGTCCGTCTGGAATTCTGGACTGAAAAACGGCACTTCCCCGGACCTGCAAGTGGAACGCACTGTCGAGCTTTGTGCCCAGGCAAAAGGTGGCAGCCTTGGGCTCTCAGGTGCCAATGATGGGGCCCCATTACCCCTGAAAAAAAACCAATCCATTCCTGTCCTGGCACCTTTTCCCAGGGAGGAATCTTCATCGGTCTGGAATTCTGGAATGAGAAAGGGCAATTTCCCGGACCCTCACGTAGTACGCATGGTCGAGCTTTGCGCCCAGGGTATAGGAGGCAACCTTCGGCTCTCAGGTGCCAATGATGGAGCCCGATTAACCCTAGAAATGGAACAATCGCTTTCTGTCCTGGGAGACTCTTCCCTGCGAGGAGCCTTCATCGGTCTGGAATTCTGGGCTGAAAAACGACACTTTCCCTGACAAGAAAGTGGTACGCACCGTTGATGTTTGCGCCCATGGAAAAGGTGGCAGCCTTGAACTCTCAGGTGCAAACGATGGGGCACCACTGGACCTAGAAAAGGACAATTCGATTTCTGACCTGGCACCTTTTCCCTGGGATGTGTCTTCGTCCATCTGGAATTCTGGGCTGAAAAATGGCACTTCCCCGGACCCGCAAGTGGCACGCGCCGTCGACATTTGCTCCCAGGCAAAAGGTGGCAGCCTTGGGCTCTCAGGTGCCAATGATGGTGCCCCGTTAACACAAGAAAAATAACACTTGCTTTCTGTCCCTGCACCTTTTCCCAGGGAGGAATCTGTCCGTCTGGAAATCTGGGTTCAAAAATGGCACTGACCCAAACCCGCACAAGGTACACACCGTCGAGCTTTGTGCCCAGGGAAAAGGTGGCAGCCTTGGGCTCTCAGGTGCCAATGATGGGGCCCTATTACCCCTGGAAAAAGAACAATCGCTTTCTGTCCTGGCACCTTTTCCCAGGGAGAAATCTTCGCTGGCCTGGAATTCAGGGATGAGAAACGGCACATTCCCGGACTTGCAAGTGGCACGCGCCGTCGACATTTGCGCCCAGGTAAAAGGGGGCAGCCTTGGGCTCTCAGGTGCCAATGATGGGGTCCCATTACCCTTAGAAAAGGCGCAATGGCTTTCTGTCCTGACACCTTTTCCCAGAGAGGAATCGACTTCCGTCTGGAATTCTGGGCTGAAAAACGGCCTATTCCCGGACCCGCACAGGGTATACACCGTCGAGGTTTGCACCCAGGGAAAAGGTGGCAGCCTTGGGCTCTCAGGTGCCAATGATGGGGCCCAATTAGCATTACAAAATACACAATGGCTTTGTCTCCTGGTACCTTTTCCCTCTGAGGAATCTTCATAGGTCTGGAATTCTGAGCTGAAAAATGGCACTTTCCCGGACCCGCACGTGGAACGCTCCGTCGAGCTTTGCGCCCAGGGAAAAGGGGGCAGCCTTGGGCTCTCAGGTGGCAATGATGGTGCCCCATTACCCCTACAAAAGGCACAATGGCTTTCTGTCCTGGCACCTTTTCCCAGGGAGGAATCTTCATCGGTTTGGAATTCTGGTCTGAGAATCGGCACTTTCCTGGACCCGCAAGTGGAACACACCATCGAGCTTTGCGTCCAGGGAAAAGGTGGCAGTCTTGGGCTCTCAGGTGCCAATGATGGGGCCCCATTACCTTTAGAAAAAGCACAATGGCTTTCTGTCCTGGCACCTTTTCCCTGGGAGGAGTCTTCATTGGTCTGGAATTCTGGGCTGTAAAATGGCACTTTCTGGGACCAGCACGTGGCACGCACTGTCGTGCTTTGCGCCCAGGGAAAAGGAGGCAACGTCTGGCTCTCAGATGCCAATGACGGGCCCCCATTAACACTAGAAATGGAACAATTGCTTTCTGTCCTGGGAGCCTTTTCCCTGGGAGGAGTCGTCATCCGTCTGGAATCCTGGGCTGAACAAAGCACTTTCTCTGACCTGCACGTGGCAGGCACCATCTAGCTTTGCGCCCAGGGAAAAGGTGGCAGCCTTGTGCTCTCAGGTGCCAACGATGGGGCCCCGTTAACACTAGATAAATAACAATTGCTTTCTGTCCTGGCACCTTTTCCCTGGGAGGAATTTTCGTCCGTCTGCAATTCTGGACTGAAAAACGGCACTTCCCCGGACCTGCAAGCGGAACGCACCGTCGAGCTTTGTGCCCAGGCAAAAGGTGGCAGCCTTGGGCTGTCAGGTGCCTATGATGGGGCCCCATTACCCCTAGAAAAAGAACAATCGCTTTCTGTCCTGGCACCTTTTCCCTGGGAGGAATCTTCATTGGTCTGGAATTCTGGGCTGAAAACGGCTCTTTCCCTTACCCGCATGTGGCACACACTGTCGAGCTTTGCGCCCAGGGAAAAGGGGGCAGCCCTGGGCTCTCAGCTGCCAATTTTGGGGTCCCATTAACCCTAGAAAAGGCACAATGGCTTTCTGTCCTGGCACCTTTTCCCAGGGAGAAATCTTCGCTGGCCTGGAATTCTGGGATGAGAAACGGCACATTCCCGGACTTGCAAGTGGCACGCGCCGTCGACATTTGCGCTAAGGGAAAAGGTGGCAGCCTTGGGCTCTCAGCTGCCAATGATGGGGCCCCATTACCTTTACAAAAAGCACAATGGCTTTCTGTCTTGGCACCTTTTCCCTGGGAGGAGTCTTCATTGGTCTGGAATTCTGGGCTGTAAAATGGCACTTTCTGGGACCAGCAGGTGGCACGCACTGTCGTGCTTTGCGCCCAGGGAAAAGGAGGCAACCTCTGGCTCTCAGATGCCAATGACTAGACCCTTATTAACACTAGAAATGGAACAATCGCTTTCTGTCCTGGGAGCCCTTTCCCTGGGAGGAGTCGTCATCCGTCTGGAATCCTGGGCTGGACAAAGCACTTTCTCTGACCTGCACGTGGCAGGCACCATCTAGCTTTGCGCCCAGGGAAAAGGTGGCAGCCTTGGGCTCTCAGGTGCCAATGATGGGGCCCCGTTAACACTAGAAAAATAACACTTGCTTTGTGTCCTGGCACCTTTTCCCTGGGAGGAATCTTCGTCCGTCTGGAAATCTGGGTTCAAAAATGGCACTGCCCCAAACCCGCACAAGGTACACACCGTCGAGCTTTGCGCCCAGGGAAAAGGGGGCAGCCTTGGGCTCTCAGGTGCCAATGATGGGGCCCCGTTAACACTTGCTTTGTGTCCTGGCACCTTTTCCCAGGGAGGAATCTTCGTCCGTCTGGAAATCTGAGTTCAAAAATGGCACTGCCCCAAACCAGCACAAGGTACACACCCTCGAGCTTTGCGCCCAGGGAAAAGGGGGCAGCCTTGGTCTCTCAGGTGCCAATGATGGTGCCCCATTACCCCTACAAAAGGCACAATCGCTTTCTGTCCTGGCACCTTTTCCCAGGGAGGAATCTTCATCGGTTTGGAATTCTGGTCTGAGAATCGGCACTTTCCTGGACCCGCAAGTGGAACGCACCATCGAGCTTTGCATCCAGGGAAAAGGTGGCAGTCTTGGGCTCTCAGCTGCCAATGATGGGGCCCCATTAACTTTACAAAAGGCACAATGGCTTTCTGTCCTGGCACCTTTTCCCTGGGAGGAGTCTTCGGTGGTCTGGAATTCTGGGCTGTAAAATGGCACTTTCTGGGACCAGCAGGTGGCACGCACTGTCGTGCTTTGTGCCCAGGGAAAAGGAGGCAACCTCTGGCTCTCAGATGCCAATGACGGGCCCCCATTAACACTAGAAATGGAACAATCGCTTTCTGTCCTGGGAGCCTTTTCCCTGGGAGGAGTCGTCATCCGTCTGGAATTCTGGGCTGAACAAAGCACTTTCTCTCACCTGTACCTGGCAGGCACCATCTAGCTTTGCGCCCAGGGAAAAGGTGGCAGCCTTGGGCTCTCAGGTGCCAACGATGGGGCCCCGTTAACACTCGATAAATAACAATTCCTTTCTGTCCTGGCACCTTTTCCCTGGGAGGAATTTTCGTCCGTCTGGAATTCTGGGCTGAAAAACGGCACTTCCCCGGACCTGCAAGTGGAACGCACCATCGAGCTTTGTGCCCAGGCAAAAGGTGGCAGCCTTGGGCTGTCAGGTGCCAATGATGGGGCCCCATTACCCCTAGAAAAAGAACAATCGCTTTCTGTCCTGGCACCTTTTCCCTGGGAGGAATCTTCATTGGTCTGGAATTCTGGGCTGAAAACGGCTCTTTCCCTTACCCGCATGTGGCACGCACCGTCGAGCTTTGCGTCCAGGGAAAAGGTGGCAGCCCTGGGCTCTCAGCTGTCAATTTTTGGGCCCCATTAACCCTAGGAAAGGCACAATGGCTTTCTGTCCTGGCACCTTTTCCCAGGGAGAAATCTTCGCTGGCCTGGAATTCTGGGATGAGAAACGGCACATTCCCGGACTTGCAAGTGGCACGTGCCGTCAACATTTGCGCCCAGGGAAAAGGTGGCAGCCTTGGGCTCTCAGGTGCCAAAGATGAGGTCCCATTACCCCTAGAAAAGGCACAATGGCTTTCTGTCCTGACACCTTTTCCCAGAGAGAAATCGACTTCCGTCTGGAATTCTGGGCTGAAAAACGGCCCTTTCCCGGACCCGCACAGGGTATGCACCGTCGAGCTTAGCACCCAGGGAAAAGGTGGCAGCCTTGGGCTCTCAGGTGCCAATGATGGTGCCCAATTAGCATTACAAAATACACAATGGCTTTGTCTCCTGGTACCTTTTCCCTCTGAGGAATCTTCATAGGTCTGGATGTCTGGCCTGAAAAATGACACTTTCCCGGACCCGCACATGGAACGCTTTGTCGAGCTTTGCGCCCAGGGAAAAGGTGGCAGCCTTGGGCTCTCAGGTGTCAATTTTGGGGCGCATTAACACTAGAAAAGGCACAATTGCTTTCTGCCCTGGCACCTTTTCCCTGGGAGAAATCTTCATCGGCCTGGAATTCTGGGATGAGAAACAGCACATTCCTGGACCTGCAAGTGGCACGCACCGTCGAGCTTTGCGCTCAGGGAAAAGGTTGCAGCCTTCGGCTCTCAGGTGCCAATGATGGGTCCCCATTACTCCTAGAAAAGGAGAAATCCATTCCTGTCCTGGCACCTTTTCCCAGGGAGGAATCTTCATCGGTCTGGAATTCTGGAATGAGAAAGGGCAATTTCCCAGACCCTCACGTAGCACGCATGGTCGAGCTTTGCGCCCAGGGTATAGGAGGCAACCTTGGGCTCTCAGGTGCCAATGATGGAGCCCGATTAACCCTAGAAATGGAACAGTCGCTTTCTGTCCTGGGAGTCTCTTCCCTGTGAGGAGTCTTCATCCGTCTGGAATTCTGGGCTGAAAAACAGCACTTTCCCAGACAAGAAAGTGGTACACGCCGTTGATGTTTGCGCCCACGGAAAAGGTGGCAGCCTTGAACTCTGAGGTGCCAACGATGGGGCACCATTGAACCTAGAAAAGGACAATTCGATTTCTGACCTGGCACCTTTTCCCTGGGAGGTGTCTTCGTCCGTCTGGAATTCTGGGCTGAAAAATGGCACTTCCCCGGACCCGCAAGTGGCACGCGCCGTCGACATTTGCGCCCAGGCAAAAGGTGGCAGCCTTGGGCTCTCAGGTGCCAATGATGGGGCCCCGTTAACACTAGAAAAGTAACACTTGCTTTGTTTCGTGGCACCTTTTCCCAGGGAGGAATCTTCGTCCGTCTGGAAATCTGGGTTCAAAAATGGCACTGCCCCAAACCCGCACAAGGTACACACCGTCGAGCTTTGCGCCCAGGGAAAAGGGGGCAGCCTTGGGCTCTCAGGTGGCAATGATGGTGCCCCATTACCCCTACAAAAGGCACAATGGCTTTCTGTCCTGGCACCTTTTCCCAGGGAGGAATATTCATCGGTTTGGAATTCGGTCTCAGAATCGGCACTTTTCTGGACCCGCAATTGGAACGCACCATCGAGCTTGGCGTCCAGGGAAAAGGTGGTAGTCTTGGGCTCTCAGGTGCCAATGATGGGGCCCCATTACCCCTACAAAAGGCACCATGACTTTCTGTCCTGGCACCTTTTCCCTGGGAGGAGTCGTCATCCGTCTGGATTCCTGGGATGAACAAAGCACTTTCTCTGACATGCACGTGGCACGCACCATTTAGCTTTGCGCCCAGGGAAAAGGGGGCAGCCTTGGGCTCTCAGGTGCCAATGATGGGGCCCCATTAACCCCTACAAAAGCCACAATTGCTTTCTGTCCTGGCACCTTTTCCGTGTGAGAAATCTTCATCGGCTTCGAATTCTGGAATGAGAAACAGCACATTCCTGGACCCGCAAGTGGCACGCACCGTCGACCTTTGCGCTCAGGGAAAAGGTTGCAGCCTTCGGCTCTCAGGTGCCAATGATGGGTCCCCATTACTCCTAGAAAAGGAGAACTCCATTCCTGTCCTGGCACCTTTTCTCAGGGAGGAATCTTCATCGGTCTGGAATTCTGGAATGAGAAACGGCAATTTCCCGGACCCTCACGTAGCACGCATGGTCGAGCTTTGCGCCCAGGGTATAGGAGGCAACCTTGGGCTCTCAGGTGCCAATGATGGAGCCTGATTAACCCTAGAAATGGAACAATCGCTTTCTGTCCTGGGAGCCTCTTCCCTGTGAGGAGTCTTCATCCGTCTGGAATTCAGGGCTGAAAAACGGCACTTTCCCGGACGAGAAAGTGGTACATGCCGTTGATGTTTGCGCCCACGGAAAAGGTGGCAGCCTTGAACTCTGAGGTGCCAATGATGGGGCACCATTGACCCTAGAAAAGGACAATTCCATTTCTGACCTGGCACCTTTTCCCTGGGAGGTGTCTTCGTCCGTCTGGAATTCTGGGCTGTAAAATGGCACTTTCTGGGACCAGCACGTGGCACGCACTGTCGTGCTTTGCGCCCAGGGAAAAGGAGGCAACCTCTGGCTCTCAGATGCCAATGACGGGCCCCCATTAACACTAGAAATGGAACAATTGCTTTCTGTCTTGGGAGCCTTTTCCCTGGGAGGAGTCGTCATCCGTCTGGAATCCTGGGCTGAACAAAGCACTTTCTCTGACCTGCAAGTGGAACGCACCGTCGCGCTTTGTGCCCAGGCAAAAGGTGGCAGCCTTGGGCTCTCAGGTGCCAATGATGGGGCCCCATTACCCCTGGAAAAAGAACAATGGCTTTCTGTCCTGGCACTTTTCCCTCTGAGGAATCTTCATTGGTCTGGAATTCTGGGCTGAAAATGGCTCTTTCCCTTACCCGCGTGTGGCACGCACCGTCGAGCTTTGCGCCCAGGGAAAAGGTGGCAGCCCTGGGCTCTCAGCTGTCAATTTTTGGGCCCCATTAACCCTAGGAAAGGCACAATGGCTTTCTGTCCTGGCACCTTTTCCCAGGGAGAAATCTTCGCTGGCCTGGAATTCTGGGATGAGAAACGGCACATTCCCGGACTTGCAAGTGGCACGTGCCGTCAACATTTGCGCCCAGGGAAAAGGTGGCAGCCTTGGGCTCTCAGGTGCCAAAGATGAGGTCCCATTACCCCTAGAAAAGGCACAATGGCTTTCTGTCCTGACACCTTTTCCCAGAGAGAAATCGACTTCCGTCTGGAATTCTGGGCTGAAAAACGGCCCTTTCCCGGACCCGCACAGGGTATGCACCGTCGAGCTTAGCACCCAGGGAAAAGGTGGCAGCCTTGGGCTCTCAGGTGCCAATGATGGTGCCCAATTAGCATTACAAAATACACAATGGCTTTGTCTCCTGGTACCTTTTCCCTCTGAGGAATCTTCATAGGTCTGGATGTCTGGCCTGAAAAATGACACTTTCCCGGACCCGCACATGGAACGCTTTGTCGAGCTTTGCGCCCAGGGAAAAGGTGGCAGCCTTGGGCTCTCAGGTGTCAATTTTGGGGCGCATTAACACTAGAAAAGGCACAATTGCTTTCTGCCCTGGCACCTTTTCCCTGGGAGAAATCTTCATCGGCCTGGAATTCTGGGATGAGAAACAGCACATTCCTGGACCTGCAAGTGGCACGCACCGTCGAGCTTTGCGCTCAGGAAAAAGGTTGCAGCCTTCGGCTCTCAGGTGCCAATGATGGGTCCCCATTACTCCTAGAAAAGGAGAAATCCATTCCTGTCCTGGCACCTTTTCCCAGGGAGGAATCTTCATCGGTCTGGAATTCTGGAATGAGAAAGGGCAATTTCCCAGACCCTCACGTAGCACGCATGGTCGAGCTTTGCGCCCAGGGTATAGGAGGCAACCTTGGGCTCTCAGGTACCAATGATGGAGCCCGATTAACCCTAGAAATGGAACAGTCGCTTTCTGTCCTGGGAGTCTCTTCCCTGTGAGGAGTCTTCATCCGTCTGGAATTCTGGGCTGAAAAACAGCACTTTCCCAGACAAGAAAGTGGTACACGCCGTTGATGTTTGCGCCCACGGAAAAGGTGGCAGCCTTGAACTCTGAGGTGCCAACGATGGGGCACCATTGAACCTAGAAAAGGACAATTCGATTTCTGACCTGGCACCTTTTCCCTGGGAGGTGTCTTCGTCCGTCTGGAATTCTGGGCTGAAAAATGGCACTTCCCCGGACCCGCAAGTGGCACGCGCCGTCGACATTTGCGCCCAGGCAAAAGGTGGCAGCCTTGGGCTCTCAGGTGCCAATGATGGGGCCCCGTTAACACTAGAAAAGTAACACTTGCTTTGTTTCGTGGCACCTTTTCCCAGGGAGGAATCTTCGTCCGTCTGGAAATCTGGGTTCAAAAATGGCACTGCCCCAAACCCGCACAAGGTACACACCGTCGAGCTTTGCGCCCAGGGAAAAGGGGGCAGCCTTGGGCTCTCAGGTGGCAATGATGGTGCCCCATTACCCCTACAAAAGGCACAATGGCTTTCTGTCCTGGCACCTTTTCCCAGGGAGGAATATTCATCGGTTTGGAATTCGGTCTCAGAATCGGCACTTTTCTGGACCCGCAATTGGAACGCACCATCGAGCTTGGCGTCCAGGGAAAAGGTGGTAGTCTTGGGCTCTCAGGTGCCAATGATGGGGCCCCATTACCCCTACAAAAGGCACCATGACTTTCTGTCCTGGCACCTTTTCCCTGGGAGGAGTCGTCATCCGTCTGGATTCCTGGGATGAACAAAGCACTTTCTCTGACATGCACGTGGCACGCACCATTTAGCTTTGCGCCCAGGGAAAAGGGGGCAGCCTTGGGCTCTCAGGTGCCAATGATGGGGCCCCATTAACCCCTACAAAAGCCACAATTGCTTTCTGTCCTGGCACCTTTTCCGTGTGAGAAATCTTCATCGGCTTCGAATTCTGGAATGAGAAACAGCACATTCCTGGACCCGCAAGTGGCACGCACCGTCGACCTTTGCGCTCAGGGAAAAGGTTGCAGCCTTCGGCTCTCAGGTGCCAATGATGGGTCCCCATTACTCCTAGAAAAGGAGAACTCCATTCCTGTCCTGGCACCTTTTCTCAGGGAGGAATCTTCATCGGTCTGGAATTCTGGAATGAGAAACGGCAATTTCCCGGACCCTCACGTAGCACGCATGGTCGAGCTTTGCGCCCAGGGTATAGGAGGCAACCTTGGGCTCTCAGGTGCCAATGATGGAGCCTGATTAACCCTAGAAATGGAACAATCGCTTTCTGTCCTGGGAGCCTCTTCCCTGTGAGGAGTCTTCATCCGTCTGGAATTCAGGGCTGAAAAACGGCACTTTCCCGGACGAGAAAGTGGTACATGCCGTTGATGTTTGCGCCCACGGAAAAGGTGGCAGCCTTGAACTCTGAGGTGCCAATGATGGGGCACCATTGACCCTAGAAAAGGACAATTCCATTTCTGACCTGGCACCTTTTCCCTGGGAGGTGTCTTCGTCCGTCTGGAATTCTGGGCTGTAAAATGGCACTTTCTGGGACCAGCACGTGGCACGCACTGTCGTGCTTTGCGCCCAGGGAAAAGGAGGCAACCTCTGGCTCTCAGATGCCAATGACGGGCCCCCATTAACACTAGAAATGGAACAATTGCTTTCTGTCTTGGGAGCCTTTTCCCTGGGAGGAGTCGTCATCCGTCTGGAATCCTGGGCTGAACAAAGCACTTTCTCTGACCTGCAAGTGGAACGCACCGTCGCGCTTTGTGCCCAGGCAAAAGGTGGCAGCCTTGGGCTCTCAGGTGCCAATGATGGGGCCCCATTACCCCTGGAAAAAGAACAATGGCTTTCTGTCCTGGCACTTTTCCCTCTGAGGAATCTTCATTGGTCTGGAATTCTGGGCTGAAAATGGCTCTTTCCCTTACCCGCGTGTGGCACGCACCGTCGAGCTTTGCGCCCAGGGAATAGGTGGCAGCCCTGGGCTCTCAGCTGCCAATTTTGGGGCCCCATTAACCCTAGAAAAGGCACAATGGCTTTCTGTCCTGGCACCTTTTCCCAGGGAGAAATCTTCGCTGGCCTGGAATTCTGGGATGAGAAACGGCACATTCCCGGACTTGCAAGTGGCACGCGCCGTCGACATTTGCGCCCAGGGTAAAGGTGGCAGCCTTGGGCTCTCAGGTGCCAAAGATGGGGCCCCATTACCCCTAGAAAAGGCACAATGGCTTTCTGTCCTGACACCTTTTCCCAGAGAGGAATCGACTTCCGTCTGGAATTCTGGGCTGAAAAACGGCCCTTTCCCGGACCCGCACAGGGTATGCATCGTCGAGCTTAGCACCCAGGGAAAAGGTGGCAGCCTTGGGCTCTCAGGTGCCAATGATGGGGCCCAATTAGCATTACAAAATACACAATGGCTTTGTCTCCTGGTACCTTTTCCCTCTGAGGAATCTTCATAGGTCTGGAATTCTGGGCTGAAAAATGGCACTTTCTGGGACCCGCACGTGGAACGCTCCGTCGAGCTTTGCGCCCAGGGAAAAGGTGGCAGCCTTGGGCTCTCAGGTGTCAATTTTGGGGCCCCATTAACCTTAGAAAAGGCACAATTGCTTACTGCCCTGACACCTTTTCCCTGGGAGAAATCTTCATCGGCCTGGAATTCTGGGATGAGAAACAGCAATTTCCTGGACCCGCAAGTGGCACGCACCGTCGAGCTTTGCGCTCAGGGAAAAGGTTGCAGCCTTCGGCTCTCAGGTGTCAATGATGGAGCCCGATTAACCCTAGAAATGGAAGAATCGCTTTCTTTCCTGGGAGCCTCTTCCCTGTGAGGAGTCTTCATCCGTCTGGAATTCAAGGCTGAAAAACGGCACTTTCCCGGACAAGAAAGTGGTACGCGCCGTTGATGTTTGCGCTCACGGAAAAGGTGGCAGCCTTGAACTCTGAGGTGCCAATGATGGGGCACCACTGACCCTAGAAAAGGACAATTCGATTTCTGACCTGGCACCTTTTCCCTGGGAGGTGTCTTCGTCCGTCTGGAATTCTGGGCTGAAAAATGGCACATTCCCGGACTTGCAAGTGGCACGCGCCGTCGACATTTGCGCCCAGGCAAAAGGTGGCAGCCTTGGGCTCTCAGGTGCCAATGATGGGGCCTCGTTAACACTTGCTTTCTGTCCTGGCACCTTTTCCCAGGGAGGAATCTTCGTCCGTCTGGAAATCTGGGTTCAAAAATGGCACTGCCCCAAACCCGCACAAGGTACACACCGTCGAGCTTTGCGCCCAGGGAAAAGGGGGCAGCCTTGGGCTCTCAGCTGCCAATGATGGTGCCCCATTACCCCTACAAAAGGCACAATGGCTTTCTGTCTTTGCACCTTTTCCCAGGGAGGAATCTTCATCGGTTTGGAATTCTGGTCTGAGAATCGGCACTTTCCTGGACCCGCAAGTGGAACGCACCATCGAGCTTTGCGTCCAGGGAAAAGGTGGCAGTCTTGGGCTCTCAGGTGCCAATGATGGGGCCCCATTACCTTTACAAAAAGCACAATGGCTTTCTGTCCTGGCACCTTTTCCCTGGGAGGAGTCTTCATTGGTCTGGAATTCTGGGCTGTAAAATGGCACTTTCTGGGACCAGCAGGTGGCACGCACTGTCGTGCTTTGCGCCCAGGGAAAAGGAGGCAACGTCTGGCTCTCAGATGCCAATGACGGGCCCCCATTAACACTAGAAATGGAACAATCACTTTCTGTCCTGGGAGCCTTTTCCCTGGGAGGAGTCGTCATCCGTCTGTTATTCTGGGCTGAACAAAACACTTTCTCTGACCTGCACGTGGCAGGCACCATCTAGCTTTGCGCCCAGGGAAAAAGTGGCAGTCTTGGGCTCTCAGGTGCCAACGATGGGTTCCCGTTAACACTAGATAAATAACAATCGCTTTCTGTCCTGGCACCTTTTCCCTGGGAGGAATTTTCGTCCGTCTGGAATTCTGGGCTGAAAAACGGCACTTCCCCGGACCTGCAAATGGAACGCTCTGTCGCGCTTTGTGCCCAGGCAAAAGGTGGCAGCCTTGGGCTCTCAGGTGCCAATGATGGGGCCCCATTACCCCTAGAAAAAGAACAATGGCTTTCTGTCCTGGCACTTTTCCCTCTGAGGAATCTTCATTGGTCTGGAATTCTGGGCTGAAAATGGCTCTTTCCCTTTCCCGCGTGTGGCACGCACCGTCGAGCTTTGCGCCCAGGGAAAAGGTGGCAGCCCTGGGCTCTCAGCTGCCAATTTTGGGGCCCCATTAACCCTAGAAAAGGCACAATGGCTTTCTGTCCTGGCACCTTTTCCCAGGGAGAAATCTTCGCTGGCCTGGAATTCTGGGATGAGAAACGGCACATTCCCGGACTTGCAAGTGGCACGCGCCGTCGACATTTGCGCCCAGGGTAAAGGTGGCAGCCTTGGGCTCTCAGGTGCCAAAGATGGGGCCCCATTACCCCTAGAAAAGGCACAATGACTTTCTGTCCTGACACCTTTTCCCAGAGAGGAATCGACTTCCGTCTGGAATTCTGGGCTGAAAAATGGCACTTTCCCGGACCCGCACGTGGAACGCTCTGTCGAGCTTTGCGCCCAGGGAAAAGGTGGCAGCCTTGGGCTCTCAGGTGTCAATTTTGGGGCCCCATTAACCCTAGAAAAGGCAAAATTGCTTTCTGCCCTGGCACCTTTTCTTTGGGAGAAATCTTCATCGGCCTGGAATTCTGGGATGAGAAACAGCACATTCCTGGACCCGCAAGTGGCACGCACCGTCGAGCTTTGCGCTCAGAGAAAAGGTTGCAGCCGTCGGATCTCAGGTGTCAATGATGGAGCCCCATTAACCCTAGAAAAGGAACAATCACTTTCTGTCCTGACACCTTTTCCCAGGGAGGAATCTTCATCGGTCTGGAATTCTGGAATGAGAAACGGCAATTTCCCGGACCCTCATGTAGCACGCATGGTCGAGCTTTGCACCCAGGGTATAGGAGGCAACCTTGGGCTCTCAGGTGCCATTGATGGGGCCCGATTATCCCTAGAAATGGAACAATCGCTTTCTGTCCTGGGAGCCTCTTCCCTGTGAGGAGTCTTCATCCGTCTGGAATTGAGGGCTTAAAAACGGCACTTTCCCGGACAAGAAAGTGGTACGCGCCGTTGATGTTTGCGCCCACGGAAAAGGTGGCAGCCTTGAACTCTGAGGTGCCAATGATGGGGCACCATTGACCCTAGAAAAGGACAATTCGATTTCTGACCTGGCACCTTTTACTTAGGAGGTGTCTTTGTCCGTCTGGAATTCTGGGCTGAAAAATGGCACTTCCCTGGACCCGCAAGTGGCACGCGCCGTCGACATTTGCGCCCAGGCAAAAGGTGGCAGCCTTGGGCTCTCAGGTACCAATGATGGGGCCCCGTTAACACTAGAAAAATAACACTTGCTTTCTGTCCTCGCACCTTTTCCCAGGGAGGTATCTTCGTCCGTCTGGAAATCTGGGTTCAGAAATGGCACTGCCCCAAACACGCACAAGGTACACACCGTCGAGCTTTGTGCCCAGTGAAAAGGGGGCAGCCTTGGGCTCTCAGGTGGCAATGATGGTGCCCCATTACCCCTACAAAAGGCACAATGGCTTTCTGTCCTGGCACCTTTTCCCAGGGAGGAATCTTCATCGGTTTGGAATTCTGGTCCGAGAATCGGCACTTTCCTGGACCCGCAAGTGGAACGCACCATCGAGCTTTGCGTCCAGGGAAAAGGTGGCAGTCTTGGGTTCTCAGGTGCCAATGATGGGGCCCCATTACCTTTACAAAAAGCACAATGGTTTTCTTTCCTGGCACCTTTTCCCTGGGAGGAGTCTTCATTGGTCTGGAATTCTGGGCTGTAAAGTGGCACTTTCTGGGACCAGCACGTGGCACGCACTGTCGTGCTTTGCGCCCAGGGAAAAGGAGGCAACGTCTGGCTCTCAGATGCCAATGACGGGCCCCCATTAACACTAGAAATGGAACAATCGCTTTCTGTCCTGGGAGCCTTTTCCCTGGGAGGAGTCGTCATCCGTCTGGAATCCTGGGCTGAACAAAGCACTTTCTCTGACCTGCACGTGGCAGGCACCATCTTAGCTTTGCTCCCAGGGAAGAGGTGACAGCCTTGGGCTCTCAGGTGCCAATGATGGGGCCCGATTAACCCTAGAAATGGAACAATCGCTTTCTGTCCTGGGAGCCTCTTCCCTGTGAGGAGTCTTCATCCGTCTGGAATTGAGGGCTGAAAAACGGCACTTTCTCGGACAAGAAAGTGGTACGCGCCGTTGATGTTTGCGCCCACGGAAAAGGTGGCAGCCTTGAACTCTGAGGTGCCAATGATGGGGCACCATTGACCCTAGAAAAGGACAATTCGATTTCTGACCTGGCACCTTTTCCCTGGGAGGTGTCTTCGTCCGTCTGGAATTCTGGGCTGAAAAATGGCACTTCCCCGGACCCGCAAGTGGCACGCGCCGTCGATATTTGTGCCCAGGGAAAAGGTGGCAGCCTTGGGCTCTCAGGTGCCAACGATGGGTCCCCGTTAACACTAGATAAATAACAATCGCTTTCTGTCCTGGCACCTTTTCCCTGGGAGGAATTTTCGTCCGTCTGGAATTCTGGGCTGAAAAACGGCACTTCCCCGGACCTGCAAGTTGAACGCACTGTCGAGCTTTGTGCCCAGGCAAAATGTGGCAGCCTTGGGCTCTCAGGTGCCAATGATGGAGCCCCATTACCCCTACAAAAAGCACAATGGCTTTCTGTCCTGACACCTTTTCCCAGAGAGGAATCGACTTCCGTCTGGAATTCTGGGCTGAAAAACGGCCCTTTCCCGGACCCGCACAAGGTATGCACCGTCAAGCTTTGCACCCAGGGAAAAGGTGGCAGCCTTGGGCTCTCAGGTGCCAATGATGGGGCCCAATTAGCATTACAAATTACACAATGGCTTTGTCTCCTGGTACCTTTTCCCTCTGAGGAATCTTCATAGGTCTGGAATTCTGGGCTGAAAATTGGCACTTTCTGGGACCCGCACGTGGAACGCTCCGTCGAGCTTTGCGCCCAGGGAAAAGGTGGCAGCCTTGGGCTCTCAGCTGCCAATTTTGGGGCCCCATTGACCCTAGGAAAGGCACAATTGCTTTCTGCCCTGGCACCTTTTCCCTGGGAGAAATCTTCGCTGGCCTGGAATTCTGGGATGAGAAACAGCACATTCCTGGACCCGCAAGTGGCACGCACCGTCGACCTTTCTGCTCAGGGAAAAGGTGGCAGCCTTCGGCTCTCAGGTGTCAATGATGGAGCCCCATTAACCCTAGAAAAGGAACAATCGCTTTCTGTCCTGACACCTTTTCCCAGGGAGGAATCTTCATCGGTCTGGAATTCTGGAATGAGAAACGGCAATTTCCCCGACCCTCACGTAGCACGCATGGTCGAGCTTTGCGCCCAGGGTATAGGAGGCAACCTTGGGCTCTCAGGTGCCAATGATGGGGCCCGATTAACCCTAGAAATGGAACAATCGCTTTCTGTCCTGGGAGCCTCTTCCCTGTGAGGAGTCTTCATCCGTCTGGAATTGAGGGCTTAAAAACGGTACTTTCCCGGACAAGAAAGTGGTACACGCCGTTGATGTTTGCGCCCACGGAAAAGGTGGCGGCCTTGAACTCTCAGGTGCCAATGATGGGGCACCATTGACCCTAGAAAAGGACAATTCGATTTCAAACCTGGCACCTTTTCCCTGGGAGGTGTCTTCGTTCGTCTAGAATTCTGGGCTGAAAAATGGCACTTCCCCGGACCCAGAAGTGGCACGCGCCGTCGACATTTGTGCCCAGGCAAAAGGTGGCAGTCTTGGGCTCTCAGGTGCCAATGATGGGGCCCCATTAACACTTGCTTTCTGTCCTGGCACCTTTTCCCAGGGAGGAATCTTCGTCTGTCTGGAAATCTGGGTTCAGAAATAGCACTGACCCGAACCCGCACAAGGTACACACCGTCGAGCTTTGCGCCCAGGGAAAAGGGGGCAGCCTTGGGCTCTCAGGTGCCAATGATGGTGCCCCATTACACCTACAAAAGGCACAATGGCTTTCTGTCCTGGCACCTTTTCCCAGGGAGGAATCTTCATCAGTTTGGAATTCTGGTCTGAGAATCGGCACTTTCCTGGACCCGCAAGTGGAACGCACCATCGAGCTTTGCGTCCAGGGAAAAGGTGGCAGTCTTGGGCTCTCAGGTGCCAATGATGGGGCCCCATTACCTTTACAAAAAGCACAATGGCTTTCTGTCCTGGCACCTTTTCCCTGGGAGGAGTCTTCGGTGGTCTGGAATTCTGGGCTGTAAAATGGCACTTTCTGGGACCAGCACGTGGCACGCACTGTCGTGCTTTGCGCCCATGGAAAAGGAGGCAACCTCTGGCGCTCAGATGCCAATGACGGGCCCCCATTAACACTAGAAATGGAACAATCGCTTTCTGTCCTGGGAGCCTTTTCCCTGGGAGGAGTCGTCAGCCGTCTGGAATCCTGGGCTGAACAAAGCACTTTCTCTGACCTGCACGTGGCAGGCACCATCTAGCTTTGCGCCCAGGGAAAAGGTGGCAGCCTTGGGCTCTCAGGTGCCAATGATGGGTCCCCGTTAACACTAGAAAAATAACACTTGCTTTCTGTCCTGGCACCTTTTCCCAGGGAGGAATCTTCGTCCGTCTGGAAATCTGGGTTCAAAAATGGCACTGCCCCAAACCCGCACAAGGTACACACCCTCGAGCTTTGCGCCCAGGGAAAAGGGGGCAGCCTTGGGCTCTCAGGTGCCAATGATAGGGCCCCATTACCCCTACAAAAGGCACAATGGCTTTCTGTCCTGGCACCTTTTCCCAGGGAGGAATCTTCATCGGTTTGGAATTCTGGTCTGAGAATCGGCACTTTCCTGGACCCGCAAGTGGAACGCACCGTCGAGCTTTGCATCCAGGGAAAAGCTGGCAGCCTTGGGCTCTCAGGTGTCAATTTTGGGGCCCCATTAACCTTAGAAAAGGCACAATTGCTTTCTGCCCTGGCCCTTTTCCCAGGGAGAAATCTTCATCGGCCTGGAATTCTGGGATGAGAAACAGCACATTCCTGGACCCGCAAGTGGCACGCACTGTCGAGCTTTGTGCTCAGGGAAAAGGTGGCAGCCTTCGGCTCTCAGGTGTCAATGATGGAGCCCCATTAACCCTAGAAAAGGAACAATCACTTTCTGTCCTGACACCTTTTCCCAGGGAGGAATCTTCATCGGTCTGGAATTCTGGAATGAGAAACGGCAATTTCCCGGACCCTCACATAGCACGCATGGTCGAGCTTTGCGCCCAGGGTATAGGAGGCAACCTTGGGCTCTCAGGTGCCAATGATGGGGCCCAATTAGCATTACAAAATACACAATGGCTTTGTCTCCTGGTACCTTTTCCCTCTGAGGAATCTTCATAGGTCTGGAATTCTGGGCTGAAAAATGGCACTTTCCGGGACCCGCACGTGGAACGCTCCGTCGAGCTTTGCGCCCAGGGAAAAGGTGGCAGCCTTGGGCTCTCAGGTGTCAATTTTGGGGCCCCATTAACCTTAGAAAAGGCACAATTGCTTTCCGCCCTGGCCCCTTTTCCCTGGGAGAAATCTTCATCGGCCTGGAATTCTGGGATGAGAAACAGCACATTCCTGGACCCGCAAGTGGCACACACCGTCGAGCTTTGCGCTCAGGGAAAAGGTTGCAGCCTTCGGATCTCAGGTGTCAATGATGAAGCCCCATTAACCCTAGAAAAGGAACAATCGCTTTCTGTCTTGACACCTTTTCTCAGGGAGGAATCTTCATCGGTCTGGAATTCTGGAATGAGAAACGGCAATTTCCCAGACCCTCACGTAGCACGCATGGTCGAGCTTTGCGCCCAGGGTATAGGAGGCAACCTTGGGCTCTCAGGTGCCAATGATGGGGCCCGATTAACCCTAGAAATGGAACAATCGCTTTCTGTCCTGGGAGCCTCTTCCCTGTGAGGAGTCTTCATCCGTCTGGAATTCAGGGCTGAAAAACGGCACTTTCCCGGACAGGAAAGTGGTACGCGCCGTTGATGTTTGCGCCCACGGAAAAGGTGGCGGCCTTGAACTCTCAGGTGCCAATGATGGGGCACCATTGACCCTAGAAAAGGACAATTCGATTTCAAACCTGGCACCTTTTCCCTGGGAGGAATTTTCGTTGGTCTGGAATTCTGGGCTGAAAAACGGCACTTCCCCGGACCTGCAAGTTGAACGCACTGTCGAGCTTTGTGCCCAGGCAAAATGTGGCAGCCTTGGACTCTCAGGTGCCAATGATGGAGCCCCATTACCCCTACAAAAAGCACAATGGCTTTCTGTCCTGACACCTTTTCCCAGAGAGGAATCGACTTCCGTCTGGAATTCTGGGCTGAAAAATGGCCCTTTCCCGGACCCGCACAAGGTATGCACCGTCGAGCTTTGCACCCAGGGAAAAGGTGGCAGCCTTGGGCTCTCAGGTGCCAATGATGGGGCCCAATTAGCATTACAAATTACACAATGGCTTTGTCTCCTGGTACCTTTTCCCTCTGAGGAATCTTCATAGGTCTGGAATTCTGGGCTGAAAAATGGCACTTTCCGGGACCCGCACGTGGAACGCTCCGTCGAGCTTTGCGCCCAGGGAAAAGGTGGCAGCCTTGGGCTCTCAGGTGTCAATTTTGGGGCCCCATTAACCCTAGGAAAGGCACAATTGCTTTCTGCCCTGGCACCTTTTCCCTGGGAGAAATCTTCGCTGGCCTGGAATTCTGGGATGAGAAACAGCACATTCCTGGACCCGCAAGTGGCACGCACCGTCGACCTTTCTGCTCAGGGAAAAGGTGGCAGCCTTCGGCTCTCAGGTGTCAATGATGGAGCCCCATTAACCCTAGAAAAGGAACAATCGCTTTCTGTCCTGACACCTTTTCCCAGGGAGGAATCTTCATCGGTCTGGAATTCTGGAATGAGAAACGGCAATTTCCCCGACCCTCACGTAGCACGCATGGTCGAGCTTTGCGCCCAGGGTATAGGAGGCAACCTTGGGCTCTCAGGTGCCAATGATGGGGCCCGATTAACCCTAGAAATGGAACAATCGCTTTCTGTCCTGGGAGTCTCTTCCCTGTGAGGAGTCTTCATCCGTCTGGAATTCTGGGCTGAAAAACGGCACTTTCCCGGACAGGAAAGTGGTACGCGCCGTTGATGTTTGCGCCCACGGAAAAGGTGGCAGCCTTGAACTCTGAGGTGCCAATGATGGGGCACCATTGACCCTAGAAAAGGACAGTTCGATTTCTGACCTGGCACCTTTTCCCTGGGAGGTGTCTTCGTCCGTCTGGAATTCTGGGCTGAAAAATGGCACTTCCCCGGACCCGCAGGTGGCACGCGCCGTCGACATTTGTGCCCAGGCAAAAGGTGGCAGCCTTGGGCTCTCAGGTGCCAATGATGGGGCCCCGTTAACACTTGCTTTCTGTCCTGGCACCTTTTCCCAGGGAGGAATCTTTGTCCGTCTGGAAATCTGGGTTCAGAAATGGCACTGCCCCAAACCCGCACAAGGTACACACCGTCGAGCTTTGCGCCCAGGGAAAAGGGGGCAGCCTTGGGCTCTCAGGTGCCAATGATGGTGCCCCATTACCCCTACAAAAGGCACAATGGCTTTCTGTCCTGGCACCTTTTCCCAGGGAGGAATCTTCATCGGTTTGGAATTCTGGTCTGAGAATCGGCACTTTCCTGGACCCGCAAGTGGAACGCACCATCGAGCTTTGCGTCCAGGGAAAAGGTGGCAGTCTTGGGCTCTCAGGTGCCAATGATGGGGCCCCATTACCTTTACAAAAAGCACAATGGCTTTCTGTCCTGGCACCTTTTCCCTGGGAGGAGTCTTCATTGGTCTGGAATTCTGGGCTGTAAAATGGCACTTTCTGGGACCAGCAGGTGGCACGCACTGTCGTGCTTTGCGCCCAGGGAAAAGGAGGCAACCACTGGCTCTCAGATGCTGTGCTGGTTTGAAGGTGAACCAGCAGGGGAAATGAACTCACCACGAGAGAGATTATAAGTCAGAGCTAAAATTTAATAATAATATTACAATAACAACACTGATACACAAGGGAAATTGCTTTCAACTCACAATACCCCAGCAGTATAACCCAGTGTCCTGGGGCACAAACCCAAGGGGGTTTGTTTGCCCTTCTGCTGAGACCCCTGTGGCTCCCCCAAGTCCAGAGCAAAAGGAAAAGAAAAACCTGTTGGTGCAGGCGAGGGCTGTGGTCTGGGCGAGAGCGGTGATCTCCTGCTGTCGAGGTCCTGCTGCTGCTCTGGATCCGACGAGAAGGTCCTGAGGTCTTCTTACCCACCACTTATGTACCCTCAGGGAGCACTCAGTCCCTCCCCCTGGGCGGGGACTCACACAATGGGTGATTAACTCTGGGAGCCAGGGGTTGTTGAGCTGTTGATGGCCCATTAGCAGCTCCGCCCCCCTCAGGCTGGGTGTGAAGTGATAATGGCTCCCTGGGCAGCTGCTGCTAATGGCCCATTGTCCTTGGGGAATGAATAGAGGGGGTGGAATACACAGGTTTGATCACCACCACACAGGGTTAGCTGGTCCCTCCAGCTGAACTAGGACATTATCCACCCCTTATTCCACTCCATCTAGTCATTCCCAAATTAACCCCCTTTTTACCTATACATATATATACACATGTATACAATGAAACATTACAAACTCTTCTCGCTCAAAATTAGGTCCCCTTGTGGTACACAACGTGTTTCTCCATCTTTTGCATTACCCACCAAGTGCAACCAGGTCCTTGAGCAAAGACAATCCCTCGGGTGGGTTTGCCTTTGTTTGAGGTGGGACTAACCCAAACAGTCTTTCCTAACATACCTCTCATATGGACCACAGGGACTTTATCTCCATCTACAGTATTCAAGAGTTCTGATTGGGCAGGGCCAGCTCGATTGATGGAGCCCCGGGTGTTGACCAACCAGGTGGCCTTTGCCAAATGCAGCTCCCAGTGTTTGAAAGTTCCCCCACCCAACGCCTTCAAGGTTGTTTTCAGCAGTCCATTACATCGCTCAACTTTCCCGGCAGCTGGAGCATGGTAGGGGATATGATACACCCACTCAATGCCGTGCTCTCTGGCCCAGGTGTCTATGAGGCTGTTCTTGAAGTGGGTGCCGTTGTCAGACTCTATTCTTTCTGGTGTGCCGTGTCTCCACAGGACTTGTTTCTCAAGGCCCAGGATGGTATTCCGGGCAGTGGCGTGAGATACGGGGTATGTCTCCAGCCATCCAGTGGTTGCCTCTACCATGGTCAGCACGTAGCGCTTGCCTTGGCGTGTTTGGGGAAGTGTGATGTAGTCAACTTGCCAGGCTTCCCCATACCTGTATTTCAACCACCGTCCACCATACCATAGAGGCTTCACCCGCTTGGCCTGCTTGATGGCAGCACATGTGTCACAGTCATGGATAACCTGTGAGACACTGTCCATAGTTAGATCCACCCCTCGGTCACGAGCCCATCTGTATGTTGCATCTCTGCCTTGATGACCAGAAGCATCATGGGCCCATCGGGCTAGAAACAATTCACCTTTATGCTGCCAATCCAGATCTACCTGAGAGACTTCAATCCTGGCAGCTCGATCCACCTGCTTGTTGTTACGATGCTCCTCATTAGCCCGGCTCTTGGGTACATGAGCATCTACGTGACGGACCTTCACACTCAGCTTCTCTACCCGGGCAGCGATGTCCTGCCACATCTCAGCCGCCCAGATGGGTTTCCCTTTGCGCTGCCAGCCGGCCTTTCTCCAGCGCTCCAGCCATCCCCACAGAGCATTGGCCACCATCCACGAGTCAGTGTAAAGGTAGAGTCTTGGCCACTTCTCTCGTTCGGCGATATCCAAAGCCAGCTGAACAGCTTTCAGCTCTGCGACCTGACTTGATCCACCTTGTCCTTCAGTCGCTTCTGCAACTCGACGTGTAGGACTCCATACAGCTGCTTTCCATTTCCGGCTTGTCCCTACAATGCGGCAGGAGCCATCTGTGAAGAGAGCATATCGCTTCTCCTCTTCTGGTAGCTGGTTATATGGTGGGGCCTCCTCAGCTCGTGTCACCTGCTCCTCTTCTTCTTCAGAGGACAATCCGAAACTCTCACCTTCCGGCCAGTTGGTGATGATTTCCAAAATCCCAGGGCGATTAGGATTCCCTATCCGGGTTCGCTGTGTGATCAGAGCGATCCACTTACTCCATGTGGCATCAGTGGCGTGATGGGTAGAAGGAGCTTTTCCTTTGAACATCCAGCCCAACACTGGTAGTCGGGGTGCCAGGATGAGCTGTGCCTCAGTGCCAATCACTTCTGAGGCAGCTCGAACTCCTTCATAAGCTGCCAGGATCTCTTTCTCAGTTGGGGTGTAGCTGGCCTCAGATCCTTTGTATCCCCGGCTCCAGAATCCCAGCGGTCGTCCTCGAGTCTCCCCAGGTACTTTCTGCCAGAGGCTCCAGGATGGGCCATTCTCCCTGGCTGCAGTGTAGAGCACATTCTTCACATCCTGTCCTGTCCTGACTGGCCCAAGGGCTACTGCATGGGTAATCTCCTGTTTAATCTGCTCAAAGGCTTGTTGTTGTTCAGGGCCCCACTGGAAATCATTTTTCTTCCGTGTCACAAGGTAGAGAGGGCTTACAATCTGACTGTACTCAGGGATATGCATCCTCCAAAAGCCCACGGTGCCTAGGAAAGCCTGAGTTTCCTTCTTGCTGGTCGGTGGGGACATAGCTGCTATTTTGTTGATCACCTCTGTTGGAATCTGACGACGCCCGTCTTGCCACTTCACTCCTAGGAACTGAATTTCCTGAGCAGGTCCCTTGACCTTACTTCGTTTAATGGCAAAACCAGCTCTTAGGAGAATCTGGATTATCTTCTTTCCTTTCTCATAAACCTCCCCTGCTGTGTTCCCCCATACAATGATGTCATCGATGTACTGTAGATGTTCTGGAGCCTCACCCTTTTCCAATGCAGTCTGGATCAGTCCATGGCAAATGGTGGGACTGTGTTTCCACCCCTGGGGCAGTCGATTCCAGGTGTACTGCACCCCCTTCCAGGTGAAAGCAAACTGCGGCCTGCACTCTGCTGCCAACGGAATGGAGAAAAAGGCATTGGCAATGTCGATGGTGGCATACCACTTGGCTGCCTTGGACTCCAGCTCATACTGAAGCTCCAGCATGTCCGGCACAGCGGCACTCAGGGGGGGTGTGACCTCATTGAGACCACGGTAATCCACCGTCAGCCTCCACTCTCCACTGGACTTTCGTACTGGCCATATGGGGCTATTAAAGGGTGAGTGAGTCTTGCTGACCACCCCTTGGCTCTCCAGCTCACGAATCATCTTGTGTATGGGGGTCACAGAGTCTCGGTCAGTGCGGTATTGCCGACGGTGCACTGTGGCTGTGGCCAGCGGTACCAATTGTTCTTCAACTTTCAGCAGTCCTACAGCAGAAGGGTCCTCTGAGAGGCCAGGCAAGGTGCTCAGCTGTCTGATTTCCTCTGTCTCCACAGCAGCTATGCCAAAGGCCCAACGCAGTCCCTTTGGGTCTTTGAAATATCCATTCCTTAGGTAGTCTATGCCAAGGATACATGGTGCTTCTGGACCAGTCACAATGGGGTGTCTATGCCATTCCTTGCCAGTCAAGCTGACTTCAGCTTCCAGTACAGTCAGCTGTTGGGATCCCCCTGTTACCCCAGAAATAGAGATGGATTCTGCCCCGACGTATCCTGATGGCATCAACGTGCATTGTGCGCCAGTGTCCACTAAAGCTTTGTATTTCTGTGGGTCTGATGAGCCAGGCCACCGAATCCACACAGTCCAATAAACCCGATTGTCCCTCTCCTCTACCTGGCTAGAGGCAGGGCCCCCCTAGTTCTGGTCATGGTATTCACTGCGCTCTCCCTGTGAATATGACCGGGAGGTTCCTTCAAGAGGATCGGGCATAACATCATCATTCCTATACTGTCTGGAGCCTTGCCCACGAGAGACCGGAGCAGCCTTCAACCTTGAAGAATTG
The DNA here is from genome assembly GCF_047495875.1 of Pithys albifrons albifrons. Taxonomy (NCBI): domain Eukaryota; kingdom Metazoa; phylum Chordata; class Aves; order Passeriformes; family Thamnophilidae; genus Pithys; species Pithys albifrons. The sequence continues at coordinate 99,655,875 of NC_092458.1, read as the reverse complement.
CCTGTGTTAGTTGTGCCTCTTTGCAATTCACGTACCCGAGCTGCTAAGGAAGAGGTGGGTTTCCCATCCCACTTCCTCATATCTTCTCCATGCTCATGGAGGTAAAACCACAGATTGCCGCGTGGAGTGTACCCTTTCTCCTTAGCTGGGAGACGCCTGCTTCTGATGGCGGAGACTCTTGTTTGTTCTGGAGAGATATGGAAGAGTCCTTCCTTAATCTTCTCTTCCAGTTCAGCCAGTTTTGTTTCCACAGCTGAGACATGGGCTCGTAATGGAGCAGTGACAGTGTCTTCATAAATCCTGAGTTTGCTGACCAGTGCACCCACCTTGTCTTCTCCCTCTCTCCACTGCAATGTTGCAAGGTAGCGAGAATACATTTCTGGCCCAAGTCGTGCAAATTTTAACCACATCTGGGATGTGCACTGGAGACCATCCGGACTTTTAGGGAATCTCTCATCCTCTGAAAAGATTATCTCCAGTACGGCTAATTCCCTTAAGCACCGGATACCTTGTTCCATCGTGTTCCACTGTCCTTGCTGTACGTGGAGGTCCTCCTTACAAAGATATCTCTCCCTCACGCTTGACAACAGTCGCCGCCAGAGGCTGAGAGTTTCCTGTCTCTTTCCAATGCCCTGATCAATGACAACATCTCGAGACAGGGATCCCAGCTGCCTTGCCTCACTCCCATCTAGAATTGTATCATTGGCTGCAGCATCCCAGATTCGAAGTAGCCAGGTCAAGATGGACTCATTTGCCTGTCGTGTGAACTCTCTCCGGAGCTCACGCAGCTCTCCCAGGGATAGGGACCGGGTGATTATTTCTGGCTCCATTTCTTCTGCTTGAGATGAAGGTCCTGACTCTTCCTCGTCATGCACTATACGAACTGATTTGGTCTTTGATTTTCTTTTCTGGACAGGGGCAACTGCTATCGGTTTCTGTTGTCCTTCTGGCTCCTCCATGGTTTGCGTGGACATGGTGCTGGTTGATGTATCTCTCTTCCTCTCTGGCTCAGTCATGGTCTGGGTGGACATGGCGCTAGTTGATGTATCTCTCTTCCTCTCTGGCTCAGTCATGGTCTGGGTGGACATGGCGCTAGTTGATGTATCTCTCTTCCTCTCTGGCTCAGTCATGGTCTGGGTGGACATGGCGCTAGTTGATGTATCTCTCTTCCTCTCTGGCTCAGTCATGGTCTGGGTGGACATGGTGCTGGTGGGTTTGCTCCTTTTCTCCTCCTCCTGATGATGCTGTACCACACCAAGCAGTGTGCGGTAGGCAGTGGCCAGGGCCCAGCAGGTTGCTGTGAGCTGCACATCTCTGGGACTACCAGAGCATCTTCCTTTCACATAGCTTAGCATTTTGGCAGGGTCCTGCAGTTGTTCCGGGGTGAATTTCCAGATCATTTGAGGAGAGAAGGTCTCCAAATACTGGCCCATATCTTCCCACTTCCCGTGCCACTCAACATCATCCGCTCCCAGGGCAGGCCTCCAGCAAGTCTCCTTAGAGAGCCCAGTTCTGACCCTAAACATGGTGTATACAGTACAGAGGAGACAAAGCAACACTAACAGCAGGATTATGCTGTCCCTAACATCAAAAGGGAGCTCAATATTTTCAATGATTGTTGTAGCAGAGGTGAAAAGGTGGAAGTAACCATCTCCGCCTGTTTTCCCCACAGTCTGGGTGCTATTTTTAATGAGACCCCAGAGGTAACAACCCAAACCAGGACAGGCAGACCAGACTGCATATACATTCACAATGAAATTCATTGCTTCTGATGTTATGACAACATAAACATAGTATATTAATAAAGCAATTTTTATCCTTCTCCCTGGTATTAAAGAGAGCATCAAAACAGGCACATGGTTCCCCATGTGTCGAAATATGAACAGGCCCAGATACACCATCCACATGAATACATCAAGCAACATGGTAGTCAGGGAGTTTCTGTACCCAAATACACAAAATGAAATTGTAGTTCTGACTTCTCTCTCGTGCCCCACGTTGGGCGCCAAAAGATGTGCTGGTTTGAAGGTGAACCAGCAGGGGAAATGAACTCACCACGAGAGAGATTATAAGTCAGAGCTAAAATTTAATAATAATATTACAATAACAACACTGATACGCAAGGGAAATTGCTTTCAACTCACAATACCCCAGCAGTATAACCCAGTGTCCTGGGGCACAAACCCAAGGGGGTTTGTTTGCCCTTCTGCTGAGACCCCTGTGGCTCCCCCAAGTCCAGAGCAAAAGGAAAAGAAAAACCTGTTGGTGCAGGCGAGGGCTGTGGTCTGGGCGAGAGCGGTGATCTCCTGCTGTCGAGGTCCTGCTGCTGCTCTGGATCCGACGAGAAGGTCCTGAGGTCTTCTTACCCACCACTTATGTACCCTCAGGGAGCACTCAGTCCCTCCCCCTGGGCGGGGACTCACACAATGGGTGATTAACTCTGGGAGCCAGGGGTTGTTGAGCTGTTGATGGCCCATTAGCAGCTCCGCCCCCCTCAGGCTGGGTGTGAAGTGATAATGGCTCCCTGGGCAGCTGCTGCTAATGGCCCATTGTCCTTGGGGAATGAATAGAGGGGGTGGAATACACAGGTTTGATCACCACCACACAGGGTTAGCTGGTCCCTCCAGCTGAACTAGGACAGATGCCAATGACGGGCCCCCATTAACACTAGAAATGGAACAATCGCTTTCTGTCCTGGGAGCCTTTTCCCTGGGAGGAGTCGTCATCCGTCTGGAATCCTGGGCTGAACAAAGCACTTTCTCTGACCTGCACGTGGCAGGCACCATCTAGCTTTGCGCCCAGGGAAAAGGTGGCAGCCTTGGGCTCTCAGGTGCCAACGATGGGTCCCCGTTAACACTAGATAAATAACAATCGCTTTCTGTCCCGGCACCTTTTCCCAGGGAGGAATTTTCGTCCGTCTGGAATTCTGGGCTTACAAACGGGACTTTCCCGGACTTGCAAGTGGAACGCACCGTCGAGCTTTGTGCCCAGGCAAAAGGTGGCAGCCTTGGGCTCTCAGGTGCCAATGATGGGCCCCATTACCTTTACAAAAAGCACAATGGCTTTCTGTCCTGGCACCTTTTCCCAGGGAGGAATCTTCATTGGTCTGGAATTCTGGGCTGTAAAATGGCACTTTCTGGGACCAGCACGTGGCACGCACTGTCGTGCTTTGCGCCCAGGGTATAGGAGGCAACCTCTGGCGCTCAGATGCCAATGACGGGCCCCCATTAACACTAGAAATGGAACAATCGCTTTCTGTCCTGGGAGACCTTTCCCTGGGAGGAGTCGTCAGCCGTCTGGAATCCTGGGCTGAACAAAGCACTTTCTCTGACCTGCACGTGGCAGGCACCATCTAGCTTTGCGCCCAGGGAAAAGGTGGCAGCCTTGGGCTCTCAGGTGCCAATGATGGGTCCCCGTTAACACTAGAAAAATAACACTTGCTTTCTGTCCTGGCACCTTTTCCCAGGGAGGAATCTTCGACCGTCTGGAAATCTGGGTTCAAAAATGGCACTGCCCCAAACCCGCACAAGGTACACACCGTCGAGCTTTGCGCCCAGGGAAAAGGGGGCAGCCTTGGGCTCTCAGGTGCCAATGATGGGGCCCCATTACCCCTACAAAAGGCACAATGGCTTTCTGTCCTTGCACCTTTTCCCAGGGAGGAATCTTCATCGGTTTGGAATTCTGGTCTGAGAATCGGCACTTTCCTGGACCCGCAAGTGGAAGGCACCGTCGAGCTTTGCATCCAGGGAAAAGCTGGCAGCCTTGGGCTCTCAGGTGTCAATTTTGGGGCCCCATTAACCCTAGACAAGGCACAATTGCTTTCTGCCCTGGCCCTTTTCCCTGGGAGAAATCTTCGCTGGCCTGGAATTCTGGGATGAGAAACAGCACATTCCTGGACCCGCAAGTGGCACGCACTGTCGAGCTTTGTGCTCAGGGAAAAGGTTGCAGCCTTCGGCTCTCAGGTGTCAATGATGGAGCCCCATTAACCCTAGAAAAGGAACAATCACTTTCTGTCCTGACACCTTTTCCCAGGGAGGAATCTTCATCGGTCTGGAATTCTGGAATGAGAAACGGCAATTTCCCCGACCCTCACATAGCACGCATGGTCGAGCTTTGCGCCCAGGGTATAGGAGGCAACCTTGGGCTCTCAGGTGCCAATGATGGAGCCCGATTAACCCTAGAAATGGAACAATCGCTTTCTGTCCTGGGAGCCTTTTCCCTGTGAGGAGTCTTCATCCGTCTGGAATTGAGGGCTGAAAAACGGCACTTTCCCGGACAAGAAAGTGGTACGTGCCGTTGATGTTTGCACCCACAAAAAAGGTGGCAGCCTTGAACTCTGAGGTGCCAATGATGGGGCACAATTGACCCTAGAAAAGGACAATTCGATTTCTGACCTGGCACCTTTTCCCTGGGAGGTGTGTTCGTCCGTCTGGAATTCTGGGCTGAAAAATGGCACTTCCCCGGACCCGCAGGTGGCACGCGCCTTCGACATTTGCGCCCAGGGTAAAGGTGGCAGCCTTGGGGTCTCAGGTGCCAATGATGGGGCCCCGTTAACACTAGAAAAATAACACTTGTTTTCTGTCCTGGCACCTTTTCCCAGGGAGGAATCTTCGTCCGTCTGGAAATCTGGGTTCAAAAATGGCACTGCCCCAAACCAGCACAAGGTACACACCGTCGAGCTTTGCGCCCAGGGAAAAGGGGGCAGCCTTGGGCTCTCAGCTGCCAATGATGGTGCCTCATTACCCCTACAAAAGGCACAATGGCTTTCTGTCCTGGCACCTTTTCCCAGGGAGGAATCTTCATCGGTTTGGAATTCTGGTCTGAGAATCGGCACTTTCCTGGAGCCGCAAGTGGAACGCACCATCGAGCTTTTCGTCCAGGGAAAAGGTGGCAGTCTTGGGCTCTCAGGTGCCAATGATGGGGCCCCATTACCTTTACAAAAAGCACAATGGCTTTCTGTCCTGGCACCTTTTCCCTGGGAGGAGTCTTCATTGGTCTGGAATTCTGGGCTGTAAAATGGCACTTTCTGGGACCAGCACGTGGCACGCACTGTCGTGCTTTGCGCCCATGGAAAAGGAGGCAACCTCTGGCTCTCAGATGCCAATGACGGGCCCCCATTAACACTAGAAATGGAACAATCGCTTTCTGTCCTGGGAGCCTTTTCCCTGGGAGGAGTCGTCAGCCGTCTGGAATCCTGGGCTGAACAAAGCACTTTCTCTGACCTGCACGTGGCAGGCACCATCTAGCTTTGCGCCCAGGGAAAAGGTGGCAGCCTTGGGCTCTCAGGTGCCAACGATGGGTCCCCGTTAACACTAGAAAAATAACACTTGCTTTCTGTCCTGGCACCTTTTCCCAGGGAGGAATCTTCGTCCGTCTGGAAATCTGGGTTCAAAAATGGCACTGCCCCAAACCCGCACAAGGTACACACCGTCGAGCTTTGCGCCCAGGGAAAAGGGGGCAGCCTTGGGCTCTCAGGTGCCAATGATGGGGCCCCATTACCCCTACAAAAGGCACAATGGCTTTCTGTCCTGGCACCTTTTCCCAGGGAGGAATCTTCATCGGTTTGGAATTCTGGTCTGAGAATCGGCACTTTCCTGGACCCGCAAGTGGAACGCACCGTCGAGCTTTGCATCCAGGGAAAAGCTGGCAGCCTTGGGCTCTCAGGTGTCAATTTTGGGGCCCCATTAACCTTAGAAAAGGCACAATTGCTTTCTGCCCTGGCCCTTTTCCCTGGGAGAAATCTTCATCGGCCTGGAATTCTGGGATGAGAAACAGCACATTCCTGGACCCGCAAGTGGCACGCACTGTCGAGCTTTGTGCTCAGGGAAAAGGTGGCAGCCTTCGGCTCTCAGGTGTCAATGATGGAGCCCCATTAACCCTAGAAAAGGAACAATCACTTTCTGTCCTGACACCTTTTCCCAGGGAGGAATCTTCATCGGTCTGGAATTCTGGAATGAGAAACGGCAATTTCCCGGACCCTCACATAGCACGCATGGTCGAGCTTTGCGCCCAGGGTATAGGAGGCAACCTTGGGCTCTCAGGTGCCAATGATGGGGCCCAATTAGCATTACAAATTACACAATGGCTTTGTCTCCTGGTACCTTTTCCCTCTGAGGAATCTTCATAGGTCTGGAATTCTGGGCTGAAAAATGGCACTTTCCGGGACCCGCACGTGGAACGCTCCGTCGAGCTTTGCGCCCAGGGAAAAGGTGGCAGCCTTGGGCTCTCAGGTGTCAATTTTGGGGCCCCATTAACCTTAGAAAAGGCACAATTGCTTTCCGCCCTGGCCCCTTTTCCCTGGGAGAAATCTTCATCGGCCTGGAATTCTGGGATGAGAAACAGCACATTCCTGGACCCGCAAGTGGCACACACCGTCGAGCTTTGCGCTCAGGGAAAAGGTTGCAGCCTTCGGATCTCAGGTGTAAATGATGGAGCCCCATTAACCCTAGAAAAGGAACAATCGCTTTCTGTCTTGACACCTTTTCTCAGGGAGGAATCTTCATCGGTCTGGAATTCTGGAATGAGAAACGGCAATTTCCCAGACCCTCACGTAGCACGCATGGTCGAGCTTTGCGCCCAGGGTATAGGAGGCAACCTTGGGCTCTCAGGTGCCAATGATGGGGCCCGATTAACCCTGGAAATGGAACAATCGCTTTCTGTCCTGGGAGCCTCTTCCCTGTGAGGAGTCTTCATCCGTCTGGAATTCAGGGCTGAAAAACGGCACTTTCCCGGACAGAAAAGTGGTACGCGCCGTTGATGTTTGCGCCCACGGAAAAGGTGGCAGCCTTGAACTCTGAGGTGCCAATGATGGGGCACAATTGACCCTAGAAAAGGACAATTCGATTTCTGACCTGGCACCTTTTCCCTGGGAGGTGTGTTCGTCCGTCTGGAATTCTGGGCTGAAAAATGGCACTTCCCCGGACCCGCAGGTGGCACGCGCCTTCGACATTTGCGCCCAGGGTAAAGGTGGCAGCCTTGGGGTCTCAGGTGCCAATGATGGGGCCCCGTTAACACTAGAAAAATAACACTTGTTTTCTGTCCTGGCACCTTTTCCCAGGGAGGAATCTTCGTCCGTCTGGAAATCTGGGTTCAAAAATGGCACTGCCCCAAACCAGCACAAGGTACACACCGTCGAGCTTTGCGCCCAGGGAAAAGGGGGCAGCCTTGGGCTCTCAGCTGCCAATGATGGTGCCTCATTACCCCTACAAAAGGCACAATGGCTTTCTGTCCTGGCACCTTTTCCCAGGGAGGAATCTTCATCGGTTTGGAATTCTGGTCTGAGAATCGGCACTTTCCTGGAGCCGCAAGTGGAACGCACCATCGAGCTTTTCGTCCAGGGAAAAGGTGGCAGTCTTGGGCTCTCAGGTGCCAATGATGGGGCCCCATTACCTTTACAAAAAGCACAATGGCTTTCTGTCCTGGCACCTTTTCCCTGGGAGGAGTCTTCATTGGTCTGGAATTCTGGGCTGTAAAATGGCACTTTCTGGGACCAGCACGTGGCACGCACTGTCGTGCTTTGCGCCCATGGAAAAGGAGGCAACCTCTGGCTCTCAGATGCCAATGACGGGCCCCCATTAACACTAGAAATGGAACAATCGCTTTCTGTCCTGGGAGCCTTTTCCCTGGGAGGAGTCGTCAGCCGTCTGGAATCCTGGGCTGAACAAAGCACTTTCTCTGACCTGCACGTGGCAGGCACCATCTAGCTTTGCGCCCAGGGAAAAGGTGGCAGCCTTGGGCTCTCAGGTGCCAACGATGGGTCCCCGTTAACACTAGAAAAATAACACTTGCTTTCTGTCCTGGCACCTTTTCCCAGGGAGGAATCTTCGTCCGTCTGGAAATCTGGGTTCAAAAATGGCACTGCCCCAAACCCGCACAAGGTACACACCCTCGAGCTTTGCGCCCAGGGAAAAGGGGGCAGCCTTGGGCTCTCAGGTGCCAATGATGGGGCCCCATTACCCCTACAAAAGGCACAATGGCTTTCTGTCCTGGCACCTTTTCCCAGGGAGGAATCTTCATCGGTTTGGAATTCTGGTCTGAGAATCGGCACTTTCCTGGACCCGCAAGTGGAACGCACCGTCGAGCTTTGCATCCAGGGAAAAGCTGGCAGCCTTGGGCTCTCAGGTGTCAATTTTGGGGCCCCATTAACCTTAGAAAAGGCACAATTGCTTTCTGCCCTGGCCCTTTTCCCTGGGAGAAATCTTCATCGGCCTGGAATTCTGGGATGAGAAACAGCACATTCCTGGACCCGCAAGTGGCACGCACTGTCGAGCTTTGTGCTCAGGGAAAAGGTGGCAGCCTTCGGCTCTCAGGTGTCAATGATGGAGCCCCATTAACCCTAGAAAAGGAACAATCACTTTCTGTCCTGACACCTTTTCCCAGGGAGGAATCTTCATCGGTCTGGAATTCTGGAATGAGAAACGGCAATTTCCCGGACCCTCACATAGCACGCATGGTCGAGCTTTGCGCCCAGGGTATAGGAGGCAACCTTGGGCTCTCAGGTGCCAATGATGGGGCCCAATTAGCATTACAAATTACACAATGGCTTTGTCTCCTGGTACCTTTTCCCTCTGAGGAATCTTCATAGGTCTGGAATTCTGGGCTGAAAAATGGCACTTTCCGGGACCCGCACGTGGAACGCTCCGTCGAGCTTTGCGCCCAGGGAAAAGGTGGCAGCCTTGGGCTCTCAGGTGTCAATTTTGGGGCCCCATTAACCTTAGAAAAGGCACAATTGCTTTCCGCCCTGGCCCCTTTTCCCTGGGAGAAATCTTCATCGGCCTGGAATTCTGGGATGAGAAACAGCACATTCCTGGACCCGCAAGTGGCACACACCGTCGAGCTTTGCGCTCAGGGAAAAGGTTGCAGCCTTCGGATCTCAGGTGTAAATGATGGAGCCCCATTAACCCTAGAAAAGGAACAATCGCTTTCTGTCTTGACACCTTTTCTCAGGGAGGAATCTTCATCGGTCTGGAATTCTGGAATGAGAAACGGCAATTTCCCAGACCCTCACGTAGCACGCATGGTCGAGCTTTGCGCCCAGGGTATAGGAGGCAACCTTGGGCTCTCAGGTGCCAATGATGGGGCCCGATTAACCCTGGAAATGGAACAATCGCTTTCTGTCCTGGGAGCCTCTTCCCTGTGAGGAGTCTTCATCCGTCTGGAATTCAGGGCTGAAAAACGGCACTTTCCCGGACAGAAAAGTGGTACGCGCCGTTGATGTTTGCGCCCACGGAAAAGGTGGCGGCCTTGAACTCTCAGGTGCCAATGATGGGGCACCATTGACCCTAGAAAAGGACAATTCGATTTCAAACCTGGCACCTTTTCCCTGGGAGGTGTCTTCGTTGGTCTGGAATTCTGGGCTGAAAAATGGCACTTCCTCGGACCCGGAAGTGGCACGCGCCGTCGACATTTGTGCCCAGGGAAAAGGTGGCAGCCTTGGACTCTCAGGTGCCAACGATGGGTCCCCGTTAACACTAGATAAATAACAATCGCTTTCTGTCCTGGCACCTTTTCCCTGGGAGGAATTTTCGTCCGTCTGGAATTCTGGGCTGAAAAACGGCACTTCCCCGGACCTGCAAGTTGAACGCACTGTCGAGCTTTGCGCCCAGGCAAAATGTGGCAGCCTTGGGCTCTCAGGTGCCAATGATGGAGCCCCATTACCCCTACAAAAAGCACAATGGCTTTCTGTTCTGACAGCTTTTCCCAGAGAGGAATCCACTTCCGTCTGGAATTCTGGGCTGAAAAATGGCCCTTTCCCGGACCCGCACAAGGTATGCACCGTCGAGCTTTGCACCCAGGGAAAAGGTGGCAGCCTTGGGCTCTCAGGTGCCAATGATGGGGCCCAATTAGCATTACAAATTACACAATGGCTTTGTCTCCTGGTACCTTTTCCCTCTGAGGAATCTTCATAGGTCTGGAATTCTGGGCTGAAAAATGGCACTTTCCGGGACCCGCACGTGGAACGCTCCGTCGAGCTTTGCGCCCAGGGAAAAGGTGGCAGCCTTGGGCTCTCAGGTGTCAATTTTGGGGCCCCATTGACCCTAGGAAAGGCACAATTGCTTTCTGCCCTGGCACCTTTTCCCTGGGAGAAATCTTCGCTGGCCTGGAATTCTGGGATGAGAAACAGCACATTCCTGGACCCGCAAGTGGCACGCACCGTCGACCTTTCTGCTCAGGGAAAAGGTGGCAGCCTTCGGCTCTCAGGTGTCAATGATGGAGCCCCATTAACCCTAGAAAAGGAACAATCGCTTTCTGTCCTGACACCTTTTCCCAGGGAGGAATCTTCATCGGTCTGGAATTCTGGAATGAGAAACGGCAATTTCCCCGACCCTCACGTAGCACGCATGGTCGAGCTTTGCGCCCAGGGTATAGGAGGCAACCTTGGGCTCTCAGGTGCCAATGATGGGGCCCGATTAACCCTAGAAATGGAACAATCGCTTTCTGTCCTGGGAGTCTCTTCCCTGTGAGGAGTCTTCATCCGTCTGGAATTCTGGGCTGAAAAACGGCACTTTCCCGGACAGGAAAGTGGTATGCGCCGTTGATGTTTGCGCCCACGGAAAAGGTGGCAGCCTTGAACTCTGAGGTGCCAATGATGGGGCACCATTGACCCTAGAAATGGAACAATCGCTTTCTGTCCTGGGAGCCTTTTCCCTGGGAGGAGTCGTCATCCGTCTGGAATCCTGGGCTGAACAAAGCACTTTCTCTGACCTGCACGTGGCAGGCACCATCTAGCTTTGCGCCCAGGGAAAAGGTGGCAGCCTTGGGCTCTCAGGTGCCAACGATGGGTCCCCGTTAACACTAGATAAATAACAATCGCTTTCTGTCCTGGCACCTTTTCCCAGGGAGGAATTTTCGTCCGTCTGGAATTCTGGGCTTACAAACGGGACTTTCCCGGACTTGCAAGTGGAACGCACCGTCGAGCTTTGTGCCCAGGCAAAAGGTGGCAGCCTTGGGCTCTCAGGTGCCAATGATGGGCCCCATTACCTTTACAAAAAGCACAATGGCTTTCTGTCCTGGCACCTTTTCCCAGGGAGGAATCTTCATTGGTCTGGAATTCTGGGCTGTAAAATGGCACTTTCTGGGACCAGCACGTGGCACGCACTGTCGTGCTTTGCGCCCAGGGTATAGGAGGCAACCTCTGGCGCTCAGATGCCAATGACGGGCCCCCATTAACACTAGAAATGGAACAATCGCTTTCTGTCCTGGGAGACCTTTCCCTGGGAGGAGTCGTCAGCCGTCTGGAATCCTGGGCTGAACAAAGCACTTTCTCTGACCTGCACGTGGCAGGCACCATCTAGCTTTGCGCCCAGGGAAAAGGTGGCAGCCTTGGGCTCTCAGGTGCCAATGATGGGTCCCCGTTAACACTAGAAAAATAACACTTGCTTTCTGTCCTGGCACCTTTTCCCAGGGAGGAATCTTCGTCCGTCTGGAAATCTGGGTTCAAAAATGGCACTGCCCTAAACCCGCACAAGGTACACACCGTCGAGCTTTGCGCCCAGGGAAAAGGGGGCAGCCTTGGGCTCTCAGGTGCCAATGATGGGGCCCCATTACCCCTACAAAAGGCACAATGGCTTTCTGTCCTTGCACCTTTTCCCAGGGAGGAATCTTCATCGGTTTGGAATTCTGGTCTGAGAATCGGCACTTTCCTGGACCCGCAAGTGGAAGGCACCGTCGAGCTTTGCATCCAGGGAAAAGCTGGCAGCCTTGGGCTCTCAGGTGTCAATTTTGGGGCCCCATTAACCCTAGACAAGGCACAATTGCTTTCTGCCCTGGCCCTTTTCCCTGGGAGAAATCTTCATCGGCCTGGAATTCTGGGATGAGAAACAGCACATTCCTGGACCCGCAAGTGGCACGCACCGTCGAGCTTTGTGCTCAGGGAAAAGGTTGCAGCCTTCGGCTCTCAGGTGTCAATGATGGAGCCCCATTAACCCTAGAAAAGGAACAATCACTTTCTGTCCTGACACCTTTTCCCAGGGAGGAATCTTCATCGGTCTGGAATTCTGGAATGAGAAACGGCAATTTCCCGGACCCTCACATAGCACGCATGGTCGAGCTTTGCGCCCAGGGTATAGGAGGCAACCATGGGCTCTCAGGTGCCAATGATGGAGCCCGATTAACCCTAGAAATGGAACAATCGCTTTCTGTCCTGGGAGCCTTTTCCCTGTGAGGAGTCTTCATCCGTCTGGAATTGAGGGCTGAAAAACGGCACTTTCCCGGACAAGAAAGTGGTACGTGCCGTTGATGTTTGCACCCACAAAAAAGGTGGCAGCCTTGAACTCTGAGGTGCCAATGATGGGGCACAATTGACCCTAGAAAAGGACAATTCGATTTCTGACCTGGCACCTTTTCCCTGGGAGGTGTGTTCGTCCGTCTGGAATTCTGGGCTGAAAAATGGCACTTCCCCGGACCCTCAAGTGGCACGCGCCTTCGACATTTGCGCCCAGGGTAAAGGTGGCAGCCTTGGGGTCTCAGGTGCCAATGATGGGGCCCCGTTAACACTAGAAAAATAACACTTGTTTACTGTCCTGGCACCTTTTCCCAGGGAGGAATCTTCGTCCGTCTGGAAATCTGGGTTCAAAAATGGCACTGCCCCAAACCAGCACAAGGTACACACCGTCGAGCTTTGCGCCCAGGGAAAAGGGGGCAGCCTTGGGCTCTCAGCTGCCAATGATGGTGCCTCATTACCCCTACAAAAGGCACAATGGCTTTCTGTCCTGGCACCTTTTCCCAGGGAGGAATCTTCATCGGTTTGGAATTCTGGTCTGACAATCGGCACTTTCCTGGACCCGCAAGTGGAACGCACCATCAAGCTTTTCGTCCAGGGAAAAGGTGGCAGTCTTGGGCTCTCAGGTGCCAATGATGGGGCCCCATTACCTTTACATAAAGCACAATGGCTTTCTGTCCTGGCACCTTTTCCCTGGGAGGAGTCTTCATTGGTCTGGAATTCTGGGCTGTAAAATGGCACTTTCTGGGACCAGCAGGTGGCACGCACTGTCGTGCTTTGCGCCCAGGGAAAAGGAGGCAACGTCTGGCTCTCAGATGCCAATGACGGGCCCCCATTAACACTAGAAATGGAACAATCGCTTTCTGTCCTGGGAGCCTTTTCCCTGGGAGGAGTCGTCATCCGTCTGGAATTCTGGGCTGAACAAAGCACTTTCTCTGACCTGAACGTGGCAGGCACCATCAAGCCTTGTGCCCAGGGTAAAGGTGGCAGCCTTGGGCTTTCAGGTGCCAACGATGGGTCCCCGTTAACACTAGATAAATAACAATCGCTTTCTGTCCTGGCACCTTTTCCCTGGGAGGAATTTTCGTCCGTCTGGAATTCTGGGCTGAAAAACGGCACTTCCCCAGACCTGCAAGTGGAAAGCACCATCGAGCTTTGTGCCCAGGCAAAAGGTGGCAGCCTTGGGCTCTCAGGTGCCAATGATGGGCCCCATTACCCCTACAAAAGGCACAATGGCTTTCTGTCCTGGCACCTTTTCCCAGGGAGGAATCTTCATCGGTCTGGAATTCTGGAATGAGAAACGGCAATTTCCCGGACCCTCACATAGCACGCATGGTCGAGCTTTGCGCCCAGGGTATAGGAGGCAACCTTGGGCTCTCAGGTGCCAATGATGGGGCCGGATTAACCCTAGAAATGGAACAATCGCTTTCTGTCCTGGGTGCCTCTTCCCTGTGAGGAGTCTTCATCCGTTTGGAATTGAGGGCTGAAAAATGGCACTTTCCCGGACAAGAAAGTGGTACGCGCCGTTGAAGTTTGCGGCCACGGAAAAGTTGGCAGCCTTGGGCTCTCAGGTGCCAATGATGGGTCCCCGTTAACACTAGATAAATAACAATCGCTTTCTGTCCTGGCACCTTTTCCCTGGGAGGAATTTTCTTCCGTCTGGAATTCTGGGATGAAAAACGGCACTTCCCCAGACATGCAAGTGGAACGCACCGTCGAGCTTTGTGCCCAGGCAAAAGGTGACAGCCTTGGGCTCTCGGGTGCCAGTGATGGGGCCCCATTACCCCTAGAAAAAGAACAATTGCTTTCTGTCCTGGCACCTTTTCCCTGGGAGGAACCTTCATTGGTCTGGAATTCTGGGCTGAAAACGGCTCTTTCCCTTACCCGCACTCCCATGGTCCTGTAACAAGTGAAACATTTGATTCCTGCCTGACAGAAAATATCAGGAAACACATTTGTTATGGTTTTGGAAAATGAATCCTATGCATCTGAGAATCGTGGCCTCGATGTTTCTTACTCCGGGAAAAGCACCGTTGCTCCATATAGGAAGTTCTTGTCGAAAAGTACAGTTAGCAATCCCATCTTCTGCTAAGAAGTGAAAGAGTTGATTCCTGCCAAAGAGAAGGCCTCAGGACCGACATTTCTCATGGCTTTGGAAAGCGAATCATATGCGTCTGAAAATCCAGGCCTGGAGCTTGCTTTCTCGGTGAAAATCACAGTTGGTCCTTAGAGAAGCTCATCTCGCAAAGTGCGACTAACAGTCCCATGATCTGCTACAACGTGTCACAGTTGATTCCTGCCAGACAGAAGACATCAGGATACACATTTCTTAAGGCTTTGGAAAGAGAATCATATGCATCAGAGAATCCAGGCCTGGCGCTTTCTTCTTTGGTGAAAAGCACCCTTCTTCGTTATAGGAAGCTCATCTTTCAAAGTGCAGTTAACAGTCCCATGCTGTGCTAACAAGTGAAAGAGTTCATTCCTGAGAGACAGAAAGCATCAGGATACACATTTGTTATGGCTTTGGAAAGTGAATCATATGCATGGGAGAATCTAGGCCTCGAGCTTTCTTTCTGGGTGAAAAACAGAGATGTTCTTTATGGGAAGCTCATCTTCCAAGTGCAACTTACAGTTCCATGCTGTGCAAAAAAGTGAAACAGTTGATTCCTGCCAGACAAAAGGCATCACGAAACACGTTTGTTATAGCTTTGGAAAGAGAGTCATATGCATCAGAGAATACAGGCCTGGCGCTTTCTTCTTTGGTGAAAAGTACACCTGTTCCTTAGAGGAATCTCATCTTCCAAAATGCAGTTAACAGTCCCATGCTCTGCTAACAAGTGAAAGAGTTGATTCCTGTCAGACAGAAGGCATAAAGAAACACATTTGCTATGGCTTTGGAAAGTGAATCATATGCTTCAGAGGATCCAGGCCTGGAGGTTTCTTACTCTGGGAAATGCACAGCTGCTCCTTTTGGGATATTCATCTCGCAAAGTCCAGTTAACAGTCCCATGCTTGGCGAAGAAGTTGAAGAGTTGATTCCCGAAAAACAGAAAGTAGCAGGAAAAACATTTTTTATGGCTTTTGAAGGTGAATCATATGAAACAGAGACTCAAACCTGGAGCTTTCTTTCTCAGTGAAAACCACAGTGGTTTCTTTTGAGAAGCTCATCTCCCAAACTGCAAGTAAAAGTCCCCCCATGATCTTCTAAAACGTGACACAGTTGATTCCTGCCAGAGAGAAGGAAACAGGATACACATTTCTTATGGCTTTGGAACGTGAATAATATACATCAGGCTCCCAGATGCCAATGATGGGGCCCCATTAACCCTAGAAAAAGAACAATGGCTTTCTGTCCTGGCACATTTTCCCAGGCCTGGCAGGCCTGTGTTGCAGCCTGCTCTAGAGAGGACTGCACACACCAATGTGTTGTAAAGCAAATCCCAAGTTTATTCAAAAACGCAGGTATATATGACCTCAAGCAACTCCGCCCCAGGTGCGGTTGTCTGACTCCAATTGGTTGATTCTGGAAACATGTCCTTTTAAGGTGAAAACGAAACCTGTAAGGTGGTCACTCAGGCCCACCTGAATCGGGCTGCAACATCTCCCCCTTTTGTTTCAAAGAACAAAGCAAAAATGCAAACACAACATAATACACATCATGCATATTGCAACTTGAACAGAAAGGCTGAAAATTTTGAAAATTGAGAAATAACATTTTGAAAATCTTAAATTTTGCTACTTCAAGACTTAACAGGGTATTTGCAGGTTACACATCCCTACCTCCCCCTCTCTTTTCAAATAGACTTTTGGAAGGAGGTACAGTAACGTTTGTAAACTCACACAAACTAATACATGACTAAGACATGTATGTTTGGAATTTGCAAACTTACAACTAGTGCAAAACAAGAAACTTTTCTTTCATGCGTGAAATTGTGGGCTTTTTGTGCAGTCGTCACTGCACAAACCATTGTAAACAAACTACAAATTTTATTAAACTTTGTGCAAAGCGTTCAAGAGCGCAGAGTGGCTTAACTTAGCAAAGAAGCAAGTTCAGTCCAGCTGAACTAAATCTCTTTATGTTCAAGGTCCATTCTTAGAACTTCTGTGTGGCCATCACAGAGGTTTGAGAATGAAGCTTTGATTTTTAGTCCTTATACACTCTTGGTAAAGCAGCAAACAAGTGTGAATTCACAGAGGAAATTCACAAAGGCTAAACATAACCAACACTGAGAGAGAGTAAGTACTGATGATCTTACGCTCTCTAGAAAATGTTCAGCAGCTTAGGGGGGCAGGTGTCTTTACCCCTGCAGCCTGCTGGGCAACTTGGCAGTGCAATAAGCTCAAAACTACACTTTAACTGAAAGTTAACAGAATTTCAAAATACAGGCTAACCAACATGCTCTTGAACTGGACTGTTCTTGTTTGATTGGACAGTTAACAACTAGTCTTAGGCTACTGCTGCTTGTGGTTGTGGTTGCCATATGGGGAAGGCAGCCTGGCTCCAGTTTCCATGAGATAGATATCTGACTGGCTGCGCCCCATGGCTTGCAGCCCCTCTGGTTTTTTGGAGGTCCAGCTCCCCACCCCATGTTTGTTAGAGGAGTACCATCCTTTTTATATTTAGAATGACAATCCTGGGCTTTGTGACCAAGTCTGTGACAACGGTTACATTCTCCAGTGAACCTTTGAGTTCTGCTATATTTTGGTTGTGCTGGACAAGATTTTGTTGTTAAATTCCAGGGTCTTTTCCCCCTTTTTTGGGTGGATTGTTTGCTAAGAGCTGTGGCTAGAGCAGAAGCATGTAGCTTTGCTTTTTGCTCCTCTTCTACCCAGGGCAACCTGGCACAGGCTTCAATTAACTGTACCAAAGTAGCTGTGGCTGGTAGAGAGGCTATGAGCTGTTTGCATTGAGGATTGGCATTATTAATTACCAGATCTTTCAATAAGGCTGGTTTAATGTCAGGGGTAATATTTGGAGCAGCTTCCAAAGCTTCTGTTACTTTATCTACAAATTCCATGAATGTCTGTCCAGGTTTCTGCATTATTTGCATATAGGGTAGAGAAGGTTTTCCCTTCTTAGGCAGATTAGAGAATGTGGTCAAAGCAGCATTCTTTGACTGTTGCAAAATATGAAAATGTAATGCAGCTTGTGTTTGTGGGTCTTCATAAGCTCCTGATCCCATTAGCTGGTCTAAAGATGCTAATCTTAAGGGATGTCCAGTTTCTAAGTGTATATTTTTTGCCTGTTCCTCCGTTAACTGCTCTTTCCATTTTTGTAGAAATATCATATAAGCAGCAGAAGGTAGAATAAACTCCATTAAAGCCTTAGTGTCTGCTGGGATTAGGTTATTGTATTTTATGAAGGCTGTGATTTGATTTTTTACCAAGGCATTGTCATAGCCGTATTGAAAGACTACACTGTGTATTTTTTGTGCAATTTTCCAATCAAGTGGCTCCCATTTTAAGCCTTGTGTAGTGTTAATCACAGGCGCAGAAACCAGGGGTTGCAGGGAAGGTGAAGGTGTACCTACTTCTGCAGCTATGGATACTAACTCTTTGTACCTTTGCTGGATATTAAATGTGAGGTCACGAGGTGGCTTTGTGACTCCATCTGCAGAATCTGGTACCTGGGTATCAGAAAGCTTTGAAATTAAGTTAACAGCATTGCAATTTTCATCTCCCCCCAGCATGTCCCAAACAGAGGCTTCTTTTTCTGTTGCTCTCCATTCTGGGATACAGCTGGTGGGTGTGGCTGTCGGTGATGGAGGTTGCAGGTACCAGGTTGCCGGCGCAGGGGCAGTCTCTACCGGCGCGGGGGGTTCCAGTGCCGGTGCTGGCAGCTGCGGGCAGCGCACGGCTATCGGGGAGGGAGTCCCCGCTGGTGCTGCAGAGCTTGTGTCCTGCGCGACTGACGCTGTGGGAACTCGCTCTCGGGACCCTTGCTCTGTGGGTGGCACGCAGTGAGGGGAACTTTCAGGGGGAGCTTCGCGGGCTCCGCTCCACTGGGGAGGAGTCTCTCCCCTCTCCATGACGTAGTCGATCCACGCTGAAGGTGGTGGGGGTGGCGCAGGAACTGATCTACCCCCGGAGCGGGCGAATTCGGAGCCGACCCCGGCCCCTGCGGGCTGCGGGGTACTCGCGCCTGGCGCATGTGCTGTGATTGGCAGGCAGTAGGGAGGGGGGTTGGGCGGTCCTGGCGCCTCCTGGTCAGGGCGCGCCGTTCCTTTGTTTGATTTCGCGGGCTTTGCCATCACGTGGTCTCTCTGTTTTCCTGGCCACGCGGTTATGCCGGGCGGCTGTAGCCCTGCTGGAATGTCTGCCTCAACAGTCTCCTGCCGCAACGGAGCGACTCCGGCGTACCCGCGGGGCGGCGGGGAGCACGGCGGCGGGGCAACCCCAGCCCCGAGGTACCCGCAGGGCATTGGCGGCGGTGGTGGCGGAGCCGGCGCCGAAGGTGGATGGACAGGGAAAGAGAAACTCCAAGGGGTTTGTCCCCCCCTCCACATGCCTCTCTCGGCTGAGGGCATTCCCCATTGCGCCTTCTCGGAGTTAGGATTTAAATAAAACTCACTCACGGTTTGGTTTTCTGCGGCGTGTCTCGTGGGGTTCCAAGGTTGCTGCTGAGGTCCGGCCGCTTCTACAGCGGCAGCCGGTGGTCTCATTCGCTGTGAGTTGTAAGGCGGTGCAAAGACGACTTCTTGGCTTTTTGCCGTGACGAACGGCGTGGAAAAGCTTTGATTCCATGGTTGCTGTGGTCTTGCCGGGTTTTCCGGAGTGGGAGCGGGTGGTGCCGCGTGTGGGTACCGCGGCGGCGTTTCTGCGAGTGGCGGTGCCCACGGCGGTGCAGAAGGGTGCTCAGGGGAAAAATCTCCCTGCAGAAAGTGACTTTTTTCCCTTCTCTCCGGTAGATCGAGGTTTTTACGGGCTCGTTCTACCTCTAACAGCATTTTCCTTACAGCTGCATATGACGGAATGAGCTGTAAAAATTCGTCGGGTGCAGTTTGCACTAAGTTCCACAAATCTGCCCCAATATTGTCCCATAATTTTATGGAAAGCATGGAATTGGCATCTGTTAAGTGCCCTTGACTGAAGCACCAATCCAAAAATTCCTGTAATGCTTGTCTTTCAATGTTTGTTTTTGTAACACGAGCTAGTTTCTCAAATTTATCAAGCAATAAGTTTGTTTTAGACGAGTTGGAATTTCCCATGTTTCTTTAACTCACCGGTTCGAAGGTCGTGGGTCCTTCACCCACGTTCTTTCAGCAGCTCTCAGGGCTACTACACAAAACTCCCAAGTTTACAGGAGACAGAAGCTCTCAGGGGCTTCTCCACAAAGCACCCAAAAAAACTGGGGCATAGTAGCTCTCGGGGGCCACTTCTTAAGGCTCTAGGCAGGCCTGCAGGTGGGTTTCATGTTCTGAGACACGTTGGGGTTTACCATTTGTTGCAGCCTGCTCTAGAGAGGACTGCACACACCGATGTGATGTAAAGCAAATCCCAAGTTTATTCAAAAACGCAGGTATATATGACCTCAAGCAACTCCGCCCCAGGTGCGGTGGTCTGATTCCAATTGGTTGAGGCTGGAAACATGTCCTTTTAAGGTGAAAACGAAACCTGTAAGGTGGTCACTCAGGCCCACCTGAATCGGGCTGCAACAGGCCTGAAGCTTTTATTCTCTTCGAAAAGCAGAGTTGCTCCTTATAGAAATCTCATCTTGCAAAGTGCAGGCAACAGTCCCATACTGTGCTAACAACTGAAAGAGTTGATTCCTGCCAGTGAGAAGTCATCAGGACACACAATTTTTATGTCATTTAAAAGTGAATCACATGCATCTGGGAATCCATGCCTGGAGCTTTCTTTCTCGGTGAAAAGCACAGTTGTTCCTTGGGGGAAGCTCATCTCGCAAAGTGCAAATAACACTCCCATGATCTGCTAAAAAGTTAAAGTTGATTCCTTCCAGACAGAAGGCATCAGGCTACACATTTGTTATGGCTTCGGAAAGAGAATTATATGCATCAGAGAATCCAGTCCTGGAGCTTTTGTTATCGGTGAAAAAACAGTTGTTTCTTATGAGAAGGTAATCTCACAAAGTTTAGCTAACAGCCCCATCTGTGCTAACAAGTGAAAGAGTTGATTACTGCCGATACACATTTTTTATCGCTTTGGAAAGTGAATCATATGCATCAGAGAATACAGGCCTGGCGCTTTCTTCTTTGGTGAAAAGCACCCTTCTTCGTTATAGGAAGCTCATCGTGCAAAGTGCAGTTAACAGTCCCATGCTGTGCTAACAAGTGAAAGTGTTTATTCTTGTCAGACAGAAGGCATCAGGATACACATTTGTTATGGCTTTGGAAAGTGAATCATATGCCTCAGAGAATCCTGGCCTGGATCTTTTTTCTCGTTGAAAAGCACAGTTGTTCCTTGGGGGAAGCTAATCTCGCAAAGTGCGACTAACAGTCCCATGATCTGCTACAACGTGTCACAGTTGATTCCTGCCAGACAGAAGACATCAGGATACACATTTCTTATGGCTTTGGAAAGAGAATCATATGCATCAGAGAATCCAGGCCTGGCGCTTTCTTCTTTGGTGAAAAGCACCCTTCTTCGTTATAGGAAGCTCATCTTTCAAAGTGCAGTTAACAGTCCCATGCTGTGCTAACAAGTGAAAGAGTTCATTCCTGAGAGACAGAAAGCATCAGGATACACATTTGTTATGGCTTTGGAAAGTGAATCATATGCATGGGAGAATCTAGGCCTCGAGCTTTCTTTCTGGGTGAAAAACAGAGATGTTCTTTATGGGAAGCTCATCTTCCAAGTGCAACTTACAGTTCCATGCTGTGCAAAAAAGTGAAACAGTTGATTCCTGCCAGACAAAAGGCATCACGAAACACATTTGTTATAGCTTTGGAAAGAGAGTCATATGCATCAGAGAATACAGGCCTGGCGCTTTCTTCTTTGGTGAAAAGCACCCTTCTTCGTTATAGGAAACTCATCGTGCAAAGTGCAGTTAACAGTCCCATGCTGTGCTAACAAGTGAAAGTGTTTATTCTTGTCAGACAGAAGGCATCAGGATACACATTTGTTATGGCTTTGGAAAGTGAATCATATGCCTCAGAGAATCCTGGCCTGGATCTTTTTTCTCGTTGAAAAGCACAGTTGTTCCTTGGGGGAAGCTAATCTCGCAATGTGCAGCTAACAGTCCAATGCCCTGCTTACAAGTGTACAGTTGATTCGTGACAGACAGGAAGTATCAGGAAACACGTTTGTTATGACTTTGGAAAGAGAATCGTATGCATCAGAGAATCCAGGCCTGGAGATTTTTTTTCTTGGTGAAAAGCGCAGTTTTCCATTAGAGAAGATCATCTCGCAAAATGCAAGCAATAGTCCCATGATCTGCTACAATGTGTCACAGTTGATTCCTGCCAGACAGAAGACATCAGGATACACATCTCTTATGGCTTTGGAACGTGAATCATATGCATCAGAGAATCCAGGCCTGGAGCTTGCTCTCTTGGTGAAAAGCACACTGGTTCCTTACGGGAAGCTAATCTCGCCATGTGCACTGAACTGGCCAATGGTCTGCTAATAAGTGAAAGAGTTGATTCTCGCCACAGAGAATACATTTGGGCACGCATTTCTAATGGCTTTTGAAAGTGAATCATATGCATCTGAGAAACCATCTGGAGCTTTCTTATCTTGGGAAAAGCACAGTTGCTCCTTGAAGCAAGCTCATCTCGCAAAGTGCAACTAACACTCCCATGGTCCTGTAACAAGTGAAACATTTGGTTCCTGCCTGACAGAAAATATCAGGAAACACATTTGTTATGGTTTTGGAAAATGAATCCTATGCATCTGAGAATCGAGGCCTCGATGTTTCTTACTCCGGGAAAAGCACCGTTGCTCCATATAGGACTGTGCAGCTAACAGTCCAATGCCCTGCTTACAAGTGTACAGTTGATTCGTGACAGACAGAAAGTATCAGGAAACACGTTTGTTATGGCTTTGGAAAGAGAATCGTATGCATCAGAGAATCCAGGCCTGGAGATTTTTTTCTAGGTGAAAAGCGCAGTTTTCCATTAGAGAAGATCATCTCGCAAAATGCAAGCAATAGTCCCATGATCTGCTACAATGTGTCACAGTTGAATCCTGCCAGACAGAAGACATCAGGATACACATCTCTTATGGCTTTGGAACGTGAATCATATGCATCAGAGAATCCAGGCCTGGAGCTTTCTTACTTTAGGAAATTCATCTCGCAAAGTGGATTAACCGTCCCATGCTCTGCTCACAGTGAAAGAGTTGATTCCTTCCAGACTGAAGGTATTAGGAAACACATTTCTTATGGCTTTGGAAAGTGAATCATATGCATCAGAGAATCCTGGCCTGGATCTTTTTTCTCATTGAAACTTTCCCGGACCCGCACGTGGCATGCACCGTAGAGCTTTGAGACCAAGGAAAAGGTGGCAGCCTTGGGCTCTCAGCTGGCAATGATGGAGCCCGATGAACGCTAGAAAAGGAACAAGTGTTTTCTGTCCTGGCACCTTTTTCCTGGCCGTAATCTTCATCCGTCTGGAATTCTGGGCTGAAAAACAGCGCTTTTGCGGACCAGCAAGCAGCACTCACCGTCGAGATTTGCGCCCAGTGGAGAAGTGGCAGCTTTGGGCACTAAGGTGCCAATGATGGGGCCCAAATAACCCTACAAAAGGAAAGGTGGCTTTCTGTCCTAGCACCTTTTCCCTGGGAGGAATCTTTCCACCTGGAATACAGGGCTGAAAAACAGCACTTTCCCGGACCCGGACGTGGCAAGCACCGTCCAGCTTTGCATCCATGAGAAATGTGGCACCCTTGGTTTCTCAGGTGCAAATGATGGGGCCTCATGAACCCTAGAAAAGGAACAATGGCTTTCTCTCCTGGCACCTTTTCCCTGGCAGGAATCTTTGACCGCCTGTAATTCTGGGCTCAAAAACGGCACTTTTGCCGGACCCACACGTAGCACGCACTATGGAGTCTTACGCCCAAGGAAAAGGTGCCAGCCTTGGGCTCTCTGGTGCCAATAATGGGGCCCCATTAAGCCGAGAAAAGGAACAATGACTTTCTGTCCTCGCAGCTTTCCCTGGGAGGAATCTTCATCCATCTGGAATTCCGGGCTCAAAATCTGCACTTTCCTGGACATGCACATGGCATGCACCGTCGAGCTTTGCGCCCAGTAAAAAGGTGTCAGCTTTGGGCACTCAGGTGCCAATGACGGGGCCTCATGAACCCTAGAAAAGGAATAATCAATTTCTGTCCTGAAACCTTTTCTCTGGCAGGAAACCTCCTCTGTCTGGAATTCTGGGCTGAAAAACGGCACTTTCCTGAGCCCGCATGTGGCACGCACCGTCGAGCTTTGCGCCCAGTGGAAAGGTGGCAGCCTTGGGCTCTCAGAAGCCAATGATGCGGCCCAATTAACACTAGAAAAAGAAAAATGGCTTTCTGTGCTGGCACCATTTCCCTGGAAGGAATATTCGTCTATCTGGAATTCTGGGCTGAAAAATGGCACTTTCCCGGACCTGCACGTAGCACGCACTATCGGGTTTTATGCCCAGGGGAAAGGTGCCAGTCTTGGGCTCTCAGGTGCCAATAATGGGGCCCTATTAACCCTAGAAAAGGAACAATGACTTTCTGTCCTGGCACCTTTCCTGTGGAAGGAATCCTCGTCCGTCTGGAAGTCTAGGATAAAAACGGCACTTTCCAGGACCTGCAAGTGGCACGCAATTTCGAGCTTTGCGTCATAGAGAAAGGTGGCAGCTTTGGGCTCTCAGGTGCCAATGATGGGGCCCCATTAACCCTAGAAAAGGAACAATGGCTTTCTGTCCTGGCAGCTTTCCATGGGAAGAATCTTCATCCCTCTGGAATTCTGGGCTGAAAAACTGCACTTTCCCGGACATGCACATGGCACGCACGGTCGAGCTTTGCGCCCAGTAAAATGGTGGAAGCTTTGGGCACTCAGGTGCCAATGAGGGGGCCCCATTAACACTAGAAAAGGAAAAAATGTTTTCTCGCCTGGCACCTTTTCCCTGGGAGAAATCTTCATCCATTTGGAATTCTGGGCTGAAAAATGGCAGTTTCCCAGAGCCGCACGTAGCAGGCACCTTTGAGCTTTGAGCCCAGGGAAAAGGTGGCACCCTTCAGTTCTCAGGTGCCAATAATGGGGCCCCATTAACCCTAGAAAAGGAACAATAGATTTCTATCCTGGCACATTTTCCCTGGCAGGAATCTTCATCCGTCTGGAATTCTGGGCTGAAATACGGCACATTCCCGGACCCGCAAGTGGCACGCACCGTCGAACTTTGTGCCCAGGGAAAAGGTGGCAGCTTTGGGCTCTCAGGTGCCAATGATACAGCCACATTACCCTAGAAAAAGAACAAGCCCTTTCTGTCCAGGCACATTTTCACTGCCAGGAATCTGCGTCTGTCTGGAATTCTGGGCAGAAAATTGGCATTTTCCCAGACCCACCCGTAGCACGCACCGTTGAGCGTTGCGCCCAGGGAAAAGGTGGCAGCCTTGGGCTCTCAGGTGCCAATGATGGGGTCCCATTAACCCTAGAAAAAGAAAAATCGCTTTCTGTCCTGACACGTTTTCTCTGTCAGAAATCTTGACCGTCAGGAATTCTGGGCTGAAAAATGGCATTTTCACACACCCGCACGTGGCACGCACCATCGAGCTTTGCGCTCAGGGAAAACCTGGCAGCCTTGGGCTCTCAGGTGCCAATGATGGCGCCCCATTAACCTTCGAAAAGGAATAAGCGATTTCTGTCCTGGCAGCTTTTCCCAGGGAGGAATCTTTTTCTGTCTGGAATTCTGGGCTGAAAAACGGCACCTTCCCAAACCTGCACATGGCACTCACCATCCACATTGCGCCCATGGGAAAGGTGGCAGCCTTGGGCTCTCAGGTGCCAATGAGGGGGCCCCATTAACTTTAGAAAAGGAACAATTGATTTCTGTCCTGGCACCTTTTCCCTGGCAGGAATCTTCATCCGTCAGGAAATCTGGGCTGAAATATGGCACTTTCGCGGACCCACCACTGGCAGGCACCGTCGAGCTTTGCCCCCTGGGAGAAGGTGGCACCCTTCGGGTCATAGGTGCCAATGATGGGGCCCCATTAACTCAAGAAAAAGAACAAGAACTTTCTGTCCTGGCACCTTATCTCTGCCCGGAATCTTCAGACGTCGAGAATTCTGGGCTGAATAACTGCACTTTCCCGGACCTGCCCGTGGTACGCACTGTCGAGCTTTGAATCCAGGGAAAAGGTGGCAGCCTTGGGCTTGCAGGTGCCAATGATGGGGCCTCATTTACCCTAGAAAAGATAGAACGGCTTTCTGTCCTGGCACCTTTTCCCTGGGACGAATCTTTGACCATCATGAATTCTGGGCTGAAAAACGGCATTTTCGCAAAGCCGCACGTGGCACGCAGAGACGAGCTTTGCGCCAAGGGAAAAGTGGCAGCCTTGGGCTTGCAGGTGCCAATGATGGAGCAACTTTAACCCTAGAAAAGGAACAACAGCTTTCTGTCCTGGCACCTTTTCCCCTGGAGGAATCTTTGTCAATCTGGAATTCTGGGCTGAAAAACGGCACTTTCCCGGACCCGCACGTGGCACGCACCGTCGAGCTTTGCGCCCAGGGAAATGGTGACAGCCTTGGGCTCTCAGGTGCCAATGATGGGGTCCCATTAACCCTAGAAAAGGAACAATCGCTTTCTGTCCTGGCACTTTTCCTCTGCCAGGAATCTTGATCCGTCGCGAATTCTGGCCTTGAAAGCGGCACTTTCCCGTATCCGCAAGTTGCACGCACCATCGAGCTTTACGCTCAGGGGAAAGGTTGTAGCCTTGGGCAATCAGGTGCCAATGATGGGGCCCCATTAACCCTAGAAAAGGAACAACCGCTTTCTGTCCTGGCACCTTTTCCTGGGAGGAATCTTTGTCCGTCTGCAATTCTGGGCTGAAAAACGGCACTTTCCCAGACCCACACGTGGCACGCACTGTCGAGCTTTTCGCCCAGAGAATAGGTGCCAGCCTTGGGCTCTCGGGTGCCAATGATGGAGCCTCATGAACCCTAGAAAAGGAACAATCGCTTTCTGTCCTGGCACCTTTTCCCTGGCAGGAATCTTCATCCGTCGGGAATTCTGGGATGAAAAATGGCATTATCCCAGAGCTGAACGTGGCATGCACCGTCAACTTTTGCGCCCAGGGAAACGGTGGCAGCCTTGGGCTCTCAGGTGCCAACGATGGGGCCTCATTTACCCTAGAAAAGATGGAATGGCTTTCTGTCCTGGCATCTTTTCCCTGGCAGGAATCTTCATCCGTGTGGAATTCTGGGCAGAAAACTGGCAGTTTCCCGGATCCGCACGTGGCACGCACTGTTGAGCTTTGCGCCAAGGGAAAAGGTGGCAGCCTTGGGGTCTCAGGTGCCAATGATGGAGCCCCATTAACCCTAGAAAAGGAATAATGGCTTTCTGTCCTGGCATTTTTTCTCTGCCAGGAATCTTCATCCATCAGGAATTCTGGGCAGAAAAAGGGCACATTCCCAGAGCCGCACGTGGCACGCACCATTGAGCTTGGCACCCAGGGAAAAGGTGCGAGCCTTGGGCTCTCAGGTGCCAATGATGGGGCCCCATTAACCCCATGAAAAGGAACAATGGCTTTCTGTCCTGGCAAATTTTCCCTTTGAGGAATCTTCATGCGTCTGGAATTCTGGGATGAAAAATGGCACTTTCCCCAACCCACAAGTGGCACGCAGCGTCCAGTATTGCGCCCAGGGAAAAGGTGGCAGCCTTGGAATCTCAGGTGCCAATGATGAGACCCCATTCACCCTAGAAAAGGAATAAGCGCTTTCTATCCTGGCACATTTTCCCTGGGAGGAATCTTCGTCCGTCTGGAATTCTGGACTGAAAAACACCACTTTCCCGGACCCGCACGTGGCAGGCACCGTCGAGCTTTGCGCCCTGGGAAAAGGTGGCACCCTTCAGGGCATAGGTGCCAATGATGGGGCCCCATTAACTCAAGAAAAAGAACAAGAACTTTCTGTCCTGGCACCTTATCTCTACCAGGAATCTTCAGACGTCAAGAATTCTGGGCTGAATAACCGTACTTTGCCGGACCTGCCTGTTGTACGCACCGTCGAGCTTTCCGTCCAGGGAAAAGGTGGCAGCCTTGGGCTCTCAGGTGCCAATGATGGGGCCCCATTAACCCAAGAAAAGGAACAATGGATTTCTGTCCTGGCACCTTTTCCCTAGGAGAAATCTTCATCCGTCTGGAATTCTGGGCTGAAAAAACCCATTTCTCTCGGACCCGCAAGTAGCACGCACCGTCGAGCTTTGCGTCCTGGGAAAAGGTGGCAGCCTTGGACTCTCAGGTGCCAATGATGAAGCAACATTAACCATAGAAAAGGAACAATGGCTTTCTGTCCTGGCACCTTTCCCTGGGAGAAATCTTCATCCGTCGGGAATTCTGGGCTTAAAAGCGGCACATTCCCGTATCTGCAAGTGGCACGCACCGTTGACCTTGGCGCTCAGGGAAAACCTGGCAGCCTTGGGCTCTCAGGTGCCAATGATGGTGCCCCATTAACCTTCGAAAAGGAATAAGTGATTTCTGTCCTGGCAGCTTTTCCCAGGGAGGAATCTTCGTCCGTCTGGAATTCTGGGCTGAAAAACGGCACCTTCCCGAACCTGCACATGCCACGCACCGGCCACCATTGCGCCCAAAGGAAAGGTGGCAGCCTTGGGCTCTCAGGTGCCAATGAGGGGGCCCCATTAACCTTAGAATAGGAACAAACACTTTCTGTCCTGGCACCTTTTCCCTGGAAGAAATCTTCATCCATCAGGAATTCTGGGCTGAAAAACGGCACTTTCCCACAGCCGCACGTGGCACGAACCGTCAACATTTTCGCCCAGAGAAAAGGTGGCACCCTTCGGTTCTCAGGTGCCAATAATGTGGCCCCATTAACCCTAGAAAAGGAACAACGGCTTTCTGTCCTGGCACCTTTTCCCTGGCAGGAATCTTCATCCGTCTGGAATTCTGGGCTGAAAAAACCCATTTCTCCCGGACCCGCAAGTAGCACGCACCGTCGAGCTTTGCACCCTGGGAAAAGGTGGCAGCCTTGGACTCTCAGGTGCCAATGATGGAGCAACATTAACCATAGAAAAGGAACAACAGCTTTCTGTCCTGGCACCTTTTCCCTGGGAGAAATCTTCATCCGTCGGGAATTCTGGGCTTAAAAGCGGCACATTCCCGTATCCGCAAATTGCACGCAAGGTTGACCTTTGCGCTCAGGGGAAACCTGGCAGGCTTGGGCTCTCAGGTGCCAATGATGGGGCCCCATTAACCCTAGAAAAGGAACAATGGCTTTCGGTCCTGGCACCTTTTCTCTGGGAGGAATCTTTGTCCGTCTGGAATTTCAGGCTGAAAAACGGCACTTTCCCGGGCCTGCACGTGGCACGCACCGTCGAGCTTTGCGCCCAGGGAAATGGTGGCAGCCTTGGGCTCTCAGGTGCCAATGATGGGGTCCCATTAACCCTAGGAAAGGAACAACCGCTTTCTGTCCTGGCACTTTTCCTCTGCCAGGAATCTTGATCTGTCGCGAATTCTGGCCTTGAAAGCGGCACTTTCCCGTATCCGCAAGTTGCACGCAACGTCGAGCTTTACGCTCAGAGGAAAGGTTGAAGCCTGGGGCAATCAGGTGCCAATGATGGGGCCCCATTAACCCTAGAAAAGGAACAATCGCTTTCTGTCCTGGCACCTTTTCCTGGGAGGAATCTTTATCCGTCTTCAATTCTCGGCTTAAAAGAGGCACTTTCCCGGACCCACACGTGGCACGCACCGTCGAGCTTTGCGCCCAGGGAAATGGTGGCAGCCTTGGGCTCTCAGGTGCCAATGATGGGGTCCCATTAACCCTAGAAAAGGAACAATGGATTTCTGTCCTGGCACCTTTTCCCTGGGAGGAATCTTTGTCCGTCTGCAATTCTGGCCTTGAAAGCGGCACTTTCCCTTATCCGCAAGTTGCACGCAACGTCGAGCTTTACGCTCAGGGGAAAGGTTGTAGCCTTGGGCACTCAGGTGCCAATGATGGGGCCCCATTAACCCTAGAAAAGGAACAATCGCTTTCTGTCCTGGCACCTTTTCCTGGGAGGAATCTTTGTCCGTCTGCAATTCTGGGCTGAAAAACGGCACTTTCCCGGACCCGCACGTGGCACGCACCGTCGAGCTTTTCGCCCAGGGAATAGGTGCCAGCCTTGGGCTCTCAGGTGCCAGTGATGGAGCCTCATGAACCCTAGGAAAGGAACAATGGCTTTCTGTCCTGGCACCTTTTCCCTGGCAGGAATCTTCATCCGTCTGGAATTCTGGGCTGAAAAACGGCATTATCCCAGAGCTGCACGTGGCATGCACCGTCGACTTTTGCACCCAGGGAAAAGGTGGCAGCCTTGGGATCTCAGGTGCCAATGATAGGGCCTCATTTACCCTAGAAAAGATAGAATGGCTTTCTGTCCTGGTACCTTTTCCCTGGGAGGAATCTTCATCCCTCTGGAATTCTGGGCAGAAAAACGGCAGTTTCCCGGACCCTCATATGGCACGCACCGTCGAGCTTTGCGCCAAGGGAAAAGGTGGCAGCCTTGGGGTCTCAGGAGCCAATGATGGCTATGATGGCAATGATTAACCCTAGAAAAGGAATAATGGCTTTCTGTCCTGGCACATTTTCCCTGGCAGGAATCTTCATCCGTCGGGAATTCTGGGCAGAAAAATAGCACATTCCCGGACCCGTACGTGGCACGCACTGGTGAGCTTTGCGCCCTGGGAAAAGGTGGCACCCTTCAGGGCATAGGTGCCAATGATGGGGCCCCATTAACTCTAGAAAAAGAACAAGAACTTTCTGTCCTGGCACCTTATCTCTGCCCGGAATCTTCAGACGTCGAGAATTCTGGGCTGAATAACGGCACTTTCCCGGACCTGCCCGTGGTACGCACTGTCGAGCTTTGCCCCCTGGGAAAAGGTGGCAGCCTTGGGCTCGCAGGTGCCCATGATGGGGCCTCATTTACCCTAGAAAAGATAGAATGGCTTTCTGTCCTGGCACCTTTTCCCTGGCAGGAATCTTTGTCCGTTTGGAATTCTTGGATGAAAACCGGCACGTTCCGGGACCCGCAAGTGGCACGCACCGTCGAGCTTTTCGCCCAGGGAATAGGTGCCAGCCTTGGGCTCTCAGGTGCCAATGATGGAGCCTCATGAACCCTAGAAAAGGAACAATGGATTTCTGTCCTGGCACCTTTTCCCTGGCAGGAATCTTCATCCGTCTGGAATTCTGGGCTGAAAAACGGCATTATCCCAGAGCTGCACGTGGCATGCACCGTCGACTTTTGCACCCAGGGAAAAGGTGGCAGCCTTGGGATCTCAGGTGCCAATGATAGGGCCTCATTTACCCTAGAAAAGATAGAATGGCTTTCTGTCCTGGCAAATTTTCCCTTTGAGGAATCTTCATGCGTCTGGAATTCTGGGATGAAAAATGGCACTTTCCCCAACCCACAAGTGGCACGCAGAGTCCAGTATTGCGCCCAGGGAAAAGGTGGCAGCCTTGGAATCTCAGGTGCCAATGATGAGGCCCCATTCACCCTAGAAAAGGAATAAGTGCTTTCTATCCTGGCACATTTTCCCTGGGAGGAATCTTCGTCCGTCTGGAATTCTGGACTGAAAAACACCACTTTTCTGGACCCGCACGTGGCAGGCACCGTCGAGCTTTGCGCCCTGGGAAAAGTTGGCACCCTTCAGGTCTCAGGTGCCAATGATGGGGCCCCATTAACTCAAGAAAAAGAACAAGAACTTTCTGTCCTGCCACCTTATCTCTACCAGGAATCTTCAGACGTCGAGAATTCTGGGCTGAATAACAGCACTTTCCCGGACCTGCCTGTGGTACGCACCGTCGAGCTTTGTGTCCAGGGAAAAGGTGGCAGCCTTGGGATCTCAGGTGCCAATGATGGGGCCCCATTAACCCTAGAAAAGGAACAATGGATTTCTGTCCTGGCACCTTTTCCCTAGGAGAAATCTTCATCCGTCGGGAATTCTGGGCTTAAAAGTGGCACATTCCCGTATCCGCAAGTTGCACGCAACGTTGACCTTTGCGCTCAGGGGAAACCTGGCAGGCTTGGGCTCTCAGGTGCCAATGATGGGGCCCCATTAACCCTAGAAAAGGAACAACCGCTTTCTGTCCTGGCACTTTTCCTCTGCCAGGAATCTTGATCCGTCGCGAATTCTGGCCTTGAAAGCGGCACTTTCCCGTATCCGCAAGTTGCACGCAACGTCGAGCTTTACGCTCAGGGGAAAGGTTGAAGCCTTGGGCAATCAGGTGCCAATGATGGGGCCCCATTAACCCTAGAAAAGGAACAATCGCTTTCTGTCCTGGCACCTTTTCCTGGGAGGAATCTTTGTCCGTCTGCAATTCTCGGCTTAAAAGAGGCACTTTCCCGGACCCGCACGTGGCACGCACCGTCGAGCTTTGCGCCCAGGGAAATGGTGGCAGCCTTGGGCTCTCAGGTGCCAATGATGGGGTCCCATTAACCCTAGAAAAGGAACAATGGATTTCTGTCCTGGTACTTTTCCTCTGCCAGGAATCTTGATCCGTCGCGAATTCTGGCCTTGAAAGCGGCACTTTCCCTTATCCGCAAGTTGCACGCAACGTCGAGCTTTACGCTCAGGGGAAAGGTTGTAGCCTTGGGCACTCAGGTGCCAATGATGGGGCCCCATTAACCCTAGAAAAGGAACAATGGATTTCTGTCCTGGCACCTTTTCCCTAGGAGAAATCTTCATCCGTCTGGAATTCTGGGCTGAAAAAACCCATTTCTCTCGGACCCGCAAGTAGCACGCACCGTCGAGCTTTGCGTCCTGGGAAAAGGTGGCAGCCTTGGACTCTCAGGTGCCAATGATGAAGCAACATTAACCATAGAAAAGGAACAATGGCTTTCTGTCCTGGCACCTTTCCCTGGGAGAAATCTTCATCCGTCGGGAATTCTGGGCTTAAAAGCGGCACATTCCCGTATCTGCAAGTGGCACGCACCGTTGACCTTGGCGCTCAGGGAAAACCTGGCAGCCTTGGGCTCTCAGGTGCCAATGATGGTGCCCCATTAACCTTCGAAAAGGAATAAGTGATTTCTGTCCTGGCAGCTTTTCCCAGGGAGGAATCTTCGTCCGTCTGGAATTCTGGGCTGAAAAACGGCACCTTCCCGAACCTGCACATGCCACGCACCGGCCACCATTGCGCCCAAAGGAAAGGTGGCAGCCTTGGGCTCTCAGGTGCCAATGAGGGGGCCCCATTAACCTTAGAATAGGAACAAACACTTTCTGTCCTGGCACCTTTTCCCTGGAAGAAATCTTCATCCATCAGGAATTCTGGGCTGAAAAACGGCACTTTCCCACAGCCGCACGTGGCACGAACCGTCAACATTTTCGCCCAGAGAAAAGGTGGCACCCTTCGGTTCTCAGGTGCCAATAATGTGGCCCCATTAACCCTAGAAAAGGAACAACGGCTTTCTGTCCTGGCACCTTTTCCCTGGCAGGAATCTTCATCCATCTGGAATTCTGGGCTGAAAAAACCCATTTCTCCCGGACCCGCAAGTAGCACGCACCGTCGAGCTTTGCACCCTGGGAAAAGGTGGCAGCCTTGGACTCTCAGGTGCCAATGATGGAGCAACATTAACCATAGAAAAGGAACAACAGCTTTCTGTCCTGGCACCTTTTCCCTGGGAGAAATCTTCATCCGTCGGGAATTCTGGGCTTAAAAGCGGCACATTCCCGTATCCGCAAATTGCACGCAAGGTTGACCTTTGCGCTCAGGGGAAACCTGGCAGGCTTGGGCTCTCAGGTGCCAATGATGGGGCCCCATTAACCCTAGAAAAGGAACAATGGCTTTCGGTCCTGGCACCTTTTCTCTGGGAGGAATCTTTGTCCGTCTGGAATTTCAGGCTGAAAAACGGCACTTTCCCGGGCCTGCACGTGGCACGCACCGTCGAGCTTTGCGCCCAGGGAAATGGTGGCAGCCTTGGGCTCTCAGGTGCCAATGATGGGGTCCCATTAACCCTAGGAAAGGAACAACCGCTTTCTGTCCTGGCACTTTTCCTCTGCCAGGAATCTTGATCTGTCGCGAATTCTGGCCTTGAAAGCGGCACTTTCCCGTATCCGCAAGTTGCACGCAACGTCGAGCTTTACGCTCAGAGGAAAGGTTGAAGCCTGGGGCAATCAGGTGCCAATGATGGGGCCCCATTAACCCTAGAAAAGGAACAATCGCTTTCTGTCCTGGCACCTTTTCCTGGGAGGAATCTTTATCCGTCTTCAATTCTCGGCTTAAAAGAGGCACTTTCCCGGACCCACACGTGGCACGCACCGTCGAGCTTTGCGCCCAGGGAAATGGTGGCAGCCTTGGGCTCTCAGGTGCCAATGATGGGGTCCCATTAACCCTAGAAAAGGAACAATGGATTTCTGTCCTGGCACCTTTTCCCTGGGAGGAATCTTTGTCCGTCTGCAATTCTGGCCTTGAAAGCGGCACTTTCCCTTATCCGCAAGTTGCACGCAACGTCGAGCTTTACGCTCAGGGGAAAGGTTGTAGCCTTGGGCACTCAGGTGCCAATGATGGGGCCCCATTAACCCTAGAAAAGGAACAATCGCTTTCTGTCCTGGCACCTTTTCCTGGGAGGAATCTTTGTCCGTCTGCAATTCTGGGCTGAAAAATGGCACTTTCCCGGACCCGCACGTGGCACGCACCGTCGAGCTTTTCGCCCAGGGAATAGGTGCCAGCCTTGGGCTCTCAGGTGCCAGTGATGGAGCCTCATGAACCCTAGGAAAGGAACAATGGATTTCTGTCCTGGCACCTTTTCCCTGGCAGGAATCTTCATCCGTCTGGAATTCTGGGCTGAAAAACGGCATTATCCCAGAGCTGCACGTGGCATGCACCGTCGACTTTTGCACCCAGGGAAAAGGTGGCAGCCTTGGGATCTCAGGTGCCAATGATAGGGCCTCATTTACCCTAGAAAAGATAGAATGGCTTTCTGTCCTGGTACCTTTTCCCTGGGAGGAATCTTCATCCCTCTGGAATTCTGGGCAGAAAAACGGCAGTTTCCCGGACCCTCATATGGCACGCACCGTCGAGCTTTGCGCCAAGGGAAAAGGTGGCAGCCTTGGGGTCTCAGGAGCCAATGATGGCTATGATGGCAATGATTAACCCTAGAAAAGGAATAATGGCTTTCTGTCCTGGCACATTTTCCCTGGCAGGAATCTTCATCCGTCGGGAATTCTGGGCAGAAAAATAGCACATTCCCGGACCCGTACGTGGCACGCACTGGTGAGCTTTGCGCCCTGGGAAAAGGTGGCACCCTTCAGGGCATAGGTGCCAATGATGGGGCCCCATTAACTCTAGAAAAAGAACAAGAACTTTCTGTCCTGGCACCTTATCTCTGCCCGGAATCTTCAGACGTCGAGAATTCTGGGCTGAATAACGGCACTTTCCCGGACCTGCCCGTGGTACGCACTGTCGAGCTTTGCCCCCTGGGAAAAGGTGGCAGCCTTGGGCTCGCAGGTGCCCATGATGGGGCCTCATTTACCCTAGAAAAGATAGAATGGCTTTCTGTCCTGGCACCTTTTCCCTGGCAGGAATCTTTGTCCGTTTGGAATTCTTGGATGAAAACCGGCACGTTCCGGGACCCGCAAGTGGCACGCACCGTCGAGCTTTTCGCCCAGGGAATAGGTGCCAGCCTTGGGCTCTCAGGTGCCAATGATGGAGCCTCATGAACCCTAGAAAAGGAACAATGGATTTCTGTCCTGGCACCTTTTCCCTGGCAGGAATCTTCATCCGTCTGGAATTCTGGGCTGAAAAACGGCATTATCCCAGAGCTGCACGTGGCATGCACCGTCGACTTTTGCACCCAGGGAAAAGGTGGCAGCCTTGGGATCTCAGGTGCCAATGATAGGGCCTCATTTACCCTAGAAAAGATAGAATGGCTTTCTGTCCTGGCAAATTTTCCCTTTGAGGAATCTTCATGCGTCTGGAATTCTGGGATGAAAAATGGCACTTTCCCCAACCCACAAGTGGCACGCAGAGTCCAGTATTGCGCCCAGGGAAAAGGTGGCAGCCTTGGAATCTCAGGTGCCAATGATGAGGCCCCATTCACCCTAGAAAAGGAATAAGTGCTTTCTATCCTGGCACATTTTCCCTGGGAGGAATCTTCGTCCGTCTGGAATTCTGGACTGAAAAACACCACTTTTCTGGACCCGCACGTGGCAGGCACCGTCGAGCTTTGCGCCCTGGGAAAAGTTGGCACCCTTCAGGTCTCAGGTGCCAATGATGGGGCCCCATTAACTCAAGAAAAAGAACAAGAACTTTCTGTCCTGCCACCTTATCTCTACCAGGAATCTTCAGACGTCGAGAATTCTGGGCTGAATAACAGCACTTTCCCGGACCTGCCTGTGGTACGCACCGTCGAGCTTTGTGTCCAGGGAAAAGG
This sequence comes from Pithys albifrons albifrons, assembly GCF_047495875.1. Classification (NCBI taxonomy): domain Eukaryota; kingdom Metazoa; phylum Chordata; class Aves; order Passeriformes; family Thamnophilidae; genus Pithys; species Pithys albifrons. Next base: position 99,620,148 of record NC_092458.1, on the reverse strand, counting down.
TGGCAGCCTTGGGATCTCAGGTGCCAATGATGGGGCCCCATTAACCCTAGAAAAGGAACAATGGATTTCTGTCCTGGCACCTTTTCCCTAGGAGAAATCTTCATCCGTCGGGAATTCTGGGCTTAAAAGTGGCACATTCCCGTATCCGCAAGTTGCACGCAACGTTGACCTTTGCGCTCAGGGGAAACCTGGCAGGCTTGGGCTCTCAGGTGCCAATGATGGGGCCCCATTAACCCTAGAAAAGGAACAACCGCTTTCTGTCCTGGCACTTTTCCTCTGCCAGGAATCTTGATCCGTCGCGAATTCTGGCCTTGAAAGCGGCACTTTCCCGTATCCGCAAGTTGCACGCAACGTCGAGCTTTACGCTCAGGGGAAAGGTTGAAGCCTTGGGCAATCAGGTGCCAATGATGGGGCCCCATTAACCCTAGAAAAGGAACAATCGCTTTCTGTCCTGGCACCTTTTCCTGGGAGGAATCTTTATCCGTCTGCAATTCTCGGCTTAAAAGAGGCACTTTCCCGGACCCGCACGTGGCACGCACCGTCGAGCTTTGCGCCCAGGGAAATGGTGGCAGCCTTGGGCTCTCAGGTGCCAATGATGGGGTCCCATTAACCCTAGAAAAGGAACAATGGATTTCTGTCCTGGTACTTTTCCTCTGCCAGGAATCTTGATCCGTCGCGAATTCTGGCCTTGAAAGCGGCACTTTCCCTTATCCGCAAGTTGCACGCAACGTCGAGCTTTACGCTCAGGGGAAAGGTTGTAGCCTTGGGCACTCAGGTGCCAATGATGGGGCCCCATTAACCCTAGAAAAGGAACAATGGATTTCTGTCCTGGCACCTTTTCCCTAGGAGAAATCTTCATCCGTCTGGAATTCTGGGCTGAAAAAACCCATTTCTCTCGGACCCGCAAGTAGCACGCACCGTCGAGCTTTGCGTCCTGGGAAAAGGTGGCAGCCTTGGACTCTCAGGTGCCAATGATGAAGCAACATTAACCATAGAAAAGGAACAATGGCTTTCTGTCCTGGCACCTTTTCCCTGGGAGAAATCTTCACTTGTCGGGAATTCTGGGCTTAAAAGCGGCACATTCCCGTATCCGCAAGTGGCACGCACCGTTGACCTTGGCGCTCAGGGAAAACCTGGCAGCCTTGGGCTCTCAGGTGCCAATGATGGGGCCCCATTAACCTTCGAAAAGGAATAAGCGATTTCTGTCCTGGCAGCTTTTCCCAGGGAGGAATCTTCGTCCGTCTGGAATTCTGGGCTGAAAAACGGCACCTTCCCGAACCTGCACATGCCACGCACCGGCCACCATTGCGCCCAAAGGAAAGGTGGCAGCCTTGGGCTCTCAGATGCCAATGAGGGGGCCCCATTAACCTTAGAATAGGAACAAACACTTTCTGTCCTGGCACCTTTTCCCTGGAAGAAATCTTCATCCATCAGGAATTCTGGGCTGAAAAACGGCACTTTCCCACAGCCGCACGTGGCACGAACCGTCAACATTTTCGCCCAGAGAAAAGGTGGCACCCTTCGGTTCTCAGGTGCCAATAATGTGGCCCCATTAACCCTAGAAAAGGAACAACGGCTTTCTGTCCTGGCACCTTTTCCCTGGCAGGAATCTTCATCCGTCTGGAATTCTGGGCTGAAAAAACCCATTTCTCCCGGACCCGCAAGTAGCACGCACCGTCGAGCTTTGCACCCTGGGAAAAGGTGGCAGCCTTGGACTCTCAGGTGCCAATGATGGAGCAACATTAACCATAGAAAAGGAACAACAGCTTTCTGTCCTGGCACCTTTTCCCTGGGAGAAATCTTCATCCGTCGGGAATTCTGGGCTTAAAAGCGGCACATTCCCGTATCCGCAAATTGCACGCAAGGTTGACCTTTGCGCTCAGGGGAAACCTGGCAGGCTTGGGCTCTCAGGTGCCAATGATGGGGCCCCATTAACCCTAGAAAAGGAACAATGGCTTTCGGTCCTGGCACCTTTTCTCTGGGAGGAATCTTTGTCCGTCTGGAATTTCAGGCTGAAAAACGGCACTTTCCCGGGCCTGCACGTGGCACGCACCGTCGAGCTTTGCGCCCAGGGAAATGGTGGCAGCCTTGGGCTCTCAGGTGCCAATGATGGGGTCCCATTAACCCTAGGAAAGGAACAACCGCTTTCTGTCCTGGCACTTTTCCTCTGCCAGGAATCTTGATCTGTCGCGAATTCTGGCCTTGAAAGCGGCACTTTCCCGTATCCGCAAGTTGCACGCAACGTCGAGCTTTACGCTCAGAGGAAAGGTTGAAGCCTGGGGCAATCAGGTGCCAATGATGGGGCCCCATTAACCCTAGAAAAGGAACAATCGCTTTCTGTCCTGGCACCTTTTCCTGGGAGGAATCTTTATCCGTCTTCAATTCTCGGCTTAAAAGAGGCACTTTCCCGGACCCACACGTGGCACGCACCGTCGAGCTTTGCGCCCAGGGAAATGGTGGCAGCCTTGGGCTCTCAGGTGCCAATGATGGGGTCCCATTAACCCTAGAAAAGGAACAATGGATTTCTGTCCTGGCACCTTTTCCCTGGGAGGAATCTTTGTCCGTCTGCAATTCTGGCCTTGAAAGCGGCACTTTCCCTTATCCGCAAGTTGCACGCAACGTCGAGCTTTACGCTCAGGGGAAAGGTTGTAGCCTTGGGCACTCAGGTGCCAATGATGGGGCCCCATTAACCCTAGAAAAGGAACAATCGCTTTCTGTCCTGGCACCTTTTCCTGGGAGGAATCTTTGTCCGTCTGCAATTCTGGGCTGAAAAACGGCACTTTCCCGGACCCGCACGTGGCACGCACCGTCGAGCTTTTCGCCCAGGGAATAGGTGCCAGCCTTGGGCTCTCAGGTGCCAGTGATGGAGCCTCATGAACCCTAGGAAAGGAACAATGGATTTCTGTCCTGGCACCTTTTCCCTGGCAGGAATCTTCATCCGTCTGGAATTCTGGGCTGAAAAACGGCATTATCCCAGAGCTGCACGTGGCATGCACCGTCGACTTTTGCACCCAGGGAAAAGGTGGCAGCCTTGGGATCTCAGGTGCCAATGATAGGGCCTCATTTACCCTAGAAAAGATAGAATGGCTTTCTGTCCTGGTACCTTTTCCCTGGGAGGAATCTTCATCCCTCTGGAATTCTGGGCAGAAAAACGGCAGTTTCCCGGACCCTCATATGGCACGCACCGTCGAGCTTTGCGCCAAGGGAAAAGGTGGCAGCCTTGGGGTCTCAGGAGCCAATGATGGCTATGATGGCAATGATTAACCCTAGAAAAGGAATAATGGCTTTCTGTCCTGGCACATTTTCCCTGGCAGGAATCTTCATCCGTCGGGAATTCTGGGCAGAAAAATAGCACATTCCCGGACTCGTACGTGGCACGCACTGGTGAGCTTTGCGCCCTGGGAAAAGGTGGCACCCTTCAGGGCATAGGTGCCAATGATGGGGCCCCATTAACTCTAGAAAAAGAACAAGAACTTTCTGTCCTGGCACCTTATCTCTGCCCGGAATCTTCAGACGTCGAGAATTCTGGGCTGAATAACGGCACTTTCCCGGACCTGCCCGTGGTACGCACTGTCGAGCTTTGCCCCCTGGGAAAAGGTGGCAGCCTTGGGCTCGCAGGTGCCCATGATGGGGCCTCATTTACCCTAGAAAAGATAGAATGGCTTTCTGTCCTGGCACCTTTTCCCTGGCAGGAATCTTTGTCCGTTTGGAATTCTTGGATGAAAACCGGCACGTTCCGGGACCCGCAAGTGGCACGCACCGTCGAGCTTTTCGCCCAGGGAATAGGTGCCAGCCTTGGGCTCTCAGGTGCCAATGATGGAGCCTCATGAACCCTAGAAAAGGAACAATGGATTTCTGTCCTGGCACCTTTTCCCTGGCAGGAATCTTCATCCGTCTGGAATTCTGGGCTGAAAAACGGCATTATCCCAGAGCTGCACGTGGCATGCACCGTCGACTTTTGCACCCAGGGAAAAGGTGGCAGCCTTGGGATCTCAGGTGCCAATGATAGGGCCTCATTTACCCTAGAAAAGATAGAATGGCTTTCTGTCCTGGCAAATTTTCCCTTTGAGGAATCTTCATGCGTCTGGAATTCTGGGATGAAAAATGGCACTTTCCCCAACCCACAAGTGGCACGCAGAGTCCAGTATTGCGCCCAGGGAAAAGGTGGCAGCCTTGGAATCTCAGGTGCCAATGATGAGGCCCCATTCACCCTAGAAAAGGAATAAGCGCTTTCTATCCTGGCACATTTTCCCTGGGAGGAATCTTCGTCCGTCTGGAATTCTGGACTGAAAAACACCACTTTTCTGGACCCGCACGTGGCAGGCACCGTCGAGCTTTGCGCCCTGGGAAAAGTTGGCACCCTTCAGGTCTCAGGTGCCAATGATGGGGCCCCATTAACTCAAGAAAAAGAACAAGAACTTTCTGTCCTGCCACCTTATCTCTACCAGGAATCTTCAGACGTCGAGAATTCTGGGCTGAATAACAGCACTTTCCCGGACCTGCCTGTGGTACGCACCGTCGAGCTTTGTGTCCAGGGAAAAGGTGGCAGCCTTGGGATCTCAGGTGCCAATGATGGGGCCCCATTAACCCTAGAAAAGGAACAATGGATTTCTGTCCTGGCACCTTTTCCCTAGGAGAAATCTTCATCCGTCGGGAATTCTGGGCTTAAAAGTGGCACATTCCCGTATCCGCAAGTTGCACGCAACGTTGACCTTTGCGCTCAGGGGAAACCTGGCAGGCTTGGGCTCTCAGGTGCCAATGATGGGGCCCCATTAACCCTAGAAAAGGAACAACCGCTTTCTGTCCTGGCACTTTTCCTCTGCCAGGAATCTTGATCCGTCGCGAATTCTGGCCTTGAAAGCGGCACTTTCCCGTATCCGCAAGTTGCACGCAACGTCGAGCTTTACGCTCAGGGGAAAGGTTGAAGCCTTGGGCAATCAGGTGCCAATGATGGGGCCCCATTAACCCTAGAAAAGGAACAATCGCTTTCTGTCCTGGCACCTTTTCCTGGGAGGAATCTTCATCCGTCTGCAATTCTCGGCTTAAAAGAGGCACTTTCCCGGACCCGCACGTGGCACGCACCGTCGAGCTTTGCGCCCAGGGAAATGGTGGCAGCCTTGGGCTCTCAGGTGCCAATGATGGGGTCCCATTAACCCTAGAAAAGGAACAATGGATTTCTGTCCTGGTACTTTTCCTCTGCCAGGAATCTTGATCCGTCGCGAATTCTGGCCTTGAAAGCGGCACTTTCCCTTATCCGCAAGTTGCACGCAACGTCGAGCTTTACGCTCAGGGGAAAGGTTGTAGCCTTGGGCACTCAGGTGCCAATGATGGGGCCCCATTAACCCTAGAAAAGGAACAATCGCTTTCTGTCCTGGCACCTTTTCCTGGGAGGAATCTTTGTCCGTCTGCAATTCTGGGCTGAAAAACGGCACTTTCCCGGACCCGCACGTGGCACGCACCGTCGAGCTTTTCGCCCAGGGAATAGGTGCCAGTCTTGGGCTCTCAGGTGCCAGTGATGGAGCCTCATGAACCCTAGGAAAGGAACAATGGATTTCTGTCCTGGCACCTTTTCCCTGGCAGGAATCTTCATCCGTCTGGAATTCTGGGCTGAAAAACGGCATTATCCCAGAGCTGCACGTGGCATGCACCGTCGACTTTTGCGCCCAGGGAAAAGGTGGCAGCCTTGGGATCTCAGGTGCCAATGATAGGGCCTCATTTACCCTAGAAAAGATAGAATGGCTTTCTGTCTTGGCACCTTTTCCCTGGGAGGAATCTTCATCCCTCTGGCATTCTGGGCAGAAATACGGCAGTTTCCCTGACCCTCATATGGCACGCACCGTCGAGCTTTGCGCCAAGGGAAAAGGTGGCAGCCTTGGGGTCTCAGGAGCCAATGATGGAGCCCCATTAACCCTAGAAAAGGAATAATGGCTTTCTGTCCTGGCACATTTTCCCTGGCAGGAATCTTCATCCGTTTGGAATTCTGGGCAGAAAAATAGCACATTCCCGGACACGTACGTGGCACGCACTGGTGAGCTTTGCGCCCTGGGAAAAGGTGGCACCCTTCAGGTCATAGGTGCCAATGATGGGGCCCCATTAACTCAAGAAAAAGAACAAGAACTTTCTGTCCTGGCACCTTATCTCTGCCCGGAATCTTCAGACGTCGAGAATTCTGGGCTGAATAACGGCACTTTCCCGGACCTGCCCGTGGTACGCACTGTCGAGCTTTGCCCCCTGGGAAAAGGTGGCAGCCTTGGGCTCGCAGGTGCCCATGATGGGGCCTCATTTACCCTAGAAAAGATAGAACGGCTTTCTGTCCTGGCACCTTTTCCCTGGCAGGAATCTTTGTCCGTTTTGAAATCTTGGATGAAAACCGGCAGGTTCCGGGACCCGCAAGTGGCACGCACCGTCGAGCTTTTCGCCCAGGGAATAGGTGCCAGCCTTGGGCTCTCAGGTGCCAATGATGGAGCCTCATGAACCCTAGAAAAGGAACAATGGATTTCTGTCCTGGCACCTTTTCCCTGGCAGGAATCTTCATCCGTCTGGAATTCTGGGCTGAAAAACGGCATTATCCCAGAGCTGCACGTGGCATGCACCGTCGACTTTTGCACCCAGGGAAAAGGTGGCAGCCTTGGGATCTCAGGTGCCAATGATAGGGCCTCATTTACCCTAGAAAAGATAGAATGGCTTTCTGTCCTGGCACCTTTTCTTTGGGAGGAATCTTTGTCCGTCTGGAATTCCGGGCTGAAAAACGGCACTTTCCCGGACCCGCACGTGGCACGCGCCGTCGAGCTTTGCGCCCAGGGAAATGGTGGCAGCCTTGGACTCTCAGGTGCCAATGATGGGGTCCCATTAACCCTAGGAAAGGAACAACTGCTTTCTGTCCTGGCACTTTTCCTCTGCCAGGAATCTTGATCCGTCGCGAATTCTGGCCTTGAAAGCGGCACTTTCCCGTATCCGCAAGTTGCATGCAACGTCGAGCTTTACGCTCAGGGGAAAGGTTGAAGCCTTGGGCAATCAGGTGCCAATGATGGGGCCCCATTAACCCTAGAAAAGGAACAATCGCTTTCTGTCCTGGCACCTTTTCCTGGGAGGAATCTTTGTCCGTCTGCAATTCTGGGCTGAAAAACGGCACTTTCCCAGACCCGCACGTGGCACGCACCGTCGAGCTTTTCGCCCAGGGAATAGGTGCCAGCCTTGGGCTCTCAGGTGCCAATGATGGAGCCTCATGAACCCTAGAAAAGGAACAATGGATTTCTGTCCTGGCACCTTTTCCCTGGGAGGAATCTTCATCCGTCTGGAATTCTGGGCTGAAAAACGGCATTATCCCAGAGCTGCACGTGGCATGCACCATAGACTTTTGCACCCAGGGAAAAGGTGGCAGCCTTGGGATCTCAGGTGCCAATGATAGGGCCTCATTTACCCTAGAAAAGATGGAATGGCTTTCTGTCCTGGCACCTTTTCCCTGGGAGGAATCTTCATGCGTCTGGAATTCTGGGCTGAAAAACGGCAGTTTCCCGGACCCGCATGTGGCACGCACCGTCGAGCTTTGCGCCAAGGGAAAAGGTGGCAGCCTTGGGGTCTCAGGCGGCAATGATGGAGCCCCATTAACCCTAGAAAAGGAATAATGGCTTTCTGTCCTGGCACCTTTTCCCTGGCAGGAATCTTCATCCGTCGGGAATTCTGGGCAGAAAAATAGCACATTCCCGGACCCGCACGTGGCACGGACTGTTGAGCTTTGCGCCCTGGGAAAAGGTGGCACCCTTCAGGGCATAGGTGCCAATGATGGGGCCCCATTAACTCTAGAAAAAGAACAAGAACTTTCTGTCCTGGCACCTTATCTCTGCCCGGAATCTTCAGACGTCGAGTATTCTGGGCTGAATAACGGCACTTTCCCGGACATGCCTGTGGTACGCACCGTCGAGCTTTGTGTCCAGGGAAAAGGTGGCAGCCTTGGGCTCTCAGGTGCCAATGATGGGACCCCATTAACCCTAGAAAAGGAACAATGGATTTCTGTCCTGGCACCTTTTCCCTAGGAGAAATCTTCATCCGTCCGGAATTCTGGGCTTAAAATCGGCACATTCCCGTATCCGCAAGTTGAACGCAAGGTTGACCTTTGCGCTCAGGGGAAACCTGGAAGGCTTGGGCTCTCAGGTGCCAATGATGGGGCCCCATTAACCCTAGAAAAGGAACAATGGCTTTCGGTCCTGGCACCTTTACTCTGGGAGGAATCTTTGTCCGTCTGGAATTTCAGGCTGAAAAACGGCACTTTCCCGGACCCGCACGTGGCACGCACCGTCGAGATTTGCGCCCAGGGAAATGGTGGCAGCCTTGGGTTCTCAGGTGCCAATGATGGGGTCCCATTAACCCTAGAAAAGGAACAACCGCTTTCTGTCCTGGCACTTTTCCTCTGCCAGGAATCTTCATCCGTCGCGAATTCTGGCCTTGAAAGCGGCACTTTCCCGAATCCGCAAGTTGCACGCAACGTCGAGCTTTACGCTCAGGGGAAAGGTTGAAGCCTTGGGCAATCAGGTGCCAATGATGGGGTCCCATTAACCCTAGAAAAGGAACAATGGATTTCTGTCCTGGCACCTTTTCCTGGGAGGAGTCTTCATCCGTCTGGAATTCTGGGCTGAAAAACGGCATTATCCCAGAGCTGCACTTGGCATGCACCGTCGACTTTTGCACCCACGGAAAAGGTGGCAGCCTTGGGATCTCAGGTGCCAATGATAGGTCCTCATTTACCCTAGAAAAGATGGAATGGCTTTCTGTCCTGGCACCTTTTCCCTGGCAGGAATCTTCATCCCTCTGGAATTCTGGGATGAAAAACGGCAGTTTCCCGGACCCGCATGTGGTACGCACCATCGAGCTTTGCGCCAAGGGAAAAGGTGGCAGCCTTGGGGTCTCAGGCGCCAATGATGGAGCCCCATTAACCCTAGAAAAGGAATAATGGCTTTCTGTCCTGGCACCTTTTCCCTGGCAGGAATCTTCATCCGTCGGGAATTCTGGGCAGAAAAATAGCACATTCCCGGACCCGCACGTGGCACGGACTGTTGAGCTTTGCGCCCTGGGAAAAGGTGGCACCCTTCAGGTCATAGGTGCCAATGATGGGGCCCTATTAACTCTAGAAAAAGAACAAGAACTTTCTGTCCTGGCACCTTATGTCTGCCCGGAATCTTCAGACGTCGAGAATTCTGGGCTGAATAACGGCACTTTCCCGGACCTGCCCGTGGTACGCACTGTCGAGCTTTGCCCCCTGGGAAAAGGTGGCAGCCTTGAGCTCGCAGGTGCCCATGATGGGGCCTCATTTACCCTAGAAAAGATAGAACGGTTTTCTGTCCTGACACCTTTTCCCTGGGAGGAATCTTCGACCATCATGAATTCTGGGCTGAAAAACGGCATTTTCGCAAACCCGCACGTGGCACGCAGAGTCGAGCTTTGCGTCCAGGGAAACGGTGGCAGCCTTGGGCTTGCAGGTGCCAATGATGGAGCAACTTTAACCCTAGAAAAGGAACAACGGCTTTCTGTCCTGGCACCTTTTCCCTGGCAGGAATCTTTGTCCGTCTGGAATTCTGGGCTTAAAAGTGGACCTTTCCCCTATCCGCAAGTGGCACGCAACGTCGACCTTTGCGCTCAGGGGAAACCTGGAAGGCTTGGGCTCTCAGGTGCCAATGATGGGGCCCCATTAACCCTAGAGAAGGAACAACGAATTTCTGTCCTGGCACCTTTTCTCTGGGAGGAACTTTGTCCATCTGGAATTCTGGTCTGAAAAACGGCACTATCCCAGAGCTGCACGTGGCATGCACCGTCAACATTTGCGCCCAGGGAAATGGTGGCAGCCTTGGGCTCTCAGGTGCCAATGATGGGGCCTCATTTACCCTAGAAAAGATAGAATGGCTTTCTGTCCTGGCACCTTTTCCCTGGCAGGAATCTTCATCCGTTTGGAATTCTTGGCAGAAAACCGGCACGTTCCGGGACCCGCAAGTGGCACGCACTTTCGAGCTTTGCGCCAAGGGAAAAGGTGGCAGCCTTGGGGTCTCAGGTGCCAATGATGGAGCCCCATTCACCCTAGAAGAGGAATAATGGCTTTCTGTCCTGGCACTTTTTCTCTGCCAGGAATCTTCATCCGTTAGGAATTCTAGGCAGAAAAAGGGCACATTCCCAAAGCTGCACGTGGCACGCACCATTGAGCTTGGCACCCAGGGAAAAGGTGCGAGCCTTGGGCTCTCAGGTGCCAATGATGGGGCCCCATTAACCCCATGAAAAGGAACAATGGCTTTCTGTCCTGGCAAATTTTCCCTTTGAGGAATCTTCATGCGTCTGGAATTCTGGGATGAAAAATGGCACTTTCCCCAACCCACAAGTGGCACGCAGCGTCCAGTATTGCGCCCAGGGAAAAGGTGGCAGCCTTGGAATCTCAGGTGCCAATGATGAGGCCCCATTCACCCTAGAAAAGGAATAAGCGCTTTCTATCCTGGCACATTTTCCCTGGGAGGAATCTTCGTCCGTCTGGAATTCTGGACTGAAAAACACCACTTTCCCGGACCCGCACGTGGCAGGCACCGTCGAACTTTGCGCCCTGGGAAAAGGTGGCACCCTTCAGGTCTCAGGTGCCAATGATGGGGCCCCATTAACTCAAGAAAAAGAACAAGAACTTTCTGTCCTGGCACCTTATCTCTACCAGGAATCTTCAGACGTCGAGAATTCTGGGCTGAATAACGGCACTTTCCCGGACATGCCTGTGGTACGCACCGTCGAGCTTTGTGTCCAGGGAAAAGGTGGCAGCCTTGGGCTCTCAGGTGCCAATGATGGGGCCCCATTAACCCTAGAAAAGGAACAATGGGTTTCTGTCCTGGCACCTTTTCCCTGGGAGAAATCTTCATCCATCGGGAATTCTGGGCTTAAAAGCGGCACATTCCCGTATCCGCAAGTTAAACGCAACGTTGACCTTTGCGCTCAGGGGAAACCTGGCAGCCTTGGGCTCTCAGGTGCCAATGATGGGGCCCCATTAACTCAAGAAAAAGAACAAGAACTTTCTGTCCTGGCACTTTTCCTCTACCAGGAATCTTCAGACGTCGAGAATTCTGGGCTGAATAACGGCACTTTCCCGGACATGCCTGTGGTACGCACCGTCGAGCTTTGTGTCCAGGGAAAAGGTGGCAGCCTTGGGCTCTCAGGTGCCAATGATGGGGCCTCATTTACCCTAGAAAAGATAGAATGGCTTTCTGTCCTGGCACCTTTTCCCTGGCAGGAATCTTCATCCGTTTGGAATTCTTGGCAGAAAACCGGCACGTTCCGGGACCCGCAAGTGGCACGCACTGTCGAGCTTTGCGCCAAGGGAAAAGGTGGCAGCCTTGGGGTCTCAGGTGCCAATGATGGAGCCCCATTCACCCTAGAAGAGGAATAAAGGCTTTCTGTCCTGGCACTTTTTCTCTGCCAGGAATCTTCATCCGTTAGGAATTCTAGGCAGAAAAAGGGCACATTCCCAAAGCCGCACGTGGCACGCACCATTGAGCTTGGCACCCAGGGAAAAGGTGCGAGCCTTGGGCTCTCAGGTGCCAATGATGGGGCCCCATTAACCCCATGAAAAGGAACAATGGCTTTCTGTCCTGGCAAATTTTCCCTTTGAGGAATCTTCATGCGTCTGGAATTCTGGGATGAAAAATGGCACTTTCCCCAACCCACAAGTGGCACGCAGAGTCCAGTATTGCGCCCAGGGAAAAGGTGGCAGCCTTGGAATCTCAGGTGCCAATGATGAGGCCCCATTCACCCTAGAAAAGGAATAAGCGCTTTCTATCCTGGCACATTTTCCCTGGGAGGAATCTTCGTCCGTCTGGAATTCTGGACTGAAAAACACCACTTTCCCGGACCCGCACGTGGCAGGCACCGTCGAGCTTTGCGCCCTGGGAAAAGGTGGCACCCTTCAGGGCATAGGTGCCAATGATGGGGCCCCATTAACTCTAGAAAAAGAACAAGAACTTTCTGTCCTGGCACCTTATCTCTGCCCGGAATCTTCAGACGTCGAGAATTCTGGGCTGAATAACGGCACTTTCCCGGACCTGCCCGTGGTACGCACTGTCGAGCTTTGCCCCCTGGGAAAAGGTGGCAGCCTTGGGCTCGCAGGTGCCCATGATGGGGCCTCATTTACCCTAGAAAAGATAGAACGGCTTTCTGTCCTGGCACCTTTTCCCTGGGAGGAATCTTCGACCATCATGAATTCTGGGCTGAAAAACGGCATTTTCGCAAACCCGCACGTGGCACGCAGAGTCGAGCTTTGCGTCCAGGGAAACGGTGGCAGCCTTGGGCTTGCAGGTGCCAATGATGGAGCAACTTTAACCCTAGAAAAGGAACAACGGCTTTCTGTCCTGGCACCTTTTCCCTGGCAGGAATCTTTGTCCGTCTGGAATTCTGGGCTTAAAAGTGGACCTTTCCCCTATCCGCAAGTGGCACGCAACGTCGACCTTTGCGCTCAGGGGAAACCTGGAAGGCTTGGGCTCTCAGGTGCCAATGATGGGGCCCCATTAACCCTAGAGAAGGAACAACGAATTTCTGTCCTGGCACCTTTTCTCTGGGAGGAACTTTGTCCATCTGGAATTCTGGTCTGAAAAACGGCACTATCCCAGAGCTGCACGTGGCATGCACCGTCAACATTTGCGCCCAGGGAAATGGTGGCAGCCTTGGGCTCTCAGGTGCCAATGATGGGGCCTCATTTACCCTAGAAAAGATAGAATGGCTTTCTGTCCTGGCACCTTTTCCCTGGCAGGAATCTTCATCCGTTTGGAATTCTTGGCAGAAAACCGGCACGTTCCGGGACCCGCAAGTGGCACGCACTGTCGAGCTTTGCGCCAAGGGAAAAGGTGGCAGCCTTGGGGTCTCAGGTGCCAATGATGGAGCCCCATTCACCCTAGAAGAGGAATAAAGGCTTTCTGTCCTGGCACTTTTTCTCTGCCAGGAATCTTCATCCGTTAGGAATTCTAGGCAGAAAAAGGGCACATTCCCAGAGCCGCACGTGGCACGCACCATTGAGCTTGGCACCCAGGGAAAAGGTGCGAGCCTTGGGCTCTCAGGTGCCAATGATGGGGCCCCATTAACCCCATGAAAAGGAACAATGGCTTTCTGTCCTGGCAAATTTTCCCTTTGAGGAATCTTCATGCGTCTGGAATTCTGGGATGAAAAATGGCACTTTCCCCAACCCACAAGTGGCACGCAGCGTCCAGTATTGCGCCCAGGGAAAAGGTGGCAGCCTTGGAATCTCAGGTGCCAATGATGAGGCCCCATTCACCCTAGAAAAGGAATAAGCGCTTTCTATCCTGGCACATTTTCCCTGGGAGGAATCTTCGTCCGTCTGGAATTCTGGACTGAAAAACACCACTTTCCCGGACCCGCACGTGGCAGGCACCGTCGAGCTTTGCGCCCTGGGAAAAGGTGGCACCCTTCAGGTCTCAGGTGCCAATGATGGGGCCCCATTAACTCAAGAAAAAGAACAAGAACTTTCTGTCCTGGCACCTTATCTCTACCAGGAATCTTCAGACGTCGAGAATTCTGGGCTGAATAACGGCACTTTCCCGGACATGCCTGTGGTACGCACCGTCGAGCTTTGTGTCCAGGGAAAAAGTGGCAGCCTTGGGCTCTCAGGTGCCAATGATGGGGCCCCATTAACCCTAGAAAAGGAACAACGGCTTTCTGTCCTGGCACCTTTTCCCTGGCAGGAATCTTCATCCGTCTGGAATTCTGGGCTGAAAAAAACCATTTCTCCCGGACCCGCAAGTAGCACGCACCGTCGAGCTTTGCACCCTGGGAAAAGGTGGCAGCCTTGGACTCTCAGGTGCCAATGATGGAGCAACATTAACCATAGAAAAGGAACAACAGCTTTCTGTCCTGGCACCTTTTCCCTAGGAGAAATCTTCATCCGTCGGGAATTCTGGGCTTAAAAGCGGCACATTCCCGTATCCGCAAGTTGCACGCAACGTTGACCTTTGCGCTCAGGGGAAACCTGGCAGGCTTGGGCTCTCAGGTGCCAATGATGGGGCCCCATTAACCCTAGAAAAGGAACAACGAATTTCTGTCCTGGCACCTTTCCTCTGGGAGGAACTTTGTCCGTCTGGAATTTCAGGGTGAAAAACGGCACTTTCCCGGACCCGCACGTGGCACGCACCGTCGAGCTTTGCGCCCAGGGAAATGGTGGCAGCCTTGGGCTCTCAGGTGCCAATGATGGGGTCCCATTAACCCTAGAAAAGGAACAACCGCTTTCTGTCCTGGCACTTTTCCTCTGCCAGGAATCTTGATCCGTCGCGAATTCTGGCCTTGAAAGCGGCACTTTCCCGTATCCGCAAGTTGCACGCAACGTCGAGCTTTACGCTCAGGGGAAAGGTTGTAGCCTTGGGCACTCAGGTGCCAATGATTGGGCCCCATTAACCCTAGAAAAGGAACAATCGCTTTCTGTCCTGGCACCTTTTCCTGGGAGGAGTCTTCATCCGTCTGGAATTCTAGGCTGAAAAATGGCATTATCCCAGAGCTGCACGTGGCATGCACCGTCGACTTTTGCACCCAGGGAAAAGGTGGCAGCCTTGGGATCTCAGGTGCCAATGATAGGGCCTCATTTACCCTAGAAAAGATAGAATGGCTTTCTGTCTTGGCACCTTTTCCCTGGGAGGAATCTTCATCCCTCTGGCATTCTGGGCAGAAATACGGCAGTTTCCCTGACCCTCATATGGCACGCACCGTCGAGCTTTGCGCCAAGGGAAAAGGTGGCAGCCTTGGGGTCTCAGGAGCCAATGATGGAGCCCCATTAACCCTAGAAAAGGAATAATGGCTTTCTGTCCTGGCACATTTTCCCTGGCAGGAATCTTCATCCGTTTGGAATTCTGGGCAGAAAAATAGCACATTCCCGGACACGTACGTGGCACGCACTGGTGAGCTTTGCGCCCTGGGAAAAGGTGGCACCCTTCAGGTCATAGGTGCCAATGATGGGGCCCCATTAACTCAAGAAAAAGAACAAGAACTTTCTGTCCTGGCACCTTATCTCTGCCCGGAATCTTCAGACGTCGAGAATTCTGGGCTGAATAACGGCACTTTCCCGGACCTGCCCGTGGTACGCACTGTCGAGCTTTGCCCCCTGGGAAAAGGTGGCAGCCTTGGGCTCACAGGTGCCCATGATGGGGCCTCATTTACCCTAGAAAAGATAGAACGGCTTTCTGTCCTGGCACCTTTTCCCTGGCAGGAATCTTTGTCCGTTTTGAAATCTTGGATGAAAACCGGCAGGTTCCGGGACCCGCAAGTGGCACGCACCGTCGAGCTTTTCGCCCAGGGAATAGGTGCCAGCCTTGGGCTCTCAGGTGCCAATGATGGAGCCTCATGAACCCTAGAAAAGGAACAATGGATTTCTGTCCTGGCACCTTTTCCCTGGCTGGAATCTTCATCCGTCTGGAATTCTGGGCTGAAAAACGGCATTATCCCAGAGCTGCACGTGGCATGCACCGTCGACTTTTGCACCCAGGGAAAAGGTGGCAGCCTTGGGATCTCAGGTGCCAATGATAGGGCCTCATTTACCCTAGAAAAGATAGAATGGCTTTCTGTCCTGGCACCTTTTCTTTGGGAGGAATCTTTGTCCGTCTGGAATTCCAGGCTGAAAAACGGCACTTTCCCGGACCCGCACGTGGCACGCACCGTCGAGCTTTGCGCCCAGGGAAATGGTGGCAGCCTTGGACTCTCAGGTGCCAATGATGGGGTCCCATTAACCCTAGGAAAGGAACAACTGCTTTCTGTCCTGGCACTTTTCCTCTGCCAGGAATCTTGATCCGTCGCGAATTCTGGCCTTGAAAGCGGCACTTTCCCGTATCCGCAAGTTGCATGCAACGTCGAGCTTTACGCTCAGGGGAAAGGTTGAAGCCTTGGGCAATCAGGTGCCAATGATGGGGCCCCATTAACCCTAGAAAAGGAACAATCGCTTTCTGTCCTGGCACCTTTTCCTGGGAGGAATCTTTGTCCGTCTGCAATTCTGGGCTGAAAAACGGCACTTTCCCAGACCCGCACGTGGCACGCACCGTCGAGCTTTTCGCCCAGGGAATAGGTGCCAGCCTTGGGCTCTCAGGTGCCAATGATGGAGCCTCATGAACCCTAGAAAAGGAACAATGGATTTCTGTCCTGGCACCTTTTCCCTGGGAGGAATCTTCATCCGTCTGGAATTCTGGGCTGAAAAACGGCATTATCCCAGAGCTGCACGTGGCATGCACCATAGACTTTTGCACCCAGGGAAAAGGTGGCAGCCTTGGGATCTCAGGTGCCAATGATAGGGCCTCATTTACCCTAGAAAAGATGGAATGGCTTTCTGTCCTGGCACCTTTTCCCTGGGAGGAATCTTCATGCGTCTGGAATTCTGGGCTGAAAAACGGCAGTTTCCCGGACCCGCATGTGGCACGCACCGTCGAGCTTTGCGCCAAGGGAAAAGGTGGCAGCCTTGGGGTCTCAGGCGGCAATGATGGAGCCCCATTAACCCTAGAAAAGGAATAATGGCTTTCTGTCCTGGCACCTTTTCCCTGGCAGGAATCTTCATCCGTCGGGAATTCTGGGCAGAAAAATAGCACATTCCCGGACCCGCACGTGGCACGGACTGTTGAGCTTTGCGCCCTGGGAAAAGGTGGCACCCTTCAGGGCATAGGTGCCAATGATGGGGCCCCATTAACTCTAGAAAAAGAACAAGAACTTTCTGTCCTGGCACCTTATCTCTGCCCGGAATCTTCAGACGTCGAGTATTCTGGGCTGAATAACGGCACTTTCCCGGACATGCCTGTGGTACGCACCGTCGAGCTTTGTGTCCAGGGAAAAGGTGGCAGCCTTGGGCTCTCAGGTGCCAATGATGGGACCCCATTAACCCTAGAAAAGGAACAATGGATTTCTGTCCTGGCACCTTTTCCCTAGGAGAAATCTTCATCCGTCCGGAATTCTGGGCTTAAAATCGGCACATTCCCGTATCCGCAAGTTGAACGCAAGGTTGACCTTTGCGCTCAGGGGAAACCTGGAAGGCTTGGGCTCTCAGGTGCCAATGATGGGGCCCCATTAACCCTAGAAAAGGAACAATGGCTTTCGGTCCTGGCACCTTTACTCTGGGAGGAATCTTTGTCCGTCTGGAATTTCAGGCTGAAAAACGGCACTTTCCCGGACCCGCACGTGGCACGCACCGTCGAGATTTGCGCCCAGGGAAATGGTGGCAGCCTTGGGTTCTCAGGTGCCAATGATGGGGTCCCATTAACCCTAGAAAAGGAACAACCGCTTTCTGTCCTGGCACTTTTCCTCTGCCAGGAATCTTCATCCGTCGCGAATTCTGGCCTTGAAAGCGGCACTTTCCCGAATCCGCAAGTTGCACGCAACGTCGAGCTTTACGCTCAGGGGAAAGGTTGAAGCCTTGGGCAATCAGGTGCCAATGATGGGGTCCCATTAACCCTAGAAAAGGAACAATGGATTTCTGTCCTGGCACCTTTTCCTGGGAGGAGTCTTCATCCGTCTGGAATTCTGGGCTGAAAAACGGCATTATCCCAGAGCTGCACTTGGCATGCACCGTCGACTTTTGCACCCACGGAAAAGGTGGCAGCCTTGGGATCTCAGGTGCCAATGATAGGTCCTCATTTACCCTAGAAAAGATGGAATGGCTTTCTGTCCTGGCACCTTTTCCCTGGCAGGAATCTTCATCCCTCTGGAATTCTGGGATGAAAAACGGCAGTTTCCCGGACCCGCATGTGGTACGCACCATCGAGCTTTGCGCCAAGGGAAAAGGTGGCAGCCTTGGGGTCTCAGGCGCCAATGATGGAGCCCCATTAACCCTAGAAAAGGAATAATGGCTTTCTGTCCTGGCACCTTTTCCCTGGCAGGAATCTTCATCCGTCGGGAATTCTGGGCAGAAAAATAGCACATTCCCGGACCCGCACGTGGCACGGACTGTTGAGCTTTGCGCCCTGGGAAAAGGTGGCACCCTTCAGGTCATAGGTGCCAATGATGGGGCCCTATTAACTCTAGAAAAAGAACAAGAACTTTCTGTCCTGGCACCTTATGTCTGCCCGGAATCTTCAGACGTCGAGAATTCTGGGCTGAATAACGGCACTTTCCCGGACCTGCCCGTGGTACGCACTGTCGAGCTTTGCCCCCTGGGAAAAGGTGGCAGCCTTGAGCTCGCAGGTGCCCATGATGGGGCCTCATTTACCCTAGAAAAGATAGAACGGTTTTCTGTCCTGACACCTTTTCCCTGGGAGGAATCTTCGACCATCATGAATTCTGGGCTGAAAAACGGCATTTTCGCAAACCCGCACGTGGCACGCAGAGTCGAGCTTTGCGTCCAGGGAAACGGTGGCAGCCTTGGGCTTGCAGGTGCCAATGATGGAGCAACTTTAACCCTAGAAAAGGAACAACGGCTTTCTGTCCTGGCACCTTTTCCCTGGCAGGAATCTTTGTCCGTCTGGAATTCTGGGCTTAAAAGTGGACCTTTCCCCTATCCGCAAGTGGCACGCAACGTCGACCTTTGCGCTCAGGGGAAACCTGGAAGGCTTGGGCTCTCAGGTGCCAATGATGGGGCCCCATTAACCCTAGAGAAGGAACAACGAATTTCTGTCCTGGCACCTTTTCTCTGGGAGGAACTTTGTCCATCTGGAATTCTGGTCTGAAAAACGGCACTATCCCAGAGCTGCACGTGGCATGCACCGTCAACATTTGCGCCCAGGGAAATGGTGGCAGCCTTGGGCTCTCAGGTGCCAATGATGGGGCCTCATTTACCCTAGAAAAGATAGAATGGCTTTCTGTCCTGGCACCTTTTCCCTGGCAGGAATCTTCATCCGTTTGGAATTCTTGGCAGAAAACCGGCACGTTCCGGGACCCGCAAGTGGCACGCACTGTCGAGCTTTGCGCCAAGGGAAAAGGTGGCAGCCTTGGGGTCTCAGGTGCCAATGATGGAGCCCCATTCACCCTAGAAGAGGAATAAAGGCTTTCTGTCCTGGCACTTTTTCTCTGCCAGGAATCTTCATCCGTTAGGAATTCTAGGCAGAAAAAGGGCACATTCCCAGAGCCGCACGTGGCACGCACCATTGAGCTTGGCACCCAGGGAAAAGGTGCGAGCCTTGGGCTCTCAGGTGCCAATGATGGGGCCCCATTAACCCCATGAAAAGGAACAATGGCTTTCTGTCCTGGCAAATTTTCCCTTTGAGGAATCTTCATGCGTCTGGAATTCTGGGATGAAAAATGGCACTTTCCCCAACCCACAAGTGGCACGCAGCGTCCAGTATTGCGCCCAGGGAAAAGGTGGCAGCCTTGGAATCTCAGGTGCCAATGATGAGGCCCCATTCACCCTAGAAAAGGAATAAGCGCTTTCTATCCTGGCACATTTTCCCTGGGAGGAATCTTCGTCCGTCTGGAATTCTGGACTGAAAAACACCACTTTCCCGGACCCGCACGTGGCAGGCACCGTCGAGCTTTGCGCCCTGGGAAAAGGTGGCACCCTTCAGGTCTCAGGTGCCAATGATGGGGCCCCATTAACTCAAGAAAAAGAACAAGAACTTTCTGTCCTGGCACCTTATCTCTACCAGGAATCTTCAGACGTCGAGAATTCTGGGCTGAATAACGGCACTTTCCCGGACATGCCTGTGGTACGCACCGTCGAGCTTTGTGTCCAGGGAAAAAGTGGCAGCCTTGGGCTCTCAGGTGCCAATGATGGGGCCCCATTAACCCTAGAAAAGGAACAACGGCTTTCTGTCCTGGCACCTTTTCCCTGGCAGGAATCTTCATCCGTCTGGAATTCTGGGCTGAAAAAAACCATTTCTCCCGGACCCGCAAGTAGCACGCACCGTCGAGCTTTGCACCCTGGGAAAAGGTGGCAGCCTTGGACTCTCAGGTGCCAATGATGGAGCAACATTAACCATAGAAAAGGAACAACAGCTTTCTGTCCTGGCACCTTTTCCCTAGGAGAAATCTTCATCCGTCGGGAATTCTGGGCTTAAAAGCGGCACATTCCCGTATCCGCAAGTTGCACGCAACGTTGACCTTTGCGCTCAGGGGAAACCTGGCAGGCTTGGGCTCTCAGGTGCCAATGATGGGGCCCCATTAACCCTAGAAAAGGAACAACGAATTTCTGTCCTGGCACCTTTCCTCTGGGAGGAACTTTGTCCGTCTGGAATTTCAGGGTGAAAAACGGCACTTTCCCGGACCCGCACGTGGCACGCACCGTCGAGCTTTGCGCCCAGGGAAATGGTGGCAGCCTTGGGCTCTCAGGTGCCAATGATGGGGTCCCATTAACCCTAGAAAAGGAACAACCGCTTTCTGTCCTGGCACTTTTCCTCTGCCAGGAATCTTGATCCGTCGCGAATTCTGGCCTTGAAAGCGGCACTTTCCCGTATCCGCAAGTTGCACGCAACGTCGAGCTTTACGCTCAGGGGAAAGGTTGTAGCCTTGGGCACTCAGGTGCCAATGATTGGGCCCCATTAACCCTAGAAAAGGAACAATCGCTTTCTGTCCTGGCACCTTTTCCTGGGAGGAGTCTTCATCCGTCTGGAATTCTAGGCTGAAAAATGGCATTATCCCAGAGCTGCACGTGGCATGCACCGTCGACTTTTGCACCCAGGGAAAAGGTGGCAGCCTTGGGATCTCAGGTGCCAATGATAGGGCCTCATTTACCCTAGAAAAGATAGAATGGCTTTCTGTCTTGGCACCTTTTCCCTGGGAGGAATCTTCATCCCTCTGGCATTCTGGGCAGAAATACGGCAGTTTCCCTGACCCTCATATGGCATGCACCGTCGAGCTTTGCGCCAAGGGAAAAGGTGGCAGCCTTGGGGTCTCAGGAGCCAATGATGGAGCCCCATTAACCCTAGAAAAGGAATAATGGCTTTCTGTCCTGGCACATTTTCCCTGGCAGGAATCTTCATCCGTTTGGAATTCTGGGCAGAAAAATAGCACATTCCCGGACACGTACGTGGCACGCACTGGTGAGCTTTGCGCCCTGGGAAAAGGTGGCACCCTTCAGGTCATAGGTGCCAATGATGGGGCCCCTTTAACTCAAGAAAAAGAACAAGAACTTTCTGTCCTGGCACCTTATCTCTGCCCGGAATCTTCAGACGTCGAGAATTCTGGGCTGAATAACGGCACTTTCCCGGACCTGCCCGTGGTACGCACTGTCGAGCTTTGCCCCCTGGAAAAAGGTGGCAGCCTTGGGCTCGCAGGTGCCCATGATGGGGCCTCATTTACCCTAGAAAAGATAGAACGGCTTTCTGTCCTGGCACCTTTTCCCTGGCAGGAATCTTTGTCCGTTTTGAAATCTTGGATGAAAACCGGCAGGTTCCGGGACCCGCAAGTGGCACGCACCGTCGAGCTTTTCGCCCAGGGAATAGGTGCCAGCCTTGGGCTCTCAGGTGCCAATGATGGAGCCTCATGAACCCTAGAAAAGGAACAATGGATTTCTGTCCTGGCACCTTTTCCCTGGCTGGAATCTTCATCCGTCTGGAATTCTGGGCTGAAAAACGGCATTATCCCAGAGCTGCACGTGGCATGCACCGTCGACTTTTGCACCCAGGGAAAAGGTGGCAGCCTTGGGATCTCAGGTGCCAATGATAGGGCCTCATTTACCCTAGAAAAGATAGAATGGCTTTCTGTCCTGGCACCTTTTCTTTGGGAGGAATCTTTGTCCGTCTGGAATTCCAGGCTGAAAAACGGCACTTTCCCGGACCCGCACGTGGCACGCGCCGTCGAGCTTTGCGCCCAGGGAAATGGTGGCAGCCTTGGACTCTCAGGTGCCAATGATGGGGTCCCATTAACCCTAGGAAAGGAACAACTGCTTTCTGTCCTGGCACTTTTCCTCTGCCAGGAATCTTGATCCGTCGCGAATTCTGGCCTTGAAAGCGGCACTTTCCCGTATCCGCAAGTTGCATGCAACGTCGAGCTTTACGCTCAGGGGAAAGGTTGAAGCCTTGGGCAATCAGGTGCCAATGATGGGGCCCCATTAACCCTAGAAAAGGAACAATCGCTTTCTGTCCTGGCACCTTTTCCTGGGAGGAATCTTTGTCCGTCTGCAATTCTGGGCTGAAAAACGGCACTTTCCCAGACCCGCACGTGGCACGCACCGTCGAGCTTTTCGCCCAGGGAATAGGTGCCAGCCTTGGGCTCTCAGGTGCCAATGATGGAGCCTCATGAACCCTAGAAAAGGAACAATGGATTTCTGTCCTGGCACCTTTTCCCTGGCAGGAATCTTCATCCGTCTGGAATTCTGGCCTGAAATACGGCATTATCCCAGAGCTGCACGTGGCATGCACCATAGACTTTTGCACCCAGGGAAAAGGTGGCAGCCTTGGGATCTCAGGTGCCAATGATAGGGCCTCATTTACCCTAGAAAAGATGGAATGGCTTTCTGTCCTGGCACCTTTTCCCTGGGAGGAATCTTCATGCGTCTGGAATTCTGGGCTGAAAAACGGCAGTTTCCCGGACCCGCATGTGGCACGCACCGTCGAGCTTTGCGCCAAGGGAAAAGGTGGCAGCCTTGGGGTCTCAGGCGGCAATGATGGAGCCCCATTAACCCTAGAAAAGGAATAATGGCTTTCTGTCCTGGCACCTTTTCCCTGGCAGGAATCTTCATCCGTCGGGAATTCTGGGCAGAAAAATAGCACATTCCCGGACCCGCACGTGGCACGGACTGTTGAGCTTTGCGCCCTGGGAAAAGGTGGCACCCTTCAGGGCATAGGTGCCAATGATGGGGCCCCATTAACTCTAGAAAAAGAACAAGAACTTTCTGTCCTGGCACCTTATCTCTGCCCGGAATCTTCAGACGTCGAGTATTCTGGGCTGAATAACGGCACTTTCCCGGACATGCCTGTGGTACGCACCGTCGAGCTTTGTGTCCAGGGAAAAGGTGGCAGCCTTGGGCTCTCAGGTGCCAATGATGGGACCCCATTAACCCTAGAAAAGGAACAATGGATTTCTGTCCTGGCACCTTTTCCCTAGGAGAAATCTTCATCCGTCCGGAATTCTGGGCTTAAAATCGGCACATTCCCGTATCCGCAAGTTGAACGCAAGGTTGACCTTTGCGCTCAGGGGAAACCTGGAAGGCTTGGGCTCTCAGGTGCCAATGATGGGGCCCCATTAACCCTAGAAAAGGAACAATGGCTTTCGGTCCTGGCACCTTTACTCTGGGAGGAATCTTTGTCCGTCTGGAATTTCAGGCTGAAAAACGGCACTTTCCCGGACCCGCACGTGGCACGCACCGTCGAGATTTGCGCCCAGGGAAATGGTGGCAGCCTTGGGTTCTCAGGTGCCAATGATGGGGTCCCATTAACCCTAGAAAAGGAACAACCGCTTTCTGTCCTGGCACTTTTCCTCTGCCAGGAATCTTCATCCGTCGCGAATTCTGGCCTTGAAAGCGGCACTTTCCCGAATCCGCAAGTTGCACGCAACGTCGAGCTTTACGCTCAGGGGAAAGGTTGAAGCCTTGGGCAATCAGGTGCCAATGATGGGGTCCCATTAACCCTAGAAAAGGAACAATGGATTTCTGTCCTGGCACCTTTTCCTGGGAGGAGTCTTCATCCGTCTGGAATTCTGGGCTGAAAAACGGCATTATCCCAGAGCTGCACTTGGCATGCACCGTCGACTTTTGCACCCACGGAAAAGGTGGCAGCCTTGGGATCTCAGGTGCCAATGATAGGTCCTCATTTACCCTAGAAAAGATGGAATGGCTTTCTGTCCTGGCACCTTTTCCCTGGCAGGAATCTTCATCCCTCTGGAATTCTGGGATGAAAAACGGCAGTTTCCCGGACCCGCATGTGGTACGCACCATCGAGCTTTGCGCCAAGGGAAAAGGTGGCAGCCTTGGGGTCTCAGGCGCCAATGATGGAGCCCCATTAACCCTAGAAAAGGAATAATGGCTTTCTGTCCTGGCACCTTTTCCCTGGCAGGAATCTTCATCCGTCGGGAATTCTGGGCAGAAAAATAGCACATTCCCGGACCCGCACGTGGCACGGACTGTTGAGCTTTGCGCCCTGGGAAAAGGTGGCACCCTTCAGGGCATAGGTGCCAATGATGGGGCCCTATTAACTCTAGAAAAAGAACAAGAACTTTCTGTCCTGGCACCTTATGTCTGCCCGGAATCTTCAGACGTCGAGAATTCTGGGCTGAATAACGGCACTTTCCCGGACCTGCCCGTGGTACGCACTGTCGAGCTTTGCCCCCTGGGAAAAGGTGGCAGCCTTGAGCTCGCAGGTGCCCATGATGGGGCCTCATTTACCCTAGAAAAGATAGAACGGTTTTCTGTCCTGACACCTTTTCCCTGGGAGGAATCTTCGACCATCATGAATTCTGGGCTGAAAAACGGCATTTTCGCAAACCCGCACGTGGCACGCAGAGTCGAGCTTTGCGTCCAGGGAAACAGTGGCAGCCTTGGGCTTGCAGGTGCCAATGATGGAGCAACTTTAACCCTAGAAAAGGAACAACGGCTTTCTGTCCTGGCACCTTTTCCCTGGCAGGAATCTTTGTCCGTCTGGAATTCTGGGCTTAAAAGTGGACCTTTCCCCTATCCGCAAGTGGCACGCAACGTCGACCTTTGCGCTCAGGGGAAACCTGGAAGGCTTGGGCTCTCAGGTGCCAATGATGGGGCCCCATTAACCCTAGAGAAGGAACAACGAATTTCTGTCCTGGCACCTTTTCTCTGGGAGGAACTTTGTCCATCTGGAATTCTGGTCTGAAAAACGGCACTATCCCAGAGCTGCACGTGGCATGCACCGTCAACATTTGCGCCCAGGGAAATGGTGGCAGCCTTGGGCTCTCAGGTGCCAATGATGGGGCCTCATTTACCCTAGAAAAGATAGAATGGCTTTCTGTCCTGGCACCTTTTCCCTGGCAGGAATCTTCATCCGTTTGGAATTCTTGGCAGAAAACCGGCACGTTCCGGGACCCGCAAGTGGCACGCACTGTCGAGCTTTGCGCCAAGGGAAAAGGTGGCAGCCTTGGGGTCTCAGGTGCCAATGATGGAGCCCCATTCACCCTAGAAGAGGAATAAAGGCTTTCTGTCCTGGCACTTTTTCTCTGCCAGGAATCTTCATCCGTTAGGAATTCTAGGCAGAAAAAGGGCACATTCCCAGAGCCGCACGTGGCACGCACCATTGAGCTTGGCACCCAGGGAAAAGGTGCGAGCCTTGGGCTCTCAGGTGCCAATGATGGGGCCCCATTAACCCCATGAAAAGGAACAATGGCTTTCTGTCCTGGCAAATTTTCCCTTTGAGGAATCTTCATGCGTCTGGAATTCTGGGATGAAAAATGGCACTTTCCCCAACCCACAAGTGGCACGCAGCGTCCAGTATTGCGCCCAGGGAAAAGGTGGCAGCCTTGGAATCTCAGGTGCCAATGATGAGGCCCCATTCACCCTAGAAAAGGAATAAGCGCTTTCTATCCTGGCACATTTTCCCTGGGAGGAATCTTCGTCCGTCTGGAATTCTGGACTGAAAAACACCACTTTCCCGGACCCGCACGTGGCAGGCACCGTCGAGCTTTGCGCCCTGGGAAAAGGTGGCACCCTTCAGGTCTCAGGTGCCAATGATGGGGCCCCATTAACTCAAGAAAAAGAACAAGAACTTTCTGTCCTGGCACCTTATCTCTACCAGGAATCTTCAGACGTCGAGAATTCTGGGCTGAATAACGGCACTTTCCCGGACATGCCTGTGGTACGCACCGTCGAGCTTTGTGTCCAGGGAAAAAGTGGCAGCCTTGGGCTCTCAGGTGCCAATGATGGGGCCCCATTAACCCTAGAAAAGGAACAACGGCTTTCTGTCCTGGCACCTTTTCCCTGGCAGGAATCTTCATCCGTCTGGAATTCTGGGCTGAAAAAAACCATTTCTCCCGGACCCGCAAGTAGCACGCACCGTCGAGCTTTGCACCCTGGGAAAAGGTGGCAGCCTTGGACTCTCAGGTGCCAATGATGGAGCAACATTAACCATAGAAAAGGAACAACAGCTTTCTGTCCTGGCACCTTTTCCCTAGGAGAAATCTTCATCCGTCGGGAATTCTGGGCTTAAAAGCGGCACATTCCCGTATCCGCAAGTTGCACGCAACGTTGACCTTTGCGCTCAGGGGAAACCTGGCAGGCTTGGGCTCTCAGGTGCCAATGATGGGGCCCCATTAACCCTAGAAAAGGAACAACGAATTTCTGTCCTGGCACCTTTCCTCTGGGAGGAACTTTGTCCGTCTGGAATTTCAGGGTGAAAAACGGCACTTTCCCGGACCCGCACGTGGCACGCACCGTCGAGCTTTGCGCCCAGGGAAATGGTGGCAGCCTTGGGCTCTCAGGTGCCAATGATGGGGTCCCATTAACCCTAGAAAAGGAACAACCGCTTTCTGTCCTGGCACTTTTCCTCTGCCAGGAATCTTGATCCGTCGCGAATTCTGGCCTTGAAAGCGGCACTTTCCCGTATCCGCAAGTTGCACGCAACGTCGAGCTTTACGCTCAGGGGAAAGGTTGTAGCCTTGGGCACTCAGGTGCCAATGATTGGGCCCCATTAACCCTAGAAAAGGAACAATCGCTTTCTGTCCTGGCACCTTTTCCTGGGAGGAGTCTTCATCCGTCTGGAATTCTAGGCTGAAAAATGGCATTATCCCAGAGCTGCACGTGGCATGCACCGTCGACTTTTGCACCCAGGGAAAAGGTGGCAGCCTTAGGATCTCAGGTGCCAATGATAGGGCCTCATTTACCCTAGAAAAGATGGAATGGCTTTCTGTCCTGGCACCTTTTCCCTGGGAGGAATCTTAATCCCTCTGGAATTCTGGGCTGAAAAACGGCAGTTTCCCGGACCTGCATGTGGCACGCACCGTCGAGCTTTGAGCCAAGGGAAATGGTGGCAGCCTTGGGGTCTCAGGCGCCAATGATGGAGCCCCATTAACCCTAGAAAAGGAATAATGGCACCTTTTCCCTGGCAGGAATCTTCATCCGTCGGGAATTCTGGGCAGAAAAATAGCACATTCCCGGACCCGCACGTGGCACGGACTGTTGAGCTTTGCGCCCTGGGAAAAGGTGGCACCCTTCAGGGCATAGGTGCCAATGATGGGGCCCCATTAACTCTAGAAAAAGAACAAGAACTTTCTGTCCTGGCACCTTATCTCTGCCCGGAATCTTCAGACGTCGAGAATTCTGGGCTGAATAACGGCACTTTCCCGGACCTGCCCGTGGTACGCACTGTCGAGCTTTGCCCCCTGGGAAAAGGTGGCAGCCTTGGGCTCGCAGGTGCCCATGATGGGGCCTCAATTACCCTAGAAAAGATAGAACGGCTTTCTGTCCTGGCACCTTTTCTCTGGGAGGAATCTTCGACCATCATGAATTCTGGGCTGAAAAACGGCATTTTCGCAAACCCGCACGTGGCACGCAGAGTCGAGCTTTGCGTCCAGGGAAACGGTGGCAGCCTTGGGCTTGCAGGTGCCAATGATGGAGCAACTTTAACCCTAGAAAAGGAACAACGGCTTTCTGTCCTGGCACCTTTTCCCTGGCAGGAATCTTTGTCCGTCCGGAATTCTGGGCTTAAAAGTGGACCTTTCCCGTATCCGCAAGTGGCACGCAACGTCGACCTTTGCGCTCAGGGGAAACCTGGAAGGCTTGGGCTCTCAGGTGCCAATGATGGGGCCCCATTAACCCTAGAGAAGGAACAACGAATTTCTGTCCTGGCACCTTTTCTCTGGGAGGAACTTTGTCCATCTGGAATTCTGGTCTGAAAAACGGCACTATCCCAGAGCTGCACGTGGCATGCACCGTCAACATTTGCGCCCAGGGAAATGGTGGCAGCCTTGGGCTCTCAGGTGCCAATGATGGGGCCTCATTTACCCTAGAAAAGATAGAATGGCTTTCTGTCCTGGCACCTTTTCCCTGGCAGGAATCTTCATCCGTTTGGAATTCTTGGCAGAAAACCGGCACGTTCCGGGACCCGCAAGTGGCACGCACTGTCGAGCTTTGCGCCAAGGGAAAAGGTGGCAGCCTTGGGGTCTCAGGTGCCAATGATGGAGCCCCATTCACCCTAGAAGAGGAATAAAGGCTTTCTGTCCTGGCACTTTTTCTCTGCCAGGAATCTTCATCCGTTAGGAATTCTAGGCAGAAAAAGGGCACATTCCCAGAGCCGCACGTGGCACGCACCATTGAGCTTGGCACCCAGGGAAAAGGTGCGAGCCTTGGGCTCTCAGGTGCCAATGATGGGGCCCCATTAACCCCATGAAAAGGAACAATGGCTTTCTGTCCTGGCAAATTTTCCCTTTGAGGAATCTTCATGCGTCTGGAATTCTGGGATGAAAAATGGCACTTTCCCCAACCCACAAGTGGCACGCAGCGTCCAGTATTGCGCCCAGGGAAAAGGTGGCAGCCTTGGAATCTCAGGTGCCAATGATGAGGCCCCATTCACCCTAGAAAAGGAATAAGCGCTTTCTATCCTGGCACATTTTCCCTGGGAGGAATCTTCGTCCGTCTGAAATTCTGGACTGAAAAACACCACTTTCCCGGACCCGCACGTGGCAGGCACCGTCGAGCTTTGCGCCCTGGGAAAAGGTGGCACCCTTCAGGTCTCAGGTGCCAATGATGGGGCCCCATTAACTCAAGAAAAAGAACAAGAACTTTCTGTCCTGGCACCTTATCTCTACCAGGAATCTTCAGACGTCGAGAATTCTGGGCTGAATAACGGCACTTTCCCGGACATGCCTGTGGTACGCACCGTCGAGCTTTGTGTCCAGGGAAAAGGTGGCAGCCTTGGGCTCTCAGGTGCCAATGATGGGGCCCCATTAACCCTAGAAAAGGAACAACGGCTTTCTGTCCTGGCACCTTTTCCCTGGCAGGAATCTTCATCCGTCTGGAATTCTGGGCAGAAAAACGGCAGTTTCCCGGACCCGCATGTGGCACGCACCGTCGAGCTTTGCGCCCAGGGAAAAGGTGGCAGCCTTGGGGTCTCAGGCGCCAATGATGGAGCCCCATTAACCCTAGAAAAGGAATAATGGCTTTCTGTCCTGGCACTTTTTTTCTGCCAGGAATCTTCATCCGTTAGGAATTCTAGGCAGAAAAAGGGCACATTCCCAGAGCAGCACGTGGCACGCACCATTGAGCTTGGCACCCAGGGAAAAGGTGCGAGCCTTGGGCTCTCAGGTGCCAATGATGGGGCCCCATTAACCCCAGAAAAGGAACAATGGCTTTCTGTCCTGGCAAATTTTCCCTTTGAGGAATCTTCATGCGTCTGGAATTCTGGGATGAAAAATGGCACTTTCCCCAACCCACAAGTGGCACGCAGCGTCCAGTATTGCGCCCAGGGAAAAGGTGGCAGCCTTGGAATCTCAGGTGCCAATGATGAGGCCCCATTCACCCTAGAAAAGGAATAAGCGCTTTCTATCCTGGCATATTTTCCCTGGGAGGAATCTTCGTCCATCTGGAATTCTAGACCGAAAAACACCACTTTCCCGGACCCGCACGTGGCAGGCACCGTCGAGCTTTGCGCCCTGGGAAAAGGTGGCACCCTTCAGGTCTCAGGTGCCAATGATGGGGCCCCATTAACTCAAGAAAAAGAACAAGAACTTTCTGTCCTGGCACCTTATCTCTACCAGGAATCTTCAGACGTCGAGAATTCTGGGCTGAATAATGGCACTTTCCCGGACATGCCTGTGGTACGCACCGTCGAGCTTTGTGTCCAGGGAAAAGGTGGCAGCCTTGGGCTCTCAGGTGCCAATGATGGGGCCCCATTAACCCTAGAAAAGGAACAACGGCTTTCTGTCCTGGCACCTTTTCCCTGGCAGGAATCTTCATCTGTCTGGAATTCTGGGCTGAAAAAACCCATTTCTCCCGGACCCGCAAGTAGCACGCGCCGTCGAGCTTTGCACCCTGGGAAATGGTGGCAGCCTTGGGTTCTCAGGTGCCAATGATGGGGTCCCATTAACCCTAGAAAAGGAACAATGGATTTCTGTCCTGGCACCTTTTCCCTGGCAGGAATCTTCATCCCTCTGGAATTCTGGGCTGAAAAACGGCATTATCCCAGAGCTGCACGTGGCATGCACCGTCGACTTTTGCACCCACGGAAAAGGTGGCAGCCTTGGGATCTCAGGTGCCAATGATAGGGCCTCATTTACCCTAGAAAAGATAGAATGGCTTTCTGTCCTGGCACCTTTTCCCTGGGAGGAATCTTCATCAGTCTGGAATTCTGGGCAGAAAAACGGCAGTTTCCCGGACCCGCATGTGGCACGCACCGTCGAGCTTTGCGCCCAGGGAAAAGGTGGCAGCCTTGGGGTCTCAGGCGGCAATGATGGAGCCCCATTAACCCTAGAAAAGGAATAATGGCTTTCTGTCCTGGCACCTTTTCCCTGGCAGGAATCTTCATCCGTCGGGAATTCTGGGCAGAAAAATAGCACAGTCCCGGACCCGCACGTGGCACGCACTGTTGAGCTTTGCGCCCTGGGAAAAGGTGGCACCCTTCAGGTCATAGGTGCCAATGATGGGGCCCCATTAACTCTAGAAAAAGAACAAGAACTTTCTGTCCTGGCACCTTATCTCTGCCCGGAATCTTCAGACGTCGAGAATTCTGGGCTGAATAACGGCACTTTTCCGGACCTGCCCGTGGTACGCACTGTCGAGCTTTGCCCCCTGGGAAAAGGTGGCAGCCTTGGGCTCGCAGGTGCCCATGATGGGGCCTCATTTACCCTAGAAAAGATAGAACGGCTTTCTGTCCTGGCACCTTTTCCCTGGGAGAAATCTTCGACCATCATGAATTCTGGGCTGAAAAATGGCATTTTCGCAAACCCGCACGTGGCACGCAGAGTCGAGCTTTGCGTCCAGGGAAACGGTGGCAGCCTTGGGCTTGCAGGTGCCAATGATGGAGCAACTTTAACCCTAGAAAAGGAACAACGGCTTTCTGTCCTGGCACCTTTTCCCTGGCAGGAATCTTTGTCCGTCCGGAATTCTGGGCTTAAAAGTGGACCTTT
The DNA here is from genome assembly GCF_047495875.1 of Pithys albifrons albifrons. Classification (NCBI taxonomy): domain Eukaryota; kingdom Metazoa; phylum Chordata; class Aves; order Passeriformes; family Thamnophilidae; genus Pithys; species Pithys albifrons. The sequence goes on along the minus strand of NC_092458.1, from coordinate 99,589,218 downwards.
CCCGTATCCGCAAGTGGCACGCAACGTCGACCTTTGCGCTCAGGGGAAACCTGGAAGGCTTGGGCTCTCAGGTGCCAATGATGGGGCCCCATTATCCCTAGAGAAGGAACAACGAATTTCTGTCCTGGCACCTTTTCTCTGGGAGGAACTTTGTCCATCTGGAATTCTGGTCTGAAAAACGGCACTATCCCAGAGCTGCACGTGGCATGCACCGTCAACATTTGCGCCCAGGGAAATGGTGGCAGCCTTGGGCTCTCAGGTGCCAATGATGGGGCCTCATTTACCCTAGAAAAGATAGAATGGCTTTCTGTCCTGGCACCTTTTCCCTGGCAGGAATCTTCATCCGTTTGGAATTCTTGGCAGAAAACCGGCACGTTCCGGGACCCGCAAGTGGCACGCACTGTCAAGCTTTGCGCCAAGGGAAAAGGTGGCAGCCTTGGGGTCTCAGGTGCCAATGATGGAGCCCCATTCACCCTAGAAAAGGAATAAGCGCTTTCTATCCTGGCACATTTTCCCTGGGAGGAATCTTCGTCCGTCTGGAATTCTGGACTGAAAAACACCACTTTCCCGGACCCGCACGTGGCAGGCACCGTCGAGCTTTGCGCCCTGGGAAAAGGTGGCACCCTTCAGGTCTCAGGTGCCAATGATGGGGCCCCATTAACTCAAGAAAAAGAACAAGAACTTTCTGTCCTGGCACCTTATCTCTACCAGGAATCTTCAGACGTCGAGAATTCTGGGCTGAATAACGGCACTTTCCCGGACATGCCTGTGGTACGCACCGTCGAGCTTTGTGTCCAGGGAAAAGGTGGCAGCCTTGGGCTCTCAGGTGCCAATGATGGGGCCCCATTAACCCTAGAAAAGGAACAACGGCTTTCTGTCCTGGCACCTTTTCCCTGGCAGGAATCTTCATCCGTCTGGAATTCTGGGCTGAAAAAACCCATTTCTCCCGGACCCGCAAGTAGCACGCGCCGTCGAGCTTTGCACCCTGGGAAAAGGTGGCACCCTTCAGGTCTCAGGTGCCAATGATGGAGCAACATTAACCATAGAAAAGGAACAACAGCTTTCTGTCCTGGCACCTTTTCCCTAGGAGAAATCTTCATCCGTCAGGAATTCTGGGCTTAAAAGCGGCACATTCCCATATCCGCAAGTTGCACGCAACGTTGACCTTTGCGCTCAGGGGAAACCTGGCAGGCTTGGGCTCTCAGGTGCCAATGATGGGGCCCCATTAACCCTAGAAAAGGAACAACGGCTTTCTGTCCTGGCACCTTTTCCCTGGCAGGAATCTTCATCCGTCTGGAATTCTGGGCTGAAAAAACCCATTTCTCCCGGACCCGCAAGTAGCACGCGCCGTCGAGCTTTGCACCCTGGGAAATGGTGGCAGCCTTGGGTTCTCAGGTGCCAATGATGGGGTCCCATTAACCCTAGAAAAGGAACAACCGCTTTCTGTCCTGGCACTTTTCCTCTGCCAGGAATCTTGATCCGTCGCGAATTCTGGCCTTGAAAGCGGCACTTTCCCGTATCCGCAAGTTGCACGCAACGTCGAGCTTTACGCTCAGGGGAAAGGTTGAAGCCTTGGGCAATCAGGTGCCAGTGATGGGGCCCCATTAACCCTAGAAAAGGAACAATCGCTTTCTGTCCTGGCACCTTTTCCTGGGAGGAATCTTTGTCCGTCTGCAATTCTCGGCTTAAAAGAGGCACTTTCCCGGACCCGCACGTGGCACGCACCGTCGAGCTTTGCGCCCTGGGAAATGGTGGCAGCCTTGGGCTCTCAGGTGCCAATGATGGGGTCCCATTAACCCTAGAAAAGGAACAATGGATTTCTGTCCTGGCACCTTTTCCCTGGCAGGAATCTTCATCCCTCTGGAATTCTGGGCTGAAAAACGGCATTATCCCAGAGCTGCACGTGGCATGCACCGTCAACATTTGCGCCCAGGGAAATGGTGGCAGCCTTGGGCTCTCAGGTGCCAATGATAGGGCCTCATTTACCCTAGAAAAGATAGAATGGCTTTCTGTCCTGGCACCTTTTCCCTGGGAGGAATCTTCATCAGTCTGGAATTCTGGGCAGAAAAACGGCAGTTTCCCGAACCCGCATGTGGCACGCACCGTCGAGCTTTGCGCCCAGGGAAAAGGTGGCAGCCTTGGGGTCTCAGGCGCCAATGATGGAGCCCCATTAACCCTAGAAAAGGAATAATGGCTTTCTGTCCTGGCACCTTTTCCCTGGCAGGAATCTTCATCCGTCGGGAATTCTGGGCAGAAAAATAGCACAGTCCCGGACCCGCACGTGGCACGCACTGTTGAGCTTTGCGCCCTGGGAAAAGGTGGCACCCTTCAGGTCATAGGTGCCAATGATGGGGCCCCATTAACTCTAGAAAAAGAACAAGAACTTTCTGTCCTGGCACCTTATCTCTACCAGGAATCTTCAGACGTCGAGAATTCTGGGCTGAATAACGGCACTTTCCCGGACATGCCTGTGGTACGCACCGTCGAGCTTTGTGTCCAAGGAAAAGGTGGCAGCCTTGGGATCTCAGGTGCCAATGATGGGGCCCCATTAACCCTAGAAAAGGAACAATGGATTTCTGTCCTGGCACCTTTTCCCTAGGAGAAATCTTCATCCGTCGGGAATTCTGGGCTTAAAAGCGGCACATTCCCGTATCCGCAAGTTGAACGCAACGTTGACCTTTGCGCTCAGGGGAAACCTGGCAGCCTTGGGCTCTCAGGTGCCAATGATGGGGCCCCATTAACTCAAGAAAAAGAACAAGAACTTTCTGTCCTGGCACTTTTCCTCTACCAGGAATCTTCATCCGTCTGGAATTCTGGGCTGAAAAAACCCATTTCTCCTGGACCCGCAAGTAGCACGCACCGTCGAGCTTTGCACCCTGGGAAAAGGTGGCAGCCTTGGACTCTCAGGTGCCAATGACGGAGCAACATTAACCATAGAAAAGGAACAACAGCTTTCTGTCCTGGCACCTTTTCCCTAGGAGAAATCTTCATCTGTCGGGAATTCTGGGCTTAAAAGCGGCACATTCCCGTATCCGCAAGTTGCACGCAACGTTGACCTTTGCGCTCAGGGGAAACCTGGCAGGCTTGGGCTCTCAGGTGCCAATGATGGGGCCCCATTAACCCTAGAAAAGGAACAATGGCTTTCGGTCCTGGCACCTTTTCTCTGGGAGGAATCTTTGTCCGTCTGGAATTTCAGGCTGAAAAACGGCAGTTTCCCGGACCCGCAAGTGGCACGCACCGTCGAGCTTTGCACCCAGGGAAATGGTGGCAGCCTTGGGATCTCAGGTGCCAATGATGGGGCCCCATTAACCCTAGAAAAGGAACAATGGATTTCTGTCCTGGCACCTTTTCCCTAGGAGAAATCTTCATCCGTCGGGAATTCTGGGCTTAAAAGCGGCACATTCCCGTATCCGCAAGTTGAACGCAACGTTGACCTTTGCGCTCAGGGGAAACCTGGCAGCCTTGGGCTCTCAGGTGCCAATGATGGGGCCCCATTAACTCAAGAAAAAGAACAAGAACTTTCTGTCCTGGCACTTTTCCTCTACCAGGAATCTTCGTCCGTCTGGAATTCTGGGCTGAAAAAACCCATTTCTCCTGGACCCGCAAGTAGCACGCACCGTCGAGCTTTGCACCCTGGGAAAAGGTGGCAGCCTTGGACTCTCAGGTGCCAATGACGGAGCAACATTAACCATAGAAAAGGAACAACAGCTTTCTGTCCTGGCACCTTTTCCCTAGGAGAAATCTTCATCTGTCGGGAATTCTGGGCTTAAAAGCGGCACATTCCCGTATCCGCAAGTTGCACGCAACGTTGACCTTTGCGCTCAGGGGAAACCTGGCAGGCTTGGGCTCTCAGGTGCCAATGATGGGGCCCCATTAACCCTAGAAAAGGAACAATGGCTTTCGGTCCTGGCACCTTTTCTCTGGGAGGAATCTTTGTCCGTCTGGAATTTCAGGCTGAAAAACGGCACTTTCCCGGACCCGCAAGTGGCACGCACCGTCGAGCTTTGCGCCCAGGGAAATGGTGGCAGCCTTGGGTTCTCAGGTGCCAATGATGGGGCCCCATTAACCCTAGAAAAGGAACAACCGCTTTCTGTCCTGGCACTTTTCCTCTGCCAGGAATCTTGATCCGTCGCGAATTCTGGCCTTGAAAGCGGCACTTTCCCGTATCCGCAAGTTGCACGCAACGTCGAGCTTTACGCTCAGGGGAAAGGTTGTAGCCTTGGGCACTCAGGTGCCAATGATGGGGCCCCATTAACCCTAGAAAAGGAACAATCGCTTTCTGTCCTGGCACCTTTTCCTGGGAGGAGCCTTCATCCGTCTGGTATTCTGGGCTGAAAAACGGCATTATCCCAGAGCTGCACGTGGCATGCACCGTCGACTTTTGCACCCAGGGAAAAGGTGGCAGCCTTGGGATCTCAGGTGCCAATGATAGGGCCTCATTTACCCTAGAAAAGATGGAATGGCTTTCTGTCCTGGCACCTTTTCCCTGGGAGGAATCTTCATCCCTCTGGAATTCTGGGCTGAAAAACGGCAGTTTCCTGGACCCGCATGTGGCACGCACCGTCGAGCTTTGCGCCAAGGGAAATGGTGGCAGCCTTGGGGTTTCAGGCGCCAATGATGGAGCCCCATTAACCCTAGAAAAGGAATAATGGCTTTCTGTCCTGGCACCTTTTCCCTGGCAGGAATCTTCATCCATCGGGACTTCTGGGCAGAAAAATAGCACAGTACCGGACCCGCACGTGGCACGGACTGTTGAGCTTTGCGCCCTGGGAAAAGGTGGCACCCTTCAGGTCATAGGTGCCAATGATGGGGCCCCATTAACTCAAGAAAAAGAACAAGAACTTTCTGTCCTGGCACCTTATCTCTGCCCGGAATCTTCAGACGTCGAGAATTCTGGGCTGAATAACGGCACTTTCCCGGACATGCCTGTGGTACGCACCGTCGAGCTTTGCCCCCTGGGAAAAGGTGGCAGCCTTGGGCTCGCAGGTGCCCATGATGGGGCCTCATTTACCCTAGAAAAGATAGAACGGCTTTCTGTCCTGGCACCTTTTCCCTGGGAGGAATCTTCGACCATCATGAATTCTGGGCTGAAAAACGGCATTTTCGCAAACCCGCACGTGGCACGCAGAGTCGAGCTTTGCGTCCAGGGAAAAGGTGGCAGCCTTGGACTCTCAGGTGCCAATGATGGAGCAACATTAACCATAGAAAAGGAACAACGGCTTTCTGTCCTGGCACCTTTTCCCTAGGAGAAATCTTCATCGGTCGGGAATTCTGGGCTTAAAAGCGGCACATTCCCGTATCCGCAAGTTGCACGCAATGTTGACCTTTGCGCTCAGGGGAAACCTGGCAGGCTTGGGCTCTCAGGTGCCAATGATGGGGCCCCATTAACCCTAGAAAAGGAACAATGGCTTTCGGTCCTGGCACCTTTTCTCTGGGAGGAATCTTTGTCCGTCTGGAATTTCAGGCTGAAAAACGGCACTTTCCCGGACCCGCACGTGGCATGCACCGTCGAGCTTTGCACCCAGGGAAATGGTGGCAGCCTTGGGTTCTCAGGTGCCAATGATGGGGTCCCATTAACCCTAGAAAAGGAACAACCGCTTTCTGTCCTGGCACTTTTCCTCTGCCAGGAATCTTGATCCGTCGCGAATTCTGGCCTTGAAAGCGGCACTTTCCCGTATCCGCAAGTTGCACGCACCGTTGAGCTTTACGCTCAGGGGAAAGGTTGAAGCCTTGGGCAATCAGGTGCCAATGATGGGGCCCCATTAACCCTAGAAAAGGAACAATCGCTTTCTGTCCTGGCACCTTTTCCTGGGAGGAATCTTTGTCCATCTTCAATTCTCGGCTTAAAAGAGGCACTTTCCCGGACCCGCACGTGGCACGCACCGTCGAGCTTTGCGCCCAGGGAAATGCTGGCAGCCTTGGGCTCTCAGGTGCCAATGATGGGGTCCCATTAACCCTAGAAAAGGAACAATGGATTTCTGTCCTGGCACCTTTTCCCTGGCAGGAATCTTCATCCCTCTGGAATTCTGGGCTGAAAAACGGCATTATCCCAGAGCTGCACGTGGCATGCACCGTCGACTTTTGCACCCAGGGAAAAGGTGGCAGCCTTGGGATCTCAGGTGCCAATGATAGGGCCTCATTTACCCTAGAAAAGATAGAATGGCTTTCTGTCCTGGCACCTTTTCCCTGGCAGGACTCTTCATCCGTCTGGAATTCTGGGCAGAAAAACGGCAGTTTCCCGGACCCGCAAGTGGCACGCACCGTCGAGCTTTGCGCCCAGGGAAATGGTGGCAGCCTTGGGTTCTCAGGTGCCAATGATGGGGTCCCATTAACCCTAGAAAAGGAACAACCGCTTTCGGTCCTGGCACTTTTCCTCTGCCAGGAATCTTGATCCGTCGCGAATTCTGGCCTTGAAAGCGGCACTTTCCCGTATCCGTAAGTTGCACGCACCGTTGAGCTTTACGCTCAGGGGAAAGGTTGTAGCCTTGGGCACTCAGGTGCCAATGATGGGGCCCCATTAACCCTAGAAAAGGAACAATCGCTTTCTGTTCTGGCACCTTTTCCCTGGGAGGAATCTTTGCCCGTCCGGAATTCTGGGCTTAAAAGTGGACCTTTCCCGTATCCGCAAGTGGCACGCAACGTCGACCTTTGCGCTCAGGGGAAACCTGGAAGGCTTGGGCTCTCAGGTGCCAATGATGGGGCCCCATTAACCCTAGAGAAGGAACAACGAATTTCTGTCCTGGCACCTTTTCTCTGGGAGGAACTTTGTCCATCTGGAATTCTGGTCTGAAAAACGGCACTATCCCAGAGCTGCACGTGGCATGCACCGTCAACATTTGCGCCCAGGGAAATGGTGGCAGCCTTGGGCTCTCAGGTGCCAATGATGGGGCCTCATTTACCCTAGAAAAGATAGAATGGCTTTCTGTCCTGGCACCTTTTCCCTGGCAGGAATCTTCATCCGTTTGGAATTCTTGGCAGAAAACCGGCACGTTCCGGGACCCGCAAGTGGCACGCACTGTCAAGCTTTGCGCCAAGGGAAAAGGTGGCAGCCTTGGGGTCTCAGGTGCCAATGATGGAGCCCCATTCACCCTAGAAGAGGAATAATGGCTTTCTGTCCTGGCACTTTTTCTCTGCCAGGAATCTTCATCCGTTAGGAATTCTAGGCAGAAAAAGGGCACATTCCCAGAGCCGCACGTGGCACGCACCATTGAGCTTGGCACCCAGGGAAAAGGTGCGAGCCTTGGGCTCTCAGGTGCCAATGATGGGGCCCCATTAACCCCAGAAAAGGAACAATGGCTTTCTGTCCTGGCAAATTTTCCCTTTGAGGAATCTTCATGCGTCTGGAATTCTGGGATGAAAAATGGCACTTTCCCCAACCCACAAGTGGCACGCAGCGTCCAGTATTGCGCCCAGGGAAAAGGTGGCAGCCTTGGAATCTCAGGTGCCAATGATGAGGCCCCATTCACCCTAGAAAAGGAATAAGCGCTTTCTATCCTGGCACATTTTCCCTGGGAGGAATCTTCGTCCGTCTGGAATTCTGGACTGAAAAACACCACTTTCCCGGACCCGCACGTGGCAGGCACCGTCGAGCTTTGCGCCCTGGGAAAAGGTGGCACCCTTCAGGTCTCAGGTGCCAATGATGGGGCCCCATTAACTCAAGAAAAAGAACAAGAACTTTCTGTCCTGGCACCTTATCTCTACCAGGAATCTTCAGACGTCGAGAATTCTGGGCTGAATAACGGCACTTTCCCGGACATGCCTGTGGTACGCACCGTCGAGCTTTGTGTCCAGGGAAAAGGTGGCAGCCTTGGGCTCTCAGGTGCCAATGATGGGGCCCCATTAACCCTAGAAAAGGAACAACGGCTTTCTGTCCTGGCACCTTTTCCCTGGCAGGAATCTTCATCCGTCTGGAATTCTGGGCTGAAAAAACCCATTTCTCCCGGACCCGCAAGTAGCACGCGCCGTCGAGCTTTGCACCCTGGGAAAAGGTGGCACCCTTCAGGTCTCAGGTGCCAATGATGGAGCAACATTAACCATAGAAAAGGAACAACAGCTTTCTGTCCTGGCACCTTTTCCCTAGGAGAAATCTTCATCCGTCAGGAATTCTGGGCTTAAAAGCGGCACATTCCCATATCCGCAAGTTGCACGCAACGTTGACCTTTGCGCTCAGGGGAAACCTGGCAGGCTTGGGCTCTCAGGTGCCAATGATGGGGCCCCATTAACCCTAGAAAAGGAACAACGGCTTTCTGTCCTGGCACCTTTTCCCTGGCAGGAATCTTCATCCGTCTGGAATTCTGGGCTGAAAAAACCCATTTCTCCCGGACCCGCAAGTAGCACGCGCCGTCGAGCTTTGCACCCTGGGAAATGGTGGCAGCCTTGGGTTCTCAGGTGCCAATGATGGGGTCCCATTAACCCTAGAAAAGGAACAACCGCTTTCTGTCCTGGCACTTTTCCTCTGCCAGGAATCTTGATCCGTCGCGAATTCTGGCCTTGAAAGCGGCACTTTCCCGTATCCGCAAGTTGCACGCAACGTCGAGCTTTACGCTCAGGGGAAAGGTTGAAGCCTTGGGCAATCAGGTGCCAGTGATGGGGCCCCATTAACCCTAGAAAAGGAACAATCGCTTTCTGTCCTGGCACCTTTTCCTGGGAGGAATCTTTGTCCGTCTGCAATTCTCGGCTTAAAAGAGGCACTTTCCCGGACCCGCACGTGGCACGCACCGTCGAGCTTTGCGCCCTGGGAAATGGTGGCAGCCTTGGGCTCTCAGGTGCCAATGATGGGGTCCCATTAACCCTAGAAAAGGAACAATGGATTTCTGTCCTGGCACCTTTTCCCTGGCAGGAATCTTCATCCCTCTGGAATTCTGGGCTGAAAAACGGCATTATCCCAGAGCTGCACGTGGCATGCACCGTCAACATTTGCGCCCAGGGAAATGGTGGCAGCCTTGGGCTCTCAGGTGCCAATGATAGGGCCTCATTTACCCTAGAAAAGATAGAATGGCTTTCTGTCCTGGCACCTTTTCCCTGGGAGGAATCTTCATCAGTCTGGAATTCTGGGCAGAAAAACGGCAGTTTCCCGAACCCGCATGTGGCACGCACCGTCGAGCTTTGCGCCCAGGGAAAAGGTGGCAGCCTTGGGGTCTCAGGCGCCAATGATGGAGCCCCATTAACCCTAGAAAAGGAATAATGGCTTTCTGTCCTGGCACCTTTTCCCTGGCAGGAATCTTCATCCGTCGGGAATTCTGGGCAGAAAAATAGCACAGTCCCGGACCCGCACGTGGCACGCACTGTTGAGCTTTGCGCCCTGGGAAAAGGTGGCACCCTTCAGGTCATAGGTGCCAATGATGGGGCCCCATTAACTCTAGAAAAAGAACAAGAACTTTCTGTCCTGGCACCTTATCTCTACCAGGAATCTTCAGACGTCGAGAATTCTGGGCTGAATAACGGCACTTTCCCGGACATGCCTGTGGTACGCACCGTCGAGCTTTGTGTCCAGGGAAAAGGTGGCAGCCTTGGGATCTCAGGTGCCAATGATGGGGCCCCATTAACCCTAGAAAAGGAACAATGGATTTCTGTCCTGGCACCTTTTCCCTAGGAGAAATCTTCATCCGTCGGGAATTCTGGGCTTAAAAGCGGCACATTCCCGTATCCGCAAGTTGAACGCAACGTTGACCTTTGCGCTCAGGGGAAACCTGGCAGCCTTGGGCTCTCAGGTGCCAATGATGGGGCCCCATTAACTCAAGAAAAAGAACAAGAACTTTCTGTCCTGGCACTTTTCCTCTACCAGGAATCTTCATCCGTCTGGAATTCTGGGCTGAAAAAACCCATTTCTCCGGACCCGCAAGTAGCACGCACCGTCGAGCTTTGCACCCTGGGAAAAGGTGGCAGCCTTGGACTCTCAGGTGCCAATGACGGAGCAACATTAACCATAGAAAAGGAACAACAGCTTTCTGTCCTGGCACCTTTTCCCTAGGAGAAATCTTCATCTGTCGGGAATTCTGGGCTTAAAAGCGGCATATTCCCGTATCCGCAAGTTGCACGCAACGTTGACCTTTGCGCTCAGGGGAAACCTGGCAGGCTTGGGCTCTCAGGTGCCAATGATGGGGCCCCATTAACCCTAGAAAAGGAACAATGGCTTTCGGTCCTGGCACCTTTTCTCTGGGAGGAATCTTTGTCCGTCTGGAATTTCAGGCTGAAAAACGGCAGTTTCCCGGACCCGCAAGTGGCACGCACCGTCGAGCTTTGCGCCCAGGGAAATGGTGGCAGCCTTGGGTTCTCAGGTGCCAATGATGGGGTCCCATTAACCCTAGAAAAGGAACAACCGCTTTCTGTCCTGGCACTTTTCCTCTGCCAGGAATCTTGATCCGTCGCGAATTCTGGCCTTGAAAGCGGCACTTTCCCGTATCCGCAAGTTGCACGCAACGTCGAGCTTTACGCTCAGGGGAAAGGTTGTAGCCTTGGGCACTCAGGTGCCAATGATGGGGCCCCATTAACCCTAGAAAAGGAACAATCGCTTTCTCTCCTGGCACCTTTTCCTGGGAGGAGTCTTCATCCGTCTGGAATTCTGGGCTGAAAAACGGCATTATCCCAGAGCTGCACGTGGCATGCACCGTCGACTTTTGCACCCAGGGAAAAGGTGGCAGCCTTGGGATCTCAGGTGCCAATGATAGGGCCTCATTTACCCTAGAAAAGATGGAATGGCTTTCTGTCCTGGCACCTTTTCCCTGGGAGGAATCTTCATCCCTCTGGAATTCTGGGCTGAAAAACGGCAGTTTCCTGGACCCGCATGTGGCACGCACCGTCGAGCTTTGCGCCAAGGGAAATGGTGGCAGCCTTGGGGTTTCAGGCGCCAATGATGGAGCCCCATTAACCCTAGAAAAGGAATAATGGCTTTCTGTCCTGGCACCTTTTCCCTGGCAGGAATCTTCATCCATCGGGACTTCTGGGCAGAAAAATAGCACAGTACCGGACCCGCACGTGGCACGGACTGTTGAGCTTTGCGCCCTGGGAAAAGGTGGCACCCTTCAGGTCATAGGTGCCAATGATGGGGCCCCATTAACTCAAGAAAAAGAACAAGAACTTTCTGTCCTGGCACCTTATCTCTACCAGGAATCTTCAGACGTCGAGAATTCTGGGCTGAATAACGGCACTTTCCCGGACATGCCTGTGGTACGCACCGTCGAGCTTTGGTCCAGGGAAAAGGTGGCAGCCTTGGGATCTCAGGTGCCAATGATGGGGCCCCATTAACCCTAGAAAAGGAACAATGGATTTCTGTCCTGGCACCTTTTCCCTAGGAGAAATCTTCATCCGTCTGGAATTCTGGGCTTAAAAGCGGCACATTCCCGTATCCGCAAGTTGAACGCAACGTTGACCTTTGCGCTCAGGGGAAACCTGGCAGCCTTGGGCTCTCAGGTGCCAATGATGGGGCCCCATTAACTCAAGAAAAAGAACAAGAACTTTCTGTCCTGGCACTTTTCCTCTACCAGGAATCTTCAGACGTCGAGAATTCTGGGCTGAATAACGGCACTTTCCCGGACATGCCTGTGGTACGCACCGTCGAGCTTTGTGTCCAGGGAAAAGGTGGCAGCCTTGGGCTCTCAGGCGCCAATGATGGAGCCCCATTAACCCTAGAAAAGGAATAATGGCTTTCTGTCCTGGCACCTTATCTCTGCCAGGAATCTTCAGACGTCGAGAATTCTGGGCTGAATAACGGCACTTTCCCGGACCTGCCCGTGGTACGCACTGTCGAGCTTTGCCCCCTGGGAAAAGGTGGCAGCCTTGGGCTCGCAGGTGCCCATGATGGGGCCTCATTTACCCTAGAAAAGATAGAACGGCTTTCTGTCCTGGCACCTTTTCCCTGGGAGAAATCTTCGACCATCATGAATTCTGGGCTGAAAAACGGCATTTTCGCAAACCCGCACGTGGCACGCAGAGTCGAGCTTTGCGTCCAGGGAAACGGTGGCAGCCTTGGGCTTGCAGGTGCCAATGATGGAGCAACTTTAACCCTAGAAAAGGAACAACGGCTTTCTGTCCTGGCACCTTTTCCCTGGCAGGAATCTTTGTCCGTCCGGAATTCTGGGCTTAAAAGTGGACCTTTCCCGTATCCGCAAGTGGCACGCAACGTCGACCTTTGCGCTCAGGGGAAACCTGGAAGGCTTGGGCTCTCAGGTGCCAATGATGGGGCCCCATTAACCCTAGAGAAGGAACAACGAATTTCTGTCCTGGCACCTTTTCTCTGGGAGGAACTTTGTCCATCTGGAATTCTGGTCTGAAAAACGGCACTATCCCAGAGCTGCACGTGGCATGCACCGTCAACATTTGCGCCCAGGGAAATGGTGGCAGCCTTGGGCTCTCAGGTGCCAATGATGGAGCCCCATTCACCCTAGAAGAGGAATAATGGCTTTCTGTCCTGGCACTTTTTCTCTGCCAGGAATCTTCATCCGTTAGGAATTCTAGGCAGAAAAAGGGCACATTCCCAGAGCCGCACGTGGCACGCACCATTGAGCTTGGCACCCAGGGAAAAGGTGCGAGCCTTGGGCTCTCAGGTGCCAATGATGGGGCCCCATTAACCCCATGAAAAGGAACAATGGCTTTCTGTCCTGGCAAATTTTCCCTTTGAGGAATCTTCATGCGTCTGGAATTCTGGGATGAAAAATGGCACTTTCCCCAACCCACAAGTGGCACGCAGCGTCCAGTATTGCGCCCAGGGAAAAGGTGGCAGCCTTGGAATCTCAGGTGCCAATGATGAGGCCCCATTCACCCTAGAAAAGGAATAAGCGCTTTCTATCCTGGCACATTTTCCCTGGGAGGAATCTTCGTCCGTCTGGAATTCTGGACTGAAAAACACCACTTTCCCGGACCCGCACGTGGCAGGCACCGTCGAGCTTTGCGCCCTGGGAAAAGGTGGCACCCTTCAGGGCATAGGTGCCAATGATGGGGCCCCATTAACTCAAGAAAAAGAACAAGAACTTTCTGTCCTGGCACCTTATCTCTACCAGGAATCTTCAGACGTCGAGAATTCTGGGCTGAATAACGGCACTTTCCCGGACATGCCTGTGGTACGCACCGTCGAGCTTTGTGTCCAGGGAAAAGGTGGCAGCCTTGGGCTCTCAGGTGCCAATGATGGGGCCCCATTAACCCTAGAAAAGGAACAACGGCTTTCTGTCCTGGCACCTTTTCCCTGGCAGGAATCTTCATCCGTCTGGAATTCTGGGCTGAAAAAACCCATTTCTCCCGGACCCGCAAGTAGCACGCACCGTCGAGCTTTGCACCCTAGGAAAAGGTGGCAGCCTTGGACTCTCAGGTGCCAATGATGGAGCAACATTAACCATAGAAAAGGAACAACAGCTTTCTGTCCTGGCACCTTTTCCCTAGGAGAAATCTTCATCCGTCGGGAATTCTGGGCTTAAAAGCGGCACATTCCCGTATCCGCAAATTGCACGCAACGTTGACCTTTGCGCTCAGGGGAAACCTGGCAGGCTTGGGCTCTCAGGTGCCAATGATGGGGCCCCATTAACCCTAGAAAAGGAACAATGGCTTTCGGTCCTGGCACCTTTTCTCTGGGAGGAATCTTCATCCGTCTGGAATTCTGGGCTGAAAAACGGCACTTTCCCGGACCCGCACGTGGCACGCACCGTCGAGCTTTGCGCCCAGGGAAATGGTGGCAGCCTTGGGTTCTCCGGTGCCAATGATGGGGTCCCATTAACCCTAGAAAAGGAACAACCGCTTTCTGTCCTGGCACTTTTCCTCTGCCAGGAATCTTGATCCGTCGCGAATTCTGGCCTTGAAAACGGCACTTTCCCGTATCTGCAAGTTGCACGCACCGTTGAGCTTTACGCTCAGGGGAAAGGTTGCAGCCTTGGGCACTCAGGTGCCAATGATGGGGCCCCATTAACCCTAGAAAAGGAACAATCGCTTTCTGTCCTGGCACCTTTTCCTGGGAGGAATCTTTGTCCGTCTGCAATTCTGGGCTAAAAAACGGCACTTTCCCAGACCCGCACGTGGCACTCACCGTCGAGCTTTTCGCCCAGGGAATAGGTGCCAGCCTTGGGCTCTCAGGTGCCAATGATGGAGCCTCATGAACCCTAGAAAAGGAACAATGGATTTCTGTCCTGGCACTTTTTCCCTGGCAGGAATCTTCAACCGTCTGGAATTCTGGGCTGAAAAACGGCATTATCCCAGAGCTGCACGTGGCATGCACCGTCGACTTTTGCACCCAGGGAAAAGGTGGCAGCCTTGGGATCTCAGGTGCCAATGATAGGGCCTCATTTACCCTAGAAAAGATAGAATGGCTTTCTGTCCTGGCACCTTTTCCCTGGGAAGAATCTTCATCAGTCTGGAATTCTGGGTAGAAAAACGGCAGTTTCCCGGACCCGCATGTGGCACGCACCGTCGAGCTTTGCGCCAAGGGAAAAGGTGGCAGCCTTGGGCTCTCAGGTGCCAATGATGGAGCCCCATTAACCCTAGAAAAGGAATAATGGCTTTCTGTCCTGGCATCTTATCTCTGCCCGGAATCTTCAGACGTCGAGAATTCTGGGCTGAATAATGGCACTTTCCCGGACCTGCCCGTGGTACGCACCATTGAGCTTTGCCCCCTGGGAAAAGGTGGCAGCCTTGGGCTCGCAGGTGCCCATGATGGGGCCTCATTTACCCTAGAAAAGATAGAACGGCTTTCTGTCCTGGCACCTTTTCCCTGGGAGGAATCTTCGACCATCATGAATTCTGGGCTGAAAAACGGCATTTTCGCAAACCCGCACGTGGCACGCAGAGTCGAGCTTTGCGTCCAGGGAAACGGTGGCAGCCTTGGGCTTGCAGGTGCCAATGATGGAGCAACTTTAACCCTAGAAAAGGAACAACGGCTTTCTGTCCTGGCACCTTTTCCCTGGCAGGAATCTTTGTCCGTCCGGAATTCTGGGCTTAAAAGTGGACCTTTCCCGTATCCGCAAGTGGCACGCAACGTCGACCTTTGCGCTCAGGGGAAACCTGGAAGGCTTGGGCTCTCAGGTGCCAATGATGGGGCCCCATTAACCCTAGAGAAGGAACAACGAATTTCTGTCCTGGCACCTTTTCTCTGGGAGGAACTTTGTCCATCTGGAATTCTGGTCTGAAAAACGGCACTATCCCAGAGCTGCACGTGGCATGCACCGTCAACATTTGCGCCCAGGGAAATGGTGGCAGCCTTGGGCTCTCAGGTGCCAATGATGGGGCCTCATTTACCCTAGAAAAGATAGAATGGCTTTCTGTCCTGGCACCTTTTCCCTGGCAGGAATCTTCATCCGTTTGGAATTCTTGGCAGAAAACCGGCACGTTCCGGGACCCGCAAGTGGCACGCACTGTCGAGCTTTGCGCCAAGGGAAAAGGTGGCAGCCTTGGGCTCTCAGGTGCCAATGATGGAACCCCATTCACCCTAGAAGAGGAATAATGGCTTTCTGTCCTGGCACTTTTTCTCTGCCAGGAATCTTCATCCGTTAGGAATTCTAGGCAGATAAAGGGCACATTCCCAGAGCCGCACGTGGCACGCACCATTGAGCTTGGCACCCAGGGAAAAGGTGCGAGCCTTGGGCTCTCAGGTGCCAATGATGGGGCCCCATTAACCCCATGAAAAGGAACAATGGCTTTCTGTCCTGGCAAATTTTCCCTTTGAGGAATCTTCATGCGTCTGGAATTATGGGATGAAAAATGGCACTTTCCTCAACCCACAAGTGGCACGCAGCGTCCAGTATTGCGCCCAGGGAAAAGGTGGCAGCCTTGGAATCTCAGGTGCCAATGATGAGGCCCCATTCACCCTAGAAAAGGAATAAGCGCTTTCTATCCTGGCACATTTTCCCTGGGAGGAATCTTCGTCCGTCTGAAATTCTGGACTGAAAAACACCACTTTCCCGGACCCGCACGTGGCAGGCACCGTCGAGCTTTGCGCCCTGGGAAAAGGTGGCACCCTTCAGGGCATAGGTGCCAATGATGGGGCCCCATTAACTCAAGAAAAAGAACAAGAACTTTCTGTCCTGGCACCTTATCTCTACCAGGAATCTTCAGACGTCGAGAATTCTGGGCTGAATAACGGCACTTTCCCGGACATGCCTGTGGTACGCACCGTCGAGCTTTGTGTCCAGGGAAAAGGTGGCAGCCTTGGGCTCTCAGGTGCCAATGATGGGGCCCCATTAACCCTAGAAAAGGAACAACGGCTTTCTGTCCTGGCACCTTTTCCCTGGCAGGAATCTTCATCCGTCTGGAATTCTGGGCAGAAAAACGGCAGTTTCCCGGACCCGCATGTGGCACGCACCGTCGAGCTTTGCGCCCAGGGAAAAGGTGGCAGCCTTGGGGTCTCAGGCGCCAATGATGGAGCCCCATTAACCCTAGAAAAGGAATAATGGCTTTCTGTCCTGGCACCTTTTCCCTGGCAGGAATCTTCATCCGTCGGGAATTCTGGGCAGAAAAATAGCACATTCCCGACCCGCACGTGGCACGCACTGTTGAGCTTTGCGCCCTGGGAAAAGGTGGCACCCTTCAGGTCATAGGTGCCAATGATGGGGCCCCATTAACTCTAGAAAAAGAACAAGAACTTTCTGTCCTGGCACCTTATCTCTGCCCGGAATCTTCAGACGTCGAGAATTCTGGGCTGAATAACGGCACTTTTCTGGACCTGCCCGTGGTGCGCACTGTCGAACTTTGCCCCCTGGGAAAAGGTGGCAGCCTTGGGCTCGCAGGTGCCCATGATGGGGCCGCATTTACCCTAGAAAAGATAGAACGGCTTTCTGTCCTGGCACCTTTTCCCTGGGAGGAATCTTCGACCATCATGAATTCTGGGCTGAAAAACGGCATTTTCGCAAACCCGCACGTGGCACGCAGAGTCGAGCTTTGCGTCCAGGGAAACGGTGGCAGCCTTGGGCTTGCAGGTGCCAATGATGGAGCAACTTTAACCCTAGAAAAGGAACAACGGCTTTCTGTCCTGGCACCTTTTCCCTGGCAGGAATCTTTGTCCGTCCGGAATTCTGGGCTTAAAAGTGGACCTTTCCCGTATCCGCAAGTGGCACGCAACGTCGACCTTTGCGCTCAGGGGAAACCTGGAAGGCTTGGGCTCTCAGGTGCCAATGATGGGGCCCCATTATCCCTAGAGAAGGAACAACGAATTTCTGTCCTGGCACCTTTTCTCTGGGAGGAACTTTGTCCATCTGGAATTCTGGTCTGAAAAACGGCACTATCCCAGAGCTGCACGTGGCATGCACCGTCAACATTTGCGCCCAGGGAAAGGGTGGCAGCCTTGGGGTCTCAGGTGCCAATGATGGGGCCTCATTTACCCTAGAAAAGATAGAATGGCTTTCTGTCCTGGCACATTTCCCTGGCAGGAATCTTCATCCGTTTGGAATTCTTGGCAGAAAACCGGCACGTTCCGGGACCCGCAAGTGGCACGCACTGTCAAGCTTTGCGCCAAGGGAAAAGGTGGCAGCCTTGGGGTCTCAGGTGCCAATGATGGAGCCCCATTCACCCTAGAAGAGGAATAATGGCTTTCTGTCCTGGCACTTTTTCTCTGCCAGGAATCTTCATCCGTTAGGAATTCTAGGCAGAAAAAGGGCACATTCCCAGAGCCGCACGTGGCACGCACCATTGAGCTTGGCACCCAGGGAAAAGGTGCGAGCCTTGGGCTCTCAGGTGCCAATGATGGGGCCCCATTAACCCCAGAAAAGGAACAATGGCTTTCTGTCCTGGCAAATTTTCCCTTTGAGGAATCTTCATGCGTCTGGAATTCTGGGATGAAAAATGGCACTTTCCCCAACCCACAAGTGGCACGCAGCGTCCAGTATTGCGCCCAGGGAAAAGGTGGCAGCCTTGGAATCTCAGGTGCCAATGATGAGGCCCCATTCACCCTAGAAAAGGAATAAGCGCTTTCTATCCTGGCACATTTTCCCTGGGAGGAATCTTCGTCCGTCTGGAATTCTAGACCGAAAAACACCACTTTCCCGGACCCGCACGTGGCAGGCACCGTCGAGCTTTGCGCCCTGGGAAAAGGTGGCACCCTTCAGGTCTCAGGTGCCAATGATGGGGCCCCATTAACTCAAGAAAAAGAACAAGAACTTTCTGTCCTGGCACCTTATCTCTACCAGGAATCTTCAGACGTCGAGAATTCTGGGCTGAATAACGGCACTTTCCCGGACATGCCTGTGGTACGCACCGTCGAGCTTTGTGTCCAGGGAAAAGGTGGCAGCCTTGGGCTCTCAGGTGCCAATGATGGGGCCCCATTAACCCTAGAAAAGGAACAACGGCTTTCTGTCCTGGCACCTTTTCCCTGGCAGGAATCTTCATCCGTCTGGAATTCTGGGCTGAAAAAACCCATTTCTCCCGGACCCGCAAGTAGCACGCGCCGTCGAGCTTTGCACCCTGGGAAAAGGTGGCAGCCTTGGACTCTCAGGTGCCAATGATGGAGCAACATTAACCATAGAAAAGGAACAACAGCTTTCTGTCCTGGCACCTTTTCCCTAGGAGAAATCTTCATCCGTCAGGAATTCTGGGCTTAAAAGCGGCACATTCCCGTATCCGCAAGTTGCACGCAACGTTGACCTTTGCGCTCAGGGGAAACCTGGCAGGCTTGGGCTCTCAGGTGCCAATGATGGGGCCCCATTAACCCTAGAAAAGGAACAACGGCTTTCTGTCCTGGCACCTTTTCCCTGGCAGGAATCTTCATCCGTCTGGAATTCTGGGCTGAAAAAACCCATTTCTCCCGGACCCGCAAGTAGCACGCGCCGTCGAGCTTTGCACCCTGGGAAATGGTGGCAGCCTTGGGTTCTCAGGTGCCAATGATGGGGTCCCATTAACCCTAGAAAAGGAACAACCGCTTTCTGTCCTGGCACTTTTCCTCTGCCAGGAATCTTGATCCGTCGCGAATTCTGGCCTTGAAAGCGGCACTTTCCCGTATCCGCAAGTTGCACGCAACGTCGAGCTTTACGCTCAGGGGAAAGGTTGAAGCCTTGGGCAATCAGGTGCCAATGATGGGGCCCCATTAACCCTAGAAAAGGAACAATCGCTTTCTGTCCTGGCACCTTTTCCTGGGAGGAATCTTTGTCCGTCTGCAATTCTCGGCTTAAAAGAGGCACTTTCCCGGACCCGCACGTGGCACGCACCGTCGAGCTTTGCGCCCTGGGAAATGGTGGCAGCCTAGGGCTCTCAGGTGCCAATGATGGGGTCCCATTAACCCTAGAAAAGGAACAATGGATTTCTGTCCTGGCACCTTTTCCCTGGGAGGAATCTTCATCCCTCTGGAATTCTGGGCTGAAAAACGGCATTATCCCAGAGCTGCACGTGGCATGCACCGTCGACTTTTGCACCCACGGAAAAGGTGGCAGCCTAGGGATCTCAGGTGCCAATGATAGGGCCTCATTTACCCTAGAAAAGATAGAATGGCTTTCTGTCCTGGCACCTTTTCCCTGGCAGGAATCTTCATCCGTCTGGAATTCTGGGCAGAAAAACGGCAGTTTCCCGGACCCGCATGTGGCACGCACCGTCGAGCTTTGCGCCCAGGGAAAAGGTGGCAGCCTTGGGGTCTCAGGCGTCAATGATGGAGCCCCATTAACCCTAGAAAAGGAATAATGGCTTTCTGTCCTGGCACCTTTTCCCTGGCAGGAATCTTCATCCGACGGGAATTCTGGGCAGAAAAATAGCACAGTCCCGGACCCGCACGTGGCACGCACTGTTGAGCTTTGCGCCCTGGGAAAAGGTGGCACCCTTCAGGTCATAGGTGCCAATGATGGGGCCCCATTAACTCTAGAAAAAGAACAAGAACTTTCTGTCCTGGCACCTTATCTCTACCAGGAATCTTCAGACGTCGAGAATTCTGGGCTGAATAACGGCACTTTTCCGGACCTGCCTGTGGTACGCACTGTCGAGCTTTGCCCCCTGGGAAAAGGTGGCAGCCTTGGGCTCGCAGGTGCCCATGATGGGGCCTCATTTACCCTAGAAAAGATAGAACGGCTTTCTGTCCTGGCACCTTTTCCCTGGGAGAAATCTTCGACCATCATGATTTCTGGGCTGAAAAACGGCATTTTCGCAAACCCGCACGTGGCACGCAGAGTCGAGCTTTGCGTCCAGGGAAACGGTGGCAGCCTTGGGCTTGCAGGTGCCAATGATGGAGCAACTTTAACCCTAGAAAAGGAACAACGGCTTTCTGTCCTGGCACCTTTTCCCTGGCAGGAATCTTTGTCCGTCCGGAATTCTGGGCTTAAAAGTGGACCTTTCCCGTATCCGCAAGTGGCACGCAACGTCGACCTTTGCGCTCAGGGGAAACCTGGAAGGCTTGGGCTCTCAGGTGCCAATGATGGGGCCCCATTATCCCTAGAGAAGGAACAACGAATTTCTGTCCTGGCACCTTTTCTCTGGGAGGAACTTTGTCCATCTGGAATTCTGGTCTGAAAAACGGCACTATCCCAGAGCTGCACGTGGCATGCACCGTCAACATTTGCGCCCAGGGAAATGGTGGCAGCCTTGGGCTCTCAGGTGCCAATGATGGGGCCTCATTTACCCTAGAAAAGATAGAATGGCTTTCTGTCCTGGCACCTTTTCCCTGGCAGGAATCTTCATCCGTTTGGAATTCTTGGCAGAAAACCAGCACGTTCCGGGACCCGCAAGTGGCACGCACTGTCAAGCTTTGCGCCAAGGGAAAAGGTGGCAGCCTTGGGGTCTCAGGTGCCAATGATGGAGCCCCATTCACCCTAGAAGAGGAATAATGGCTTTCTGTCCTGGCACTTTTTCTCTGCCAGGAATCTTCATCCGTTAGGAATTCTAGGCAGAAAAAGGGCACATTCCCAGAGCCGCACGTGGCACGCACCATTGAGCTTGGCACCCAGGGAAAAGGTGCGAGCCTTGGGCTCTCAGGTGCCAATGATGGGGCCCCATTAATCCCAGAAAAGGAACAATGGCTTTCTGTCCTGGCAAATTTTCCCTTTGAGGAATCTTCATGCGTCTGGAATTCTGGGATGAAAAATGGCACTTTCCCCAACCCACAAGTGGCACGCAGCGTCCAGTATTGCGCCCAGGGAAAAGGTGGCAGCCTTGGAATCTCAGGTGCCAATGATGAGGCCCCATTCACCCTAGAAAAGGAATAAGCGCTTTCTATCCTGGCACATTTTCCCTGGGAGGAATCTTCGTCCGTCTGGAATTCTAGACCGAAAAACACCACTTTCCCGGACCCGCACGTGGCAGGCACCGTCGAGCTTTGCGCCCTGGGAAAAGGTGGCACCCTTCAGGTCTCAGGTGCCAATGATGGGGCCCCATTAACTCAAGAAAAAGAACAAGAACTTTCTGTCCTGGCACCTTATCTCTACCAGGAATCTTCAGACGTCGAGAATTCTGGGCTGAATAACGGCACTTTCCCGGACATGCCTGTGGTACGCACCGTCGAGCTTTGTGTCCAGGGAAAAGGTGGCAGCCTTGGGCTCTCAGGTGCCAATGATGGGGCCCCATTAACCCTAGAAAAGGAACAACGGCTTTCTGTCCTGGCACCTTTTCCCTGGCAGGAATCTTCATCCGTCTGGAATTCTGGGCTGAAAAAACCCATTTCTCCCGGACCCGCAAGTAGCACGCGCCGTCGAGCTTTGCACCCTGGGAAAAGGTGGCAGCCTTGGACTCTCAGGTGCCAATGATGGAGCAACATTAACCATAGAAAAGGAACAACAGCTTTCTGTCCTGGCACCTTTTCCCTAGGAGAAATCTTCATCCGTCAGGAATTCTGGGCTTAAAAGCGGCACATTCCCGTATCCGCAAGTTGCACGCAACGTTGACCTTTGCGCTCAGGGGAAACCTGGCAGGCTTGGGCTCTCAGGTGCCAATGATGGGGCCCCATTAACCCTAGAAAAGGAACAACGGCTTTCTGTCCTGGCACCTTTTCCCTGGCAGGAATCTTCATCCGTCTGGAATTCTGGGCTGAAAAAACCCATTTCTCCCGGACCCGCAAGTAGCACGCGCCGTCGAGCTTTGCACCCTGGGAAATGGTGGCAGCCTTGGGTTCTCAGGTGCCAATGATGGGGTCCCATTAACCCTAGAAAAGGAACAACCGCTTTCTGTCCTGGCACTTTTCCTCTGCCAGGAATCTTGATCCGTCGCGAATTCTGGCCTTGAAAGCGGCACTTTCCCGTATCCGCAAGTTGCACGCAACGTCGAGCTTTACGCTCAGGGGAAAGGTTGAAGCCTTGGGCAATCAGGTGCCAATGATGGGGCCCCATTAACCCTAGAAAAGGAACAATCGCTTTCTGTCCTGGCACCTTTTCCTGGGAGGAATCTTTGTCTGTCTGCAATTCTCGGCTTAAAAGAGGCACTTTCCCGGACCCGCACGTGGCACGCACCGTCGAGCTTTGCGCCCTGGGAAATGGTGGCAGCCTAGGGCTCTCAGGTGCCAATGATGGGGTCCCATTAACCCTAGAAAAGGAACAATGGATTTCTGTCCTGGCACCTTTTCCCTGGGAGGAATCTTCATCCCTCTGGAATTCTGGGCTGAAAAACGGCATTATCCCAGAGCTGCACGTGGCATGCACCGTCGACTTTTGCACTCACGGAAAAGGTGGCAGCCTAGGGATCTCAGGTGCCAATGATAGGGCCTCATTTACCCTAGAAAAGATAGAATGGCTTTCTGTCCTGGCACCTTTTCCCTGGCAGGAATCTTCATCCGTCTGGAATTCTGGGCAGAAAAACGGCAGTTTCCCGGACCCGCATGTGGCACGCACCGTCGAGCTTTGCGCCAAGGGAAAAGGTGGCAGCCTTGGGGTCTCAGGCGTCAATGATGGAGCCCCATTAACCCTAGAAAAGGAATAATGGCTTTCTGTCCTGGCACCTTTTCCCTGGCAGGAATCTTCATCCGTCGGGAATTCTGGGCAGAAAAATAGCACAGTCCCGGACCCGCACGTGGCACGCACTGTTGAGCTTTGCGCCCTGGGAAAAGGTGGCACCCTTCAGGTCATAGGTGCCAATGATGGGGCCCCATTAACTCTAGAAAAAGAACAAGAACTTTCTGTCCTGGCACCTTATCTCTACCAGGAATCTTCAGACGTCGAGAATTCTGGGCTGAATAACGGCACTTTTCCGGACCTGCCCGTGGTACGCACTGTCGAGCTTTGCCCCCTGGGAAAAGGTGGCAGCCTTGGGCTCGCAGGTGCCCATGATGGGGCCTCATTTACCCTAGAAAAGATAGAACGGCTTTCTGTCCTGGCACCTTTTCCCTGGGAGAAATCTTCGACCATCATGATTTCTGGGCTGAAAAACGGCATTTTCGCAAACCCGCACGTGGCACGCAGAGTCGAGCTTTGCGTCCAGGGAAACGGTGGCAGCCTTGGGCTTGCAGGTGCCAATGATGGAGCAACTTTAACCCTAGAAAAGGAACAACGGCTTTCTGTCCTGGCAACTTTTCCCTGGCAGGAATCTTTGTCCGTCCGGAATTCTGGGCTTAAAAGTGGACCTTTCCCGTATCCGCAAGTGGCACGCAACGTCGACCTTTGCGCTCAGGGGAAACCTGGAAGGCTTGGGCTCTCAGGTGCCAATGATGGGGCCCCATTATCCCTAGAGAAGGAACAACGAATTTCTGTCCTGGCACCTTTTCTCTGGGAGGAACTTTGTCCATCTGGAATTCTGGTCTGAAAAACGGCACTATCCCAGAGCTGCACGTGGCATGCACCGTCAACATTTGCGCCCAGGGAAATGGTGGCAGCCTTGGGCTCTCAGGTGCCAATGATGGGGCCTCATTTACCCTAGAAAAGATAGAATGGCTTTCTGTCCTGGCACCTTTTCCCTGGCAGGAATCTTCATCCGTTTGGAATTCTTGGCAGAAAACCGGCACGTTCCAGGACCCGCAAGTGGCACGCACTGTCAAGCTTTGCGCCAAGGGAAAAGGTGGCAGCCTTGGGGTCTCAGGTGCCAATGATGGAGCCCCATTCACCCTAGAAGAGGAATAATGGCTTTCTGTCCTGGCACTTTTTCTCTGCCAGGAATCTTCATCCGTTAGGAATTCTAGGCAGAAAAAGGGCACATTCCCAGAGCCGCACGTGGCACGCACCATTGAGCTTGGCACCCAGGGAAAAGGTGCGAGCCTTGGGCTCTCAGGTGCCAATGATGGGGCCCCATTAACCCCAGAAAAGGAACAATGGCTTTCTGTCCTGGCAAATTTTCCCTTTGAGGAATCTTCATGCGTCTGGAATTCTGGGATGAAAAATGGCACTTTCCCCAACCCACAAGTGGCACGCAGCGTCCAGTATTGCGCCCAGGGAAAAGGTGGCAGCCTTGGAATCTCAGGTGCCAATGATGAGGCCCCATTCACCCTAGAAAAGGAATAAGCGCTTTCTATCCTGGCACATTTTCCCTGGGAGGAATCTTCGTCCGTCTGGAATTCTGGACTGAAAAACACCACTTTCCCGGACCCGCACGTGGCAGGCACCGTCGAGCTTTGCGCCCTGGGAAAAGGTGGCACCCTTCAGGTCTCAGGTGCCAATGATGGGGCCCCATTAACTCAAGAAAAAGAACAAGAACTTTCTGTCCTGGCACCTTATCTCTACCAGGAATCTTCAGACGTCGAGAATTCTGGGCTGAATAACGGCACTTTCCCGGACATGCCTGTGGTACGCACCGTCGAGCTTTGTGTCCAGGGAAAAGGTGGCAGCCTTGGGCTCTCAGGTGCCAATGATGGGGCCCCATTAACCCTAGAAAAGGAACAACGGCTTTCTGTCCTGGCACCTTTTCCCTGGCAGGAATCTTCATCCGTCTGGAATTCTGGGCTGAAAAAACCCATTTCTCCCGGACCCGCAAGTAGCACGCGCCGTCGAGCTTTGCACCCTGGGAAAAGGTGGCAGCCTTGGACTCTCAGGTGCCAATGATGGAGCAACATTAACCATAGAAAAGGAACAACAGCTTTCTGTCCTGGCACCTTTTCCCTAGGAGAAATCTTCATCCGTCGGGAATTCTGGGCTTAAAAGCGGCACATTCCCATATCCGCAAGTTGCACGCAACGTTGACCTTTGCGCTCAGGGGAAACCTGGCAGGCTTGGGCTCTCAGGTGCCAATGATGGGGCCCCATTAACCCTAGAAAAGGAACAATGGCTTTCTGTCCTGGCACCTTTTCCCTGGCAGGAATCTTCATCCGTCTGGAATTCTGGGCTGAAAAAACCCATTTCTCCCGGACCCGCAAGTAGCACGCGCCGTCGAGCTTTTCACCCTGGGAAATGGTGGCAGCCTTGGGTTCTCAGGTGCCAATGATGGGGTCCCATTAACCCTAGAAAAGGAACAACCGCTTTCTGTCCTGGCACTTTTCCTCTGCCAGGAATCTTGATCCGTCGCGAATTCTGGCCTTGAAAGCGGCACTTTCCCGTATCCGCAAGTTGCACGCAACGTCGAGCTTTACGCTCAGGGGAAAGGTTGAAGCCTTGGGCAATCAGGTGCCAGTGATGGGGCCCCATTAACCCTAGAAAAGGAACAATCGCTTTCTGTCCTGGCACCTTTTCCTGGGAGGAATCTTTGTCCGTCTGCAATTCTCGGCTTAAAAGAGGCACCTTCCCGGACCCGCACGTGGCACGCACCGTCGAGCTTTGCGCCCTGGGAAATGGTGGCAGCCTTGGGCTCTCAGGTGCCAATGATGGGGTCCCATTAACCCTAGAAAAGGAACAATGGATTTCTGTCCTGGCACCTTTTCCCGGGCAGGAATCTTCATCCCTCTGGAATTCTGGGCTGAAAAACGGCATTATCCCAGAGCTGCACGTGGCATGCACCGTCAACATTTGCGCCCAGGGAAATGGTGGCAGCCTTAGGATCTCAGGTGCCAATGATAGGGCCTCATTTACCCTAGAAAAGATAGAATGGCTTTCTGTCCTGGCACCTTTTCCCTGGGAGGAATCTTCATCAGTCTGGAATTCTGGGCAGAAAAACGGCAGTTTCCCGAACCCGCATGTGGCACGCACCGTCGAGCTTTACGCCAAGGGAAAAGGTGGCAGCCTTGGGGTCTCAGGCGCCAATGATGGAGCCCCATTAACCCTAGAAAAGGAATAATGGCTTTCTGTCCTGGCACCTTTTCCCTGGCAGGAATCTTCATCCGTCGGGAATTCTGGGCAGAAAAATAGCACAGTCCCGGACCCGCACGTGGCACGCACTGTTGAGCTTTGCGCCCTGGGAAAAGGTGGCACCCTTCAGGTCATAGGTGCCAATGATGGGGCCCCATTAACTCTAGAAAAAGAACAAGAACTTTCTGTCCTGGCACCTTATCTCTGCCCGGAATCTTCAGACGTCGAGAATTCTGGGCTGAATAACGGCACTTTTCCGGACCTGCCCGTGGTACGCACTGTCGAGCTTTGCCCCCTGGGAAAAGGTGGCAGCCTTGGGCTCGCAGGTGCCCATGATGGGGCCTCATTTACCCTAGAAAAGATAGAACGGCTTTCTGTCCTGGCACCTTTTCCCTGGGAGGAATCTTCGACCATCATGAATTCTGGGCTGAAAAACGGCATTTTCGCAAACCCGCACGTGGCACGCAGAGTTGAGCTTTGCGTCCAGGGAAACGGTGGCAGCCTTGGGCTTGCAGGTGCCAATGATGGAGCAACTTTAACCCTAGAAAAGGAACAACGGCTTTCTGTCCTGGCACGTTTTTCCTGGGAGGAATCTTTGTCTGTCCGGAATTCTGGGCTTAAAAGTGGACCTTTCCCGTATCCGCAAGTGGCACGCAACGTCGACCTTTGCGCTCAGGGGAAACCTGGAAGGCTTGGGCTCTCAGGTGCCAATGATGGGGCCCCATTAACCCTAGAGAAGGAACAACGAATTTCTGTCCTGGCACCTTTTCTCTGGGAGGAACTTTGTCCATCTGGAATTCTGGTCTGAAAAACGGCACTATCCCAGAGCTGCACGTGGCATGCACCGTCAACATTTGCGCCCAGGGAAATGGTGGCAGCCTTGGGCTCTCAGGTGCCAATGATGGGGCCTCATTTACCCTAGAAAAGATAGAATGGCTTTCTGTCCTGGCACCTTTTCCCTGGCAGGAATCTTCATCCATTTGGAATTCTTGGCAGAAAACCGGCACGTTCCTGGACCCGCAAGTGGCACGCACTGTCGAGCTTTGCGCCAAGGGAAAAGGTGGCAGCCTTGGGGTCTCAGGTGCCAATGATGGAGCCCCATTCACCCTAGAAGAGGAATAATGGCTTTCTGTCCTGGCACTTTTTCTCTGCCAGGAATCTTCATCCGTTAGGAATTCTAGGCAGAAAAAGGGCACATTCCCAGAGCCGCACGTGGCACGCACCATTGAGCTTGGCACCCAGGGAAAAGGTGCGAGCCTTGGGCTCTCAGGTGCCAATGATGGGGCCCCATTAATCCCAGAAAAGGAACAATGGCTTTCTGTCCTGGCAAATTTTCCCTTTGAGGAATCTTCATGCGTCTGGAATTCTGGGATGAAAAATGGCACTTTCCCCAACCCACAAGTGGCACGCAGCGTCCAGTATTGCGCCCAGGGAAAAGGTGGCAGCCTTGGAATCTCAGGTGCCAATGATGAGGCCCCATTCACCCTAGAAAAGGAATAAGCGCTTTCTATCCTGGCACATTTTCCCTGGGAGGAATCTTCGTCCGTCTGGAATTCTGGACTGAAAAACACCACTTTCCCGGATCCGCACGTGGCAGGCACCGTCGAGCTTTGCGCCCTGGGAAAAGGTGGCACCCTTCAGGTCTCAGGTGCCAATGATGGGGCCCCATTAACTCAAGAAAAAGAACAAGAACTTTCTGTCCTGGCACCTTATCTCTACCAGGAATCTTCAGACGTCGAGAATTCTGGGCTGAATAACGGCACTTTCCCGGACATGCCTGTGGTACGCACCGTCGAGCTTTGTGTCCAGGGAAAAGGTGGCAGCCTTGGGCTCTCAGGTGCCAATGATGGGGCCCCATTAACCCTAGAAAAGGAACAACGGCTTTCTGTCCTGGCACCTTTTCCCTGGCAGGAATCTTCATCCGTCTGGAATTCTGGGCTGAAAAAACCCATTTCTCCCGGACCCGCAAGTAGCACGCGCCGTCGAGCTTTGCACCCTGGGAAAAGGTGGCAGCCTTGGACTCTCAGGTGCCAATGATGGAGCAACATGTCGCAGGTTTGGCCTAGCTGTTGCCAACCCTGGACTGCCCCCCCCCCTTCCCCCTCCCAGAACCTTCCCAGCAAAGGAAAGGAAAAAAAACCTGAAAAGAAACGCACTCTAAAGAAACTGAACTGAATAAAAAGAATAAGTTATATTTACTAACATTTACAAACCACACTGTATACACAATACATAGGATCCCACTCCCCAGGGGAGAGGGGAAGGGAGAAAAAGGGGATTGATTAGCTGGAAAATAGGGAAGACACCAACCCAACCCAAAGAAACCGAATGAATCAAAACAAACACAATTAAAAACCTCAAGGAAGGGGAACAAGAATGAAACAATCTCACCCAGGACAGGAGAACCACCAGGCACCGGAGGGACCAGGCTTCAACCACCTCCCTCCACCTCCTCAGCCAAGGAAGGGAAAAAAAAACCACTCCCCCACTGCTACGTGAAAGACACGTGTGGAATACTTGTAACTTCCTTAGATACAATGGTTACTGAGGAAGCCATGGGTCAAACCATTACATTCTCCACCCCTTATTCCACACTGGTCTTTCCACGCGATCTTTGTATTATTGCATTTGCTTATATCCCAAACACACATATATATATAGTCCATATGCAGTCCTTCAAGGCAGATGTCTTGTCATCAAGGATCAACACCAGCATCAGTTCAGCTTTAGTCCATTGCCTTTTGGTTAGAGTCACAGTTCCAAGTTGAGGCCTAGTCCACAGTTTAGGGCTGCCTTATCGTTGGACATCATGGGATACCAGTACCGGCTTTGTTTGGGTTTTTTCTCGTCTCGTGTCTGGTTTCCTGCAAAACACAACTCAAAGCACATTAGTTCTTCCCCAAGGCTAGATTGCCTTGGAGCACATACTGGATCTCACCATCTTTCCTCATTACCCATCAGGTGTTTCCGGACCCTTGGGCAAAAACAATCCCACAAATGGGTTTGTCTCGGCCCGAGGGAGGGGTAATCCAGACAGATTTCCCTAACATGCCTCTCAAGTGAATCGCTGGAACTTTGTCTCCATCTACCGTGTGGAGGGATTCTGCTTGGGCAGGACCAGCTCGATTGAGAGAGCCTCTGGTGTTAACCAACCAGGTGGCCTTGGCTAAATGCTTATCCCAGTTCTTGAAGGTTCCTCCACCTAGTGCCTTCAGAGTTGTTTTTAATAGTCCATTGCACCTTTCAACCTTTCCAGCAGCAGGTGCATGATATGGAATGTGATATACCCATTCAATACCATGCTCCCGTGCCCAGGTGGCCACTAAATTGTTCTTGAAATGAGTCCCATTATCTGACTCAATGCGATCTGGAGTGCTGTGCCTCCACAGGACCTGTTTCTCAAGACCCAAGATAGTATTCCGGGCTGTTGCATGTGGTACCGAATATGTCTCTAACCATCCAGTGGTCACTTCCACCATGGTAAGCACATAGCGCTTACCTTGGCTAGTCTGTGGCAATGTGATGTAGTCAACCTGCCAGGCCTCTCCGTATTTATACTTGTCCCAGCGTCCACCATACCAAAGGGGCTTCAATCTTTTTGCCTGCTTAATGGCAGCACAGGTTTCACAATCGCGGATAACCTGGGAGATAGTGTCCATGGTTAGATCCACCCCTCGGTCTCGTGCCCATTTATAGGTTGCATCCCGGCCTTGATGGCCTGAAGCATCATGGGCCCATCGAGCTAGGAACAATTCTCCCTTTTGCTGCCAGTCGAGGTCTACTTGTGACACCTCAATCTGTGCAGCTCGGTCTGCCTGTCTGTTATTATCTTGTTCCTCGTTAGCTCGACTTTTGGGCACATGGGCATCTACATGGCGGACTCTCACGTTCAATTTCTTTACTCTGGCAGCAATGTCTTGCCACAGATCTGCAGCCCAGATGGGCTTCCCTCTACGCCTCCAATTCATCTTCTCCCACCGATCTAGCCATCCCCAGAGAGCATTTGTTATCATCCATGAGTCGGTGTACAAGTAAAGCCTTGGCCATCCTTCTCTTTCTGCAATGTCTAGGGCCAATTGGACAGCTTTGAGTTCTGCGAACTGACTCGATTCGCCTTTCCCCTCAGTGGCTTCTGCCACCCGTTGGGTGGGATTCCACACAGCTGCTCTCCACTTCCGGCTCCTCCCTACGATACGGCAAGAACCATCAGTGAAAAGGGCGTAGCGTGTCTCTTCATCTGGCAGCTGATTATATGGTGGAGCTTCTTCAGCTCGACTCACTGACTCTTCCTCTTCTTCATCTGCCAGGCTGAAGTCCCCACCTTCAGGCCAATTGGTTATAATTTCTAGAATTCCAGGGCGATTCGAGCTCCCAATTCGAACACGTTGTGTAATCAAAGCAATCCACTTGCTCCACGTGGCATCGGTGGCATGGTGTGTAGGGGGCACTTTTCCTTTGAACATCCAGCTTAGCACCGGTAGTCGGGGTGCCAGGAAAAGCTGTGCTTCGGTACCGATGACTTCTGAGGCTGCTCGTATGCCTTCATACGCCGCTAAGATTTCCTTCTCCATAGGGGTGTAATTGGCCTCAGAGCCTCTGTAGCTTCGGCTCCAGAAACCAAGTGGTCGCCCTCGTGTCTCACCAGGCACCTTTTGCCAGAGGCTCCAGGAGGGACCTTTATCTCCAGCTGTGGAATAAAGTAAATTCTTCACATCTGGTCCCGTCCTGACTGGTCCAAGAGCCACGGCATGTGCGATTTCTTGCTTGATCTACTTGAAAGCCTGTTGTTGTTCAGGACCCCATTGGAAAATGTTCTTTTTACGGGTCACAAAATAGAGAGGGCTCACGATCTGGCTGTACTCTGGAATATGCATTCGCCAGAAGCCTATGGCTCCCAGAAACGCTTGGGTCTCTTTCTTGTTAGTCGGTGGAGCCATTGCTACAATCTTATTGATGACGTCGGTTGGAATCTGGCGACGTCCATCTTGCCATTTCACCCCAAGGAACTGAATCTCTCTGGCAGGTCCCTTGACCTTGCTCTTTTTGATGGCAAAACCGGCTTTGAGGAGAATCTGAATAATCTTTCGTCCTTTTTCAAAGACTTCTTCTGCTGTGTCTCCCCATACAATGACATCATCAATATACTGGATGTGTTCTGGGGCCTCACCCTTCTCCAATGTGGCCTGGATCAGCCCATGACAAATGGTTGGACTGTGTTTCCACCCCTGGGGCAGTCGGTTCCAGGTGTACTGCACGCCCCTCCAGGTGAAAGCAAACTGTGGCCTGCACTCTGGTGCCAAGGAATGGAGAAGAATGCATTAGCAATGTCAATAGTGGCATACCACTTTGCTGCTTTGGACTCCAGCTCATACTGGAGCTCCAACATATCTGGCACAGCAGCACTCAACGGTGGCGTAACTTCATTCAGGCCACGATAGTCCACAGTCAGTCTCCATTCTCCATCTGATTTACGTACAGGCCAGATAGGACTGTTGAAGGGTGAGTGTGTTCTGCTGACCACCCCTTGGCTCTCCAGCTTCCTGATCATTTTATGGATGGGAATCACAGCATCTCGGTTTGTACGATACTGTCGCCTATGTACAGTTGCAGTGGCCATCGGTACTTCTTGATCATTGACTCGGAGTAATCCCACAGCAGAAGGGTCTTCTGAGAGACCAGGGAGAGTAGACAACTGTTTGGACTCTCCTTCAATCACTGTGGCTACACCAAAAGCCCACCGGTACCCCTTCGGGTCCTTAAAGTGTCCTCTTTTTAAATAGTCCATACCAAGAATGCTAGGGGCTTCTGGTCCTGTCACAATGGAATGCTTTTCCCATTGGTCTCTTGTTAGGCTCATGTCAGCCTCTACCACCGACAGGTCCTGAGACCCTCCGGTTACTCCAGAAATAGACACAGTCTCTGTACTCTCATGTTCTGATGGCATTAATGTACATTGGGCACCAGTATCTACCAAAGCTCGATATTTCTGAGGATCCGATGTGCCAGGCCATCGAACCCACACAGCCCAATAAACCCGATTATCATCCTCGTCCCTCTCCTCCTCCTGGCAGGAGGCAGGGCCCCTCTATTGTTGTTCCTGGTCGGAGCATTCTCCATCTGACGTGTGCGATGCTCTGTCAGAGGCTCCTTCATCAGCATGGGGGGAGTTGTTTCTTTTGCGTCTCCGAGATCGATGTTTCTTTTCTGGGCTCTTTGCCTCAACTATGTGGACAGCTTTCTTGCCAGCTACTTTCCGTTTTAATTCTTGCACTCGGGCTTTAAGCTTAGAGGTGGGTTCACCGTGCCATTTTTTCATGTTTTCCCCTAGTTCGCGCAGAAGGCCCCACAAGAAACCACGCTCACTTTGTGTCTTACTCCTGGGGCTTCCAGTTTTCTCTCGTGCTGCATGAGATGACCGAGAACGGGAATGGGAATGAGAACGAGAACTGGAACGAGAATAAGAACGAGACCTTTCTTTGCGACCTCTAGAACGTCTGTGTCTAGGTTCTTCTTCATACACAGAGCGTCTAGGATTCCTCCCTACCCTTTCCCCACTGTAGAGGGACGAATGCTGGTAGTTAGAGGGGACCCTCATGGTTTCTGATATTCTCCGTATCCAGTGACACATTCTGTCAACGTGTATCTCATTCTCGTCCATACTTAGAGGGTATGCAGATATCAGACATGGCATATAAGACTTAGGGGCCCCATTCATCACCTTATCCCACATCGGCTGTGTGCATGGCATCTTCTCTGGGACCAAGATGTCATAGTAATTTGGATCGGAGTATATAATCTCCAGCATGGCCAGTTCCCGCAGATACTGGATGCCTTCTTCTGCAGTATTCCACTCTCTCGGAGCACTCACCAAATACTCTTTAAATGGGTATCTTGCCCTCACGGCACGGAGGATTCGGGTCCAGAGACTGGATGCCATCTCCCCCTGTCCCATTTCCTGTTCTATTTCACGGTCTCGGGCAAGAGATCCCAATTGTTGTGCTTCATGACCTTCCAGCACATGACTACTGGCCCCCTGGTCCCAACATCGCACCAGCCAGGTGAGGATGCGTTCATCGGGCCACCGACTGTAATCCCTTCGTATATCTCGAATCTCCTTTGGGGTCAATGATTGTATAATTTCACTTTCCCTCATTATTTCCTGTCCATCTCTTCCACGTACTTTTCTCTCTACCTGTGTTTTTACTCTTCCACTCCTTCGTGGAACCTCTCTCACTTCCTTTCTGACCCTCTCACGCGAAGATGGGGATTGTTCAGGCCGTGAAGATGAGCTTCTATGGTGTTCACTCCGGGAGGATGGGCTCCTACGTCGCCCACGCTGTGGAGAGAGACTTCTACTTCGTTCGAGCCGTGGGGAAAGACTCCTAGCTCGTGCACCCCGTGAAAGGGAGCTCCTGCGTTGTTCATCAGGTCTGATGAATGGAGGTAGCACATAGTCCTTGGAAGGCCGGGGTAAGGGCCTTCCCCGGTCATCTATTCCCTCAAATGTAGGTCTAGTATGGGGAGGCGGAATCATACTTCCAAGGGAGGGTTGCCTTTGGAGAGGCTGAAACGGTCCTTCCTCAGGCTGACGGAAGCGCGTTGACCTCCTCTCTTCCTCCACTGGGTACTTGCGTGTGTAGTCAGAGCACCAATCGTCGAATGTTATTCTATCCCAGGATGCTCGCACCGTCCCTTTCCTTTCTCCAGGCATGCCTCTGGTCTCTTTTGGGCGTGCCCCCAGTCCCATTAGGTGTGCCCCATCCCTTGTGACCACTCCTCCCTCTCTGGCGGCTGCTCCCTCTTCTACTGTGACTATTCTTTCCTCTTGTGCCGTCGCTCCTTCCATCGTCACAGTAGTTTCTTCCTCTCTCGCAGCTGCTTCTTCGTCTACTTCTTCTTCTTCTTCTTTTTCTTCTTCTTCTTGTTCCAATTGCGGAGGTGGCTCTATGGGTTTTGTAGTCTCCTTTGTCCTCGTTGTTTTCTTCTTTATGGGGGCAATGATAATCTTCCGGTCCATAACTTCAGTTTGAGTTCCCACAGAGCGAATAGGAACTGTATCCGCGTCGGCTTGAGTTTGAGCTTCAACTGTGGTCTTGGTGGGTTTAGTAGGAATGGCCGCTTCCAGATCTGCAGCTTGAGTCTGAGTTTCCACAGAGCGAATAGAAACTGTATCGACGTCGGCCTGAGTCTGAGCTTCAACTGTGGTCTTAGCAGGCTTAATAGAGATGGCAACCTCCAGATCTACGGCTTGAGTCTGAATTTCTACGGAACAACTGGAAGCTGTATTAGCTTTAGCTTGCGTCTGGGTTTCAGCCGTTGTAGCGGGGACAGCAGAAATAGCCTTGTCCAGATTTGCAGCCTGAGTTTGGGTTTCTGTCGAGGAAACAGAGACTGTATTTGCTTCAGCCTGCGTCTGAGTTTCAACTGTGGTTGTAGAAGGGACAGCAGAAATGGCCTTGTCCAGATTTGAAACCTGAGTTTGGGTTTCTACTGAGCAAACAGAGGCTGAAACTTGAGTTTGGGTCCCTACAGAGTGAATGGGGGCTTTGTTGGCCTCTGTTTGAGTCTGAGTCTCAACTGTAGTTTTAGCAGGGACAGCGGAGGTAGCCATGTCCGGGTCTGCAGCTTGAGTTTGGGTTTCTACAGATGGGACGGAAGCTGTATTAGTTTCAGCTGCTTGAGTTTGGGTCTCTACAGAAACAGCCTTGACCTCATGCTGTGTTTGGACTCCGCTTTCGGTAGTCTGAACAGGGACTTCATGGGTCTCGGATGGCATATCTCCATATTCTATCCTGTCCTCAAGCCATTGACAGTAGTCTATGGCACATCGATAAGCACTAGCCAGGCCCCAACACAAAGCAGAGAGTCGTGTATACGGGTCCTCATAGGAAAAACACTCTTCTGATAAACAGCGGGCCACCTCAGCAGAGTCACATACTTCTTCTGGTGTGAACTTCCAAAGAGCGGAGGGTGAGATACGCCCTAGCACTTTACCGAGATCCGACCAAGGCCCATCCCACCCAGGGACTGGCCTGTCCAAAGCCCCTTCCAAAGTTCCAGCGAGTCCCCCAGAGGCATAGCCTTTCTTAGGTACGAAACAAGGGAAGCAACAAAGTGCCAGCATTCTTCCAATCTTATACAACAGTTTCATTACCTTCATAAACACTAGTGCTGTCACAATACAATTTAGGTAATAACTGGGACCAATTGTAACAGTAGGGATCTCTCTCAATAGTCCATTAATATCATAATTTAACAGACTTTAATGTCAAGATTCAGGAGGGCCTTACATGGATGACAGTTATCAGGCAGACTTAGGTATGTCCCTAGGAGACCTCTCAGAGTGGGAGTAAGCATTAGGACCATCAGTATGTAAGAGAATAGAAAGACACTTAACAGGAGGCCTTTCACTACAAGAGACTGCCAGGCCATGCCAGCATGGTTGGACCGACCTCCTCTGGTACCTCTCAGGTATTTGCTAAAAAGGGTGAAAACCATTCTTTCTATTGTTTACCTTATGCCTGAGTCCTCTGTTCCCAAACAAAAACCTTGTTTATAACAAAAAGATACTCTTTTGATAATACCACTTCAGTTGGCAGTTCTCCCGGCCACTGTTCTCTAAACAGAGAATTATTTACCAAACAACTCAAGGTCAGTATCTCGGTGGAACCTCCAATAATGTCGCAGGTTTGGCCTAGCTGTTGCCAACCCTGGACTGTCCCCCCCCCCTTCCCCCTCCCAGAACCTTCCCAGCAAAGGAAAGGAAAAAAAAACCTGAAAAGAAACGCACTCTAAAGAAACTGAACTGAATAAAAAGAATAAATTATATTTACTAACATTTACAAACCACACTGTATACACAATACATAGGATCCCACTCCCCAGGGGAGAGGGGAAGGGAGAAAAAGGGGATTGATTAGCTGGAAAATAGGGAAGACACCAACCCAACCCAAAGAAACCGAATGAATCAAAACAAACACAATTAAAAACCTCAAGGAAGGGGAACAAGAATGAAACAATCTCACCCAGGACAGGAGAACCACCAGGCACCGGAGGGACCAGGCTTCAACCACCTCCCTCCACCTCCTCAGCCAAGGAAGGGAAAAAAAAACCACTCCCCCACTGCTACGTGGAAGACACGTGTGGAATACTTGTAACTTCCTTAGATACAATGGTTACTGAGGAAGCCATGGGTCAAACCATTACACAACATTAACCATAGAAAAGGAACAACAGCTTTCTGTCCTGGCACCTTTTCCCTAGGAGAAATCTTCATCCGTCGGGAATTCTGGGCTTAAAAGAGGCACATTCCCGTATCCGCAAGTTGCACGCAACGTTGACCTTTGCGCTCAGGGGAAACCTGGCAGGCTTGGGTTAGGTGCCAATGATGGGGCCCCATTAACCCTAGAAAAGGAACAATGGCTTTCGGTCCTGGCACCTTTTCTCTGGGAGGAATCTTTGTCCGTCTGGAATTTCAGGCTGAAAAACGGCACTTTCCCGGACCCGCACGTGGCACGCACCGTCGAGCTTTGCGCCCAGGGAAATGGTGGCAGCCTTGGGCTCTCAGGTGCCAATGATGGGGTCCCATTAACCCTAGAAAAGGAACAACCGCTTTCTGTCCTGGCACTTTTCCTCTGCCAGGAATCTTGATCCGTCGCGAATTCTGGCCTTGAAAGCGGCACATTCCCGTATCCGCAAGTTGCACACAACGTCGAGCTTTACGCTCAGGGGAAAGGTTGAAGCCTTGGGCAATCAGGTGCCAATGATGGGGCCCCATTAACACTAGAAAAGGAACAATCGCTTTCTGTCCTGGCACCTTTTCCTGGGAGGAATCTTTGTCCGTCTGCAATTCTCGGCTTAAAAGAGGCACTTTCCCGGACCCGCACGTGGCACGCACCATCGAGCTTTGCGCCCAGGGAAATGGTGGCAGCCTTGGGTTCTCAGGTGCCAATGATGGGGTCCCATTAACCCTAGAAAAGGAACAACCGCTTTCTGTCCTGGCACTTTTCCTCTGCCAGGAATCTTGATCCGTCGCGAATTCTGGCCTTGAAAGCGGCACTTTCCCGTATCCGCAAGTTGCACGCACCATCGAGCTTTACGCTCAGGGGAAAGGTTGTAGCCTTGGGCACTCAGGTGCCAATGATGGGGCCCCATTAACCCTAGAAAAGGAACAATCGCTTTCTGTCCTGGCACCTTTTCCTGGGAGGAATCTTTGTCCATCTGCAATTCTGGGCTAAAAAACGGCACTTTCCCAGACCCGCACGTGGCACGCACCGTCGAGCTTTGCGCCCAGGGAATAGGTGCCAGCCTTGGGCTCTCAGGTGCCAATGATGGAGCCTCATGAACCCTAGAAAAGGAACAATGGATTTCTGTCCTGGCACCTTTTCCCTGGCAGGAATCTTCATCCGTCTGGAATTCTGGGCTGAAAAACGGCATTATCCCAGAGCTGCACGTGGCATGCACCGTCGACTTTTGCACCCAGGGAAAAGGTGGCAGCCTTGGGATCTCAGGTGCCAATGATAGGGCCTCATTTACCCTAGAAAAGATAGAATGGCTTTCTGTCCTGGCACCTTTTCCCTGGGAGGAATCTTCATCAGTCTGGAATTCTGGGCAGAAAAACGGCAGTTTCCCCGACCCGCATGTGGCACGCACCGTCGAGCTTTGCGCCAAGGGAAAAGGTGGCAGCCTTGGGGTCTCAGGCGCCAATGATGGAGCCCCATTAACCCTAGAAAAGGAATAATGGCTTTCTGTCCTGGCACCTTTTCCCTGGCAGGAATCTTCATCCGTCGGGAATTCTGGGCAGAAAAATAGCACATTCCCGACCCGCACGTGGCACGCACTGTTGAGCTTTGCGCCCTGGGAAAAGGTGGCACCCTTCAGGTCATAGGTGCCAATGATGGGGCCCCATTAACTCTAGAAAAAGAACAAGAACTTTCTGTCCTGGCACCTTATCTCTGCCCGGAATCTTCAGACGTCGAGAATTCTGGGCTGAATAACGGCACTTTCCCAGACCTGCCCGTGGTACGCACTGTCGAGCTTTGCCCCCTGGGAAAAGGTGGCAGCCTTGGGCTCGCAGGTGCCCATGATGGGGCCGCATTTACCCTAGAAAAGATAGAACGGCGTTCTGTACTGGCACCTTTTCCCTGGGAGGAATCTTCGACCATCATGAATTCTGGGCTGAAAAACGGCATTTTCGCAAACCCGCACGTGGCACGCAGAGTCGAGCTTTGCGTCCAGGGAAACGGTGGCAGCCTTGGGCTTGCAGGTGCCAATGATGGAGCAACTTTAACCCTAGAAAAGGAACAACGGCTTTCTGTCCTGGCACCTTTTCCCTGGCAGGAATCTTTGTCCGTCTGGAATTCTGGGCTTAAAAGTGGACCTTTCCCGTATCCGCAAGTGGCACGCAACGTCGACCTTTGCGCTCAGGGGAAACCTGGAAGGCTTGGGCTCTCAGGTGCCAATGATGGGGCCCCATTAACCCTAGAGAAGGAACAACGAATTTCTGTCCTGGCACCTTTTCTCTGGGAGGAACTTTGTCCATCTGGAATTCTGGTCTGAAAAACGGCACTATCCCAGAGCTGCACGTGGCATGCACCGTCAACATTTGCGCCCAGGGAAATGGTGGCAGCCTTGGGCTCTCAGGTGCCAATGATGGGGCCTCATTAACCCCAGAAAAGGAACAATGGCTTTCTGTCCTGGCAAATTTTCCCTTTGAGGAATCTTCATGCGTCTGGAATTCTGGGATGAAAAATGGCACTTTCCCCAACCCACAAGTGGCAGGCAGCATCCAGTATTGCGCCCAGGGAAATGGTGGCAGCCTTGGAATCTCAGGTGCCAATGATGAGGCCCCATTCACCCTAGAAAAGGAATAAGCGCTTTCTATCCTGGCACATTTTCCCTGGGAGGA
Organism: Pithys albifrons albifrons; assembly: GCF_047495875.1. NCBI lineage: Eukaryota > Metazoa > Chordata > Aves > Passeriformes > Thamnophilidae > Pithys > Pithys albifrons. The sequence continues at coordinate 99,550,299 of NC_092458.1, read as the reverse complement.
ATCTTCGTCCGTCTGAAATTCTGGACCGAAAAACACCACTTTCCCGGACCCGCACGTGGCAGGCACCATCGAGCTTTGCGCCCTGGGAAAAGGTGGCACCCTTCAGGTCTCAGGTGCCAATGATGGGGCCCCATTAACTCAAGAAAAAGAACAAGAACTTTCTGTCCTGGCACCTTATCTCTACCAGGAATCTTCAGACGTCGAGAATTCTGGGCTGAATAACGGCACTTTCCCGGACATGCCTGTGGTACGCACCGTCGAGCTTTGTGTCCAGGGAAAAGGTGGCAGCCTTGGGCTCTCAGGTGCCAATGATGGGGCCCCATTAACCCTAGAAAAGGAACAATGGATTTCTGTCCTGGCACATTTTCCCTGGGAGGAATCTTCGTCCGTCTGGAATTCTGGACTGAAAAACACCACTTTCCCGGACCCGCACGTGGCAGGCACCGTCGAGCTTTGCGCCCTGGGAAAAGGTGGCACCCTTCAGGTCTCAGGTGCCAATGATGGGGCCCCATTAACTCAAGAAAAAGAACAAGAACTTTCTGTCCTGGCACCTTATCTCTACCAGGAATCTTCAGACGTCGAGAATTCTGGGCTGAATAACGGCACTTTCCCGGACATGCCTGTGGTACGCACCGTCGAGCTTTGTGTCCAGGGAAAAGGTGGCAGCCTTGGGCTCTCAGGTGCCAATGATGGGGCCCCATTAACCCTAGAAAAGGAACAACGGCTTTCTGTCCTGGCACCTTTTCCCTGGCAGGAATCTTCATCCGTCTGGAATTCTGGGCTGAAAAAACCCATTTCTCCCGGACCCGCAAGTAGCACGCACCGTCAAGCTTTGCACCCTGGGAAAAGGTGGCAGCCTTGGACTCTCAGGTGCCAATGATGGAGCAACATTAACCATAGAAAAGGAACAACAGCTTTCTGTCCTGGCACCTTTTCCCTAGGAGAAATCTTCATCCGTGTGTAATTCTGGGCTTAAAAGCGGCACATTCCCGCATCCGCAAGTTGCACGCAACGTTGACCTTTGCGCTCAGGGGAAACCTGGCAGGCTTGGGCTCTCAGGTGCCAATGATGGGCCCCATTAACCCTAGAAAAGGAACAATGGCTTTCGGTCCTGGCACCTTTTCTCTGGGAGGAATCTTTGACGGTCTGGAATTTCAGGCTGAAAAACGGCACTTTCCCGGGCCCGCACGTGGCACGCGCCTTCGAGCTTTGCGCCCAGGGAAATGGTGGCAGCATTGGGCTCTCATGGGGCCAATGATGGGGTCCCATTATCCCTAGAAAAGGAACAACCGCTTTCTGTCCTGGCACTTTTCCTCTGCCAGGAATCTTGATCCGTCGCGAATTCTGGCCTTGAAAGCGGCACTTTCCTGTATCCGCAAGTTGCACGCACCATCGAGCTTTGCGTCCAGGGGAAAGGTTGTAGCCTTGGGCACTCAGGTGCCAATGATGGGGCCCCATTAACCCTAGAAAAGGAACAATCGCTTTCTGTCCTGGCACCTTTTCCTGGGAGGAATCTTTGTCCATCTGCAATTCTGGGCTGAAAACTGGCACTTTCCGGGACCCGCACGTGGCACGCACCGTCGAGCTTTGCGCCCAGGGAATAGGTGCCAGCCTTGGGCTCTCAGGTGCCAGTGATGGAGCTTCATGAACCCTAGGAAAGGAACAATGGATTTCTGTCCTGTCACCTTTTCCCTGGCAGGAATCTTCATCCGTCTGGAATTCTGGGCTGAAAAACGGCATTATCCCAGATCTGCACGTGTCATGCACCGTCGACTTTTGCGCCCAGGGAAAAGGTGCCAGCCTTGGGATCTCAGGTGCCAATGATAGGGCCTCATTTACCCTAGAAAAGATAGAATGGCTTTCTGTCCTGGCACCTTTTCCCTGGGAGGAATCTTCATCCCTCTGGAATTCTGGGCAGAAAAACGGCAGTTTCCCGGACCCGCATGTGGCACGCACCGTCGAGCTTTGCGCCAAGGGAAAAGGTGGCAGCCTTGGGGTCTCAGGCGCCAATGATGGAGCCCCATTAACCCTAGAAAAGGAATAATGGCTTTCTGTCCTGGCACCTTTTCCCTGGCAGGAATCTTCATCCATCGGGAATTCTGGGCAGAAAAATAGCACATTCCCGGACCCGTACCTGGCACGCACTGTTGAGCTTTGCGCCCTGGGAAAAGGTGGCACCCTTCAGGTCATAGGTGCCAATGATGGGGCCCCATTAACTCTAGAAAAAGAACAAGAACTTTTTGTCCTGGTACCTTATCTCTGCCCGGAATCTTCAGACGTCGATAATTCTGAGCTGAATAACGGCACTTTCCCGGACCTGCCCGTGGTACGCACTGTCGAGCTTTGCCCCCTGGGAAAAGGTGGCAGCCTTGGGCTCGCAGGTGCCCATGATGGGGCCTCATTTACCCTAGAAAAGATAGAAAGGCTTTCTGTCCTGGCACCTTTTCCCTGGCAGGAATCTTTGTCCGTTTGGAATTCTTGGCAGAAAACCGGCACGTTCCGGGACCCGCAAGTGGCACGCACTTTCGAGCTTTTCGCCCAGGGAAACGGTGCCAGCCTTGGGCTCTCAGGTGCCAGTGATGGAGCCTCATGAACCCTAGAAAAGGAACAATGGATTTCTGTCCTGGCACCTTTTCCCTGGCAGGAATCTTCATTCGTCTGGAATTCTGGGCTGAAAAACGGCATTATCCCAGAGCTGCACGTGGCATGCACCGTCGACTTTTGTGCCCTGGGAAAAGGTGGCACCCTTCAGGTCTCAGGTGCCAATGATGGGGCCCCATTAACTCAAGAAAAAGAACAAGAACTTTCTGTCCTGGCACCTTATCTCTACCAGGAATCTTCAGACGTCGAGAATTCTGGGCTGAATAACGGCACTTTCCCGGACATGCCTGTGGTACGCACCGTCAAGCTTTGTGTCCAGGGAAAAGGTGGCAGCCTTGGGCTCTCAGGTGCCAATGATGGGGCCCCATTAACCCTAGAAAAGGAACAATGGATTTCTGTCCTGGCACCTTTTCCCTAGGAGAAATCTTCATCCGTCGGGAATTCTGGGCTTAAAAGCGGCACATTCCCGTATCCGCAAGTTGAACGCAACGTTGACCTTTGCGCTCAGGGGAAACCTGGCAGGCTTGGGCAATCAGGTGCCAATGATGGGGCCCCATTAACCCTAGAAAAGGAACAATGGCTTTCGGTCCTGGCACCTTTTCTCTGGGAGGAGTCTTTGTCCGTCTGGAATTTCAGGCTGAAAAACGGCACTTTCCCGGACCCGCACGTGGCACGCACCGTCGAGCTTTGCGCCTAGGGAAATGGTGGCAGCCTTGGACTCTCAGGTGCCAATGATGGGGTCCCATTAACCCTAGAAAAGGAACAACGCTTTCTGTCCTGGCACTTTTCCTCTGCCAGGAATCTTCATCCGTCGCGAATTCTGGGCTTGAAAGCGGCACTTTCCCGTATCCGCAAGTTGCACGCAACGTCAAGCTTTACGCTCAGGGGAAAGGTTGAAGCCTTGGGCACTCAGGTGCCAATGATGGGGCCCCATTAACACTAGAAAAGGAACAATCGCTTTCTGTCCTGGCACCTTTTCCTGGGAGGAATCTTTGTCCGTCTGCAATTCTGGGCTGAAAAACGGCACTTTCCCGGACCCGCACGTGGCACGCACCGTCGAGCTTTGCGCCCAGGGAAATGGTGGCAGCCTTGGGCTCTCAGGTGCCAATGATGGGGTCCCATTAACCCTAGAAAAGGAACAACCGCTTTCTGTCCTGGCACTTTTCCTCTGCCAGGAATCTTGATCCGTCGCGAATTCTGGCCTTGAAAGCGGCACTTTCCCGGACATGCCTGTGGTACGCACCATCGAGCTTTGCGTCCAGGGGAAAGGTTGTAGCCTTGGGCACTCAGGTGCCAATGATGGGGTCCCATTAACCCTAGAAAAGGAACAATCGCTTTCTGTCCTGGCACTTTTTCCCTGGGAGAAATCTTCATCCGTAGGCAATTCTCGGCTTAAAAGTGGCACTTTCCCGTATCCGCAAGTGGCACGCACTGTCGACCTTTGCGCCCAGGGGAAACTTGACAGCCTTGGGCTCTCAGGTGCCAGTGATGGGGCCCCATTAACCCTAGAAAAGGAACAAGCGCTTTCTGTCCTGGCACCTTTTCTCTGGCAGGAATCTTTGTCCGTCTGGAATTCTGGGCTGAAAAATGGAATTTCCCGTATCCGCAAGTTGCACGCACCGTCGAGCTTTGTGCTCAGGGAAAAGGTGGCAGCCTTTGGCTCTCAGGTGCCAATGATGGGGTCCCTTCAAACCTAGAAAAGGGACAATCGCTATCTGTCCTTGCACTTTTTCTCTGCTATAAATCTTCTACTGGCTGGAATTCTGGGCCGAAAAATGGCACTTTCTCGGACCCGCACTTGGCACGCACTATCGAGCTTTGCGCCCAGGGGAAAGGTGGTAGCCTTGGACTCTCAGCTGCCAATGAGGGGGCCCCATTAACCCTAGAAAAGGAAAAATCGTTTTCTCGCCTGGCACCTTTTCCCTGGGAGAAATCTTCATCCATCTGGAATTCTGGGCTGAAAAATGGCACTTTCCCACAGCTGCACGTGGCACGCACCGTCGAGCTTTTCGCCTAGGGAAAATTGGCACCTTTGGACTCTCACGTGCCAATGACGGGGCCCCATTAACCCTAGAAAAAATAGAATGGCTTTCTGTCCTGGCACATTTCCCTGGCAGGAATATTTGTCCGTCCGTTATTCCAGGCTGAAATACGGCATGTTCCCGGACTCGCACGTTGCACGCACCTTCGAGCTTTGCGCCCAGGGAAAAGGTGGCAGCCTTGGGCTCTCAGGTGCCAATGATGGGGCCCCATTAACCCTAGAAAAGGAACAATGGCTTTCTGTCCTGGCACCTTTTTCCTGGGAGGAATCTTCGACCGTCGTGAATTCTGGGCTGAAAAACGGCTTTTTCCCTGACCCGCACGTGGCACGCAGAGTCGAGCTTTGTGCCCAAGGAAAAGGTGGCAGCCTTGGGCTCTCGGGTGGTAATGATGGGGGAACATTAACTCTAGAAAAGGAACAACGGCTTTCTGTCCTGGCACCTTTTCCCTGGGAGGAATCTTTGTCCGTCTGGAATTCTGGGCTGAAAAACGGCACTATCCCAGACACGCACGTGGCACGCACTGTCGAGCTTTGCGCCCAGGAGAAAGGTGGTATCTATCGGTGGATGTGAAGAATCACCGATACGGTAGAGGGAAGCGACGCTCCTAGGAGAAGGGCTTGAAGAGAAACAGCATGTGCTCTCAAGGGACCAACTCCTTTTAAGCTAAGGGAAGGCTCCTCCCGCTCCCAACCCGGCGACGATCCCCCGAGGAAAGAGGTCCACACGAGTCAGGAGTGAACGCAGAGAAGCATGGTTTATTGAAATGCACGGACTTATATAGCAGAGCATGGAACTTTCTAAAACATGGGTGGAGTTAGGGGCGGAGACAGGGACGAGCAAGGGATCGGATTGGTGGGTATGCAAATGCAGGGGAGGAACGAGAGAAGAACCAATCAGGGAACATAACCATATATGGAAAATGGTGCACTGCACCAACTGGGGACCAATCATGGAAGGCTTGGCGGGAAAATGCCCTAAGGGTTTGTGGGGAGAAGAAACCTGGAGAGGGATGACTAAGGGAAAAAGACAAGGATAGCCATCTTAGGGTGTGTGACAATTAAACTGGGGAAATATCTAAATAGCTTCTTCCCGGTTCCTGCACTTCGGCGTCCTCATCAACCCATCGTTTATAATATTTCTGTCAAAGTCCTCATCTATTAGCTGTCCTCCAACAGGTATCCTTGGGTTCTCATGTGCCAATGATGGAGCCTCATGAACCCTAGAAAAGGAACAATGGATTTCTGTCCTGCCACCTTTTCCCTGGAAGGAATCTTCATCCGTCTGGAATTCTGGTCTGAAAAACGGCACTATCCCAGAGCTGCACATGGCATGCACCGTCGACTTTTGCGCCCAGGGAAAAGTGGCAGCCTTGGGATCTCAGGTGTCAATGATGGGGCCTCATTTACCCTAGAAAAGATAGAATGGCTTTCTGTCCTGGCACCTTATCTCTGCCAGGAATCTTCATCCGTCTTGAATTCTGGGCTGAAAAACGCCCTTTTTCCCGGACCGGCAAGTAGCACGCACCGTCGAGCTTTGCGCCCTGGGAAAAGGTGGCAGCCTTGGGCTCTAAGGTGCCAATGATGGAGCCCCATTAACCCTAAAAAAGGAATAAGCGCTTTCTGTCCTGGCACCTTTTCCCTGGGAGGAATCTTTGTCCATCTGGAATTCTGGGCTGAAAAACGGCAATTTCCCGGACACGCACGTGGCACGCACCGTCGAGCTTTGCGCCCAGGAGAAAGGTGGTATCCTTGGGTTCTCAGGTGCCAGTGATAGGGCCTCATGAACCCTAGAAAAGGAACAAGCGCTTTCTGTCCTGGCACCTTTTCCCTGGGAGGAATCTTCATCCGTAGGGAATTCTGGGAAGAAAAACGGCACTTTCCCGGACCCGCACGTGGCACGCACTGTCGAGCTTTGCACCCAGGGAAAAGGTGCGAGCCTTGGGCTCTCAGGTGCCAATGATGGGGCCCCATTAACCCTAGAAAAGGAACAATGGCTTTCTATACTGTCACATTTTCCCTTTGAGTAATCTTCGTGCGTCTTGAATTCTGGGATGAAAAATGGCACTTTCCCCAACCCACAAGTGGCATGCAGCATCCAGTTTTGTGCCCAGGGAAAAGGTGGCAGCCTTGGACTCTCAGGTGCCAATGATGAGTCCCCATTAACCCTAGAAAAGGAATAAGCGCTTTCTGTCCTGGCACCTTTTCCCTGGCAGGAATCTTCATCCGTCGGGAATTCTGGGCTGAATAACAGCACTTTCCCGGACCCGCACGTGGAAGGCACCATCGAGCTTTGAGCCCTGGGAATAGGTGGCACCCTTCAGGTCTCAGGTTCCAATAATGGGGCCCCATTAACTCTAGAAAAAGAACAAGAACTTTCTGTCCTGGCACCTTATCTCTACCAGGAATCTTCAGACGTCGAGAATTCTGGGCTGAATGACCGCACTTTCCTGGACCTGCCCGTGGTATGCGCTGTTGAGCTTTGCGCCCAGGGAAAAGGTGGCAGCCTTGGGCTCGCAGGTGCCAATGATGGGGCCTCATTTACCCTAGAAAAGATAGAATGGCTTTCTGTCCTGGCACCTTTTCCCCTGGCAGGAATCTTCATCCGTCTGGAATTCTGGACTGAAAAACCTCCTTTTCCTGGACCCTCAAGTAGCATGCACCATCAAGCTTTGCGTCCTAGGAAAAGGTGGTAGCCTTGGGCTCTCAGGTGCCAATGATGGGGCCCCATTATCTGTATAAAAAGGAACAATGGTTTTCTGTCCTGCAACCTTTTCCCTGGGAGAAATCTTCATCCGTCTGGAAATCTGGGCTTAAAAGCGGCACTTTCCCATATCCGCAAGTGGCACGCACCGTCGACCTTTGCGCTCAGGGGAAACCTGGCAGCCTTGAGCTCTCAGGTGCCAATGATGGGGCCCATTAACCCTAGAAAAGGAACAATGGATTTCTGTCCTGGCACCTTTTCTCTGGGAGGAATCTTTGTCCGTCTGGAATTCTGGGCTGAAAAATGGCACTTTCCCGGACCCGCACGTGACACGCACTGTCGAGCTTTGAGCCCAGGGAATAGGTGCCAGCCTTGGGCTCTCAGGTGCCAATGATGGGGGCCATTAAGCCTAGAAAAGGAACAATGGCTTTCTGTCCTTCCACCTTTTTCCTGGGAGGAATCTTCGTCCGTCTGGCATTCTGGGCTGAAAAACGGCACTTTCCCGGACCCGCACATGGCACGCACCGTTGAGCTTTGTGTCTAGGGAAAAGCTGGCTGCCTTGGGCTCTCAGGTGCCAATGATGGGGCCCCATTAACCATTGATAAGGAACAATCGCTTTCTCTCTTGGCACCTTTTCTCTTCAAGGAATTCTCGTCCGTCTGGAATTCTGGGCTGAAAAATGGCAATTTCCCGGACCCGCATCTCGTCTCACTAGAGCCCGGTTTATAACATTTGGTGACCCTCGACGTGATTTGAGGACATGGAAGACATCTGCAGACCTGCCTAGAACTTTAAGTAGTGGTCCCTGAGAGCTTCTGTGCCCCAGTTTTCTGGGTGCCTTGTGTAGAGGTCTCTGAGAGCTTCTGTCTCCTGTGAACTCGGGAGTTTTTTGTAGTGGCCTTTGAGAGCTGCTGGAAGAACGTGGACTGAAAGAACCACGACCTTCAAATCGGTGAGTTAAAGAAACATGGGGAATTTCGAATCGACTAAGACGAACTTATAGCTTGATAAATTTGAAAAACTAGCTCGTGTTACAAAAACTAACATTGAAAATCAAGCATTACAAAAATTTTTGGACTGGCGCTTTAGTCGAGGGCATTTAACCGATGCCAGCTCCACGTTTTCCATAGAATAATGGCTCAATATCGGAGCAGATTTGTGGACTTTAGCGCAAACTGCCCTCGAAGACCTCTTGCCATTTATCCCATCATATACAGTTATAAGGAAAATGCTGTTAGAGGTAGAACGAGCCCGTAAAAACCTCAAACTACCTGAGAGAAGGGAAGAGAGTTTCCTTCTGCAGAGCAGCTTTTCCCAGAGCACCCTTCTGCACCACCGTGGGCGCCGCCGCTCGTGGAACCCCCGCCGCGGTACCCTTCTGCACCGCCTGTGCCGCCCGTCGGACCCCCACAGTATCCACCGTTCCCCTATGCTTCACCGGTGAACACACCGTACGCTGGAGACACACCATTGCCCTATAACTACCAAGAAACAGCCTATGCACAGCAAATGAGCCCAAAGCCGACCCTTTACCTGCCTGTGTAACCAGCCACCGCAGCAAGAGAAGTGGCGCAACCACAGTAATCACTTTGCAACCAGAGGAACCCCACGAGACACGCTGCAGAAAACATCCAGCCATACCAAATCGTGAGTGACCTTTTATTATAACCTGAGTCCGAGAAAACACGATGGGGGGTGCCCTCAGCCGAGAGAAAGATGTGGGAAAGGGAACAAGCCCCGTGGAACAGCTTTAATCCTGTCCATCCACCTTCAGCGGCGCCGTCGCTGCCGGCGATGCCCTGCTGGTACCTCGGGGCTGGAGCCGTTCCGCCGCGCTCCCTGCCGCCCCGAGGGTACGTTGGAGTCATTCCATTGCAGCAAGAGACTGCCGAGGGAGACATTCCAGTGGGGCTAAATCCGCCCACCATAACTGTGTGGTCAGGAAAACAAAGAGACCATGTGATCGCAATGCCCACGAAATCAATCAAAGAGTTTACGCGCGCTTACCATGAGGCGCCAGGACCGCCCAATCCCCCTCCCTACTGCCTGCCAATCAAGGCGCATGTGCGAGGTGCGGGTCCCCTGCAGCCCGCAGGGGCTGGAGTCGGCTCAGTTTCCACGCCACCCCCACCACCTCCTGCGTGGATGGATACGCCCATTGACTGTGTCATGGAGTGGGGAGCGGCTCCTCCCCAGTGGAGCGGAGCCAGCGGAGCCCCCCCGGGCGTCCCCTTCACTCCGCGCCATCCACAGCGCATGCGTCCCGAGAGCAAGTACCCACAGCGCCAGGCACGCGGGACACAAGCTCTGCAGCGCCAGCAGGGTCCCCTTCCTCGATAGCCACGCGCTGCCCGCAGCTGCCGACACCGGCACCGGAACCCTCCGCGCTGGTAGGGACTTCCCCTGCACCGGCAACCTGGTACCTGCAGCCTTCATCACCGACAGCCACATCCACCAGCTATATCCCAGAATGGAGAGCAACATCACAGCCCTTTAAAGGCATGGCACCGAAGGAAAAAGAAGCCTCTGTCTGGGACATGATGGGGAGAACCGAAAATCGTGATGTAGTAAAAAAGGGATTTGAAAGATCTTTATTTCCAGATTCGGTAGGTGGAGCAACATCGCCACCTTGTGACCTTACTTTTAATAGCCAAAAGGGATACAAAGATTCAACTGAAAAAGCAATAGATTAAGTATTCTACAACAGTCACACAATGCTGCCCTGGCTTCTTCTTCTAACCTTAACCTCTGGTCAGAAATGCTTGAGATAGCTGGAGGAATCAACCAGCGCAGCAAAACTCAGGCTGTGGCAGAAGCTTTCACAGCTATTGTCAAGCCAGATGGAAAGCATCTAACCACCATCATACAAAGGGTAGTTAAATCCAGAGAGTATCTAAGTGTATCTCTTGCATTTGTGACTTATCTTGTTGCTGTTGCTAATAAAAATGTATGGATAATGCTTTCTCAACAGGCAAATCTGGAAAATTTCTGCTCAGATAACATGGTTAAAGCAGGAGAACCAAACAAAGTGTGCCTTATAGGAATTCCTTATCATAACATCAAAGATTTTATTCCTTTTGGTATTGAGGAAGCAAAAGTGTCCCGCAGTAGTACTGGAGAAATCATAGCAGATATCATATGGCAATTGAATACTTCCTTAGAGAGAGATCTGCAAGAGCTAAGGTTAGTAGGATCTCTCCCTGGAAATGAGTCATGTGTTGAATTTCACCCTGTGCCTTCTAGTGTATCAGAATGGTCAAACAAACACTGGTGACAGCGATATTTTCCTGTGGCAAGCACAGATGTCACTCCTCATAATAAGAGTTACACCAATAGCAGTTGGTGTTGGAATGTTGTTGGTTCACAAAATACAAGTTACCCAAAAACAAGATTGGTTCACACCAAAGGCAACCAGAGAAGAGCGTTGCCTCCTGGATATTTCTTAATTTGTGGTAATAGAGCATGGCCTGGGATACCTGCCCAAGTGTAATGGTTTTGATCCATGGCTTCCTCAGTAACTAGGTGTAACTAAGGAAGCAGACATCACAAGTATTCCACACATGTTTTCCACGTAACAGAAGAGGAGTTTAGTTTTCCTTCTTCCAGGGAGCTGGGTGTGGGAGAAGCCTGGATGGTCTGTTCTGTTCTTGTGGTGTTCCTGGCCTGCGATGTGGGTGAGATCATTCCATGCTTGTTCTCCTTTAATTGCATTTGTCTGTTTCATTTATTTAGGTTTGGTTTTGTTTCTTCCTCTTTTCTGGTTAACAAGTTGTTTGTTTTGTTTTTCCCCTTTTTCCCTTTTCCCTTTTCCCTGGGGGGTGGGGTCCTATGTGGTGTGTACACATTGTATATATGTGATTGTAAATGTGAGGACAATATAATTTCTTTTTAATTCAGTTCAGTTTCTTTTGAGTTCTTCTCCTTTCAGTTTTCTTCAGGTTTTTTTTTTCCTTTGCTACGGGGACTCGGGGGGAGGGAGAGGGCAGTCCAGGTTCGGTAAGAAGCTAGGCCAAACCTGCGACATTAATTGGAGGCACCGCTGGGATATAGACCTTGGTTTGTTGTGTAAATAATCTATTGTTTATAGAACAGTGTCCAGGAGAACTGCCAACTGAAGTCGTGTTTACAAAACAAACACCGGGAAGGCAGCCAAGAGTACCTTGTTGATATAAACAAGGTCTCTGTTTGGGAACAGGGTAGTCAGGACAAAGTAAATAATGAATAGAATGGTGTCCACGTATTTGAGCAATTACCTGAGAGGTACTAGAAGAGGTCGGTCTAACGATGACCTCGAAGGTGGCATAGCACCATGGCCCCTTACAGTGAAAGGCCTCCTCTTAAGAGTCATTCTGCCCTTTGACATACTAATGCTGGCAATACTGGTTCCTGTTTTGGGAATGCCAATAAGGAAGCGTCCAGGTCCAGATGTTGAATGTCACGGCTGTGAATGTCTACTAAATGGTGACATTAAAGGCCTGTTACAATGTGACCTTAAAGGCCTGTTAAAATGTGACATTAACAGCCTGTTAAAGGGGATTCCTATTGTGACAATCAGTTCCAGCTGACCAAATTTACACAATCAATACAAGAGCATGTTAAGTGGTCTAGTCCTCAAGCTGAGGAAAACACCATAGAACATTGGAGTGATACATGAAATTTGCTAGCATCAGTGTTTTCCCCAGTTGGTGTCGACAGAGCATTACGTTTAGTGCAAATGCTTAACTACTGGGTGCAGGAGCAACTAAAGATCATTGCCAAAATGCTCAATGATTTCTCAACAGATGCTAATAAGATAGAAAAAGCAGTATTACAAAATAGAGAAGCCCTAAAATTCTTGTTCATGATTCATGGTTACCAATGTGATGAGTTTAAAGGGATATGTTCCACAGAATTAAGCAAACACTCCAAAGAAGCCCGTGATAAAATACAAGACAAGCTAACAGTTAACATTTCTCCTTTAAAGAAATGGGTTCATTCCCTGAGCCTAATAAGCTGGCAAGAAGCAGCGCTGATACAAGGAGTATTGATCCCAGTTGTTATTATGATTCGTTCGATTGCTCTTATTTGCAGGACTAGTCATTAACTGTCCAATCAAACAAGAACAGCCCAGTTCAAGTTAGCATGCGGTTTAGCCTGTATTTTGACATTCTGTTAATTTTCAGTTAAAGTGCAGTTTTAAGCTTATTGCACTGCCAAGTTGCCCACCAGGCTGTAAGGGTAAAGACACCTGTCCCCTCAGCTGCTGAACATTTACTGCAGAATGTAAGTGGTTATGTTTCACACTTGTTTCCACACAGCATTACTGCTTTATCAAGAATGTATAAGAGACTTGAGACTTGAGGCTATTCTCAAACCTCTGTAGTGGCCACAGAGAAGTTCTGGGAATTGACCTTGAAATCTAAGTGAAGTCACTCCGCACTCTGCATTCATAGACACTTTGCACAAAATTTAATAAAATTTGTAGTTTTGTTTACAGTGGTCTGTGCGGTGACGACTGCACAGAAAGACCACAACCTCGCGTGTGAGAGAAAAGTTTTTTGTTTTGCACTAGTTGTAAGTTTGCAAACTCCAAACATCCATGTCTTAGTCATATATTGGTTTGTGTTAGTTTACAAAGGTTACTGTACCTCCTTCCAAAGGTCTATTTTGAAAAGAGAGGTGGAGGTAGGGATGTGTAACCCGAAAAATACCCTGTTAAGTCTTGAATAGCAAAATTTAGGATCTTCAAAATGTTTTTCTCATTTTTCAATTTTTCAGCCTTTAATGTTCAAGTTGCAATATGCATTAAGTCTGGGTAGTATCCTAATAGTAACAATTTCCCCATTGAATAAGTAGCTAAAGAGCTAAGATTTAAAATTACAGTGTTATGTGTATTATATTGTTTGCAATTTTGTTTTGTTTTTTTGAAACAAGAGGGGGAGATGTTGCCGCCCCTAATCTGGTAGGTCCGAAGGACCAGCCTACAAGTTTCCTTTTCACCTTAAAAGTACATGTTACCAGACTCAGCCTATTGGAGTCAGACCATTGTACCTGGGGTGGGGTGACTTAAGGTGATATATACCTGCAATTTGAATAAACTTTGGATCTTGCTTGTACATCATACTGGTGTGTGCGGTCTCACTAGAGGCTGGTCTGCAACAGGGGGCCCTCGAGGAAGGGCTGCAGCTGGGGCAGGGGCTGGGAAAGTCGGAGCTTTTCCCCACCTATGGGGAGGTTTATTCCTTGCATGGAGGGAGCGATCAAACTTTCCCCAGACCTGGGATACGGTGATAACATTTGACCTTTCTTCTTGGTTGCGGGTTTTCTTTTGAATTAACTGTCATGCAGTTGTTGTTTGTTTTTGAAAGGAAGATTCTACCAGATGCCCGGACCGGACTGGGAAGTGTTGGGACTGTGGAGCGCCTCTGGTGCCAGTGCTAGCCAGCCATAACCCTTCAAGACGAACAAGGACATCATCTGGGGTCAGCTCCTCTTCCAGCAGTGGGTCTCTTGAGGCGCGTCTCCAGCTTCATGGCACGGGTGGGAGAAGGGGTTTTGGAAGATGGCAGCAGGCACAGGAGCATTCTGCTCTTGCAGCTGGGAAGGAGGTGGATCTCCTGTGGTTCGCTGGAAGGAGGTGGCTGGCACATGTGCTGCCTTCCTGCTCTCCTCCAAAACAGAGAGCGGATTGGGAAGTTTGGGCTCTGATATGGGGAAATGATGGCTGTTGTGAAAATGTTGTCTCTGACACATGGGTGAAAAGGAACTGAGAAACAGCCCTTTACTAGGCGAGAAGGCAGCAAAAAGGGTTGTGTTGCAGCCAGTCATCTCTATAGTTTGCAAGGCTAAATCCCCACCTCTGAAGTTACAAGTGAACTTCCTCCTTGAAATGCAGGCAATGAGACTTTCCTCAGGCTGCTGCCAGGGCTGAAGTGTTGAATTGTGTGTGCACTCCTGGCCAGCTAGCAGTAGACAGATGTAATAGCCAAACATCTTCCATTTTAGGGTGATGGATTTGCAGGGGCTGGCAGCATGGACAGGTTAAATGAATGAGTAAACCTGTGTTCACTGCACTGCCAGGCTGTGGGAAGTGCTTAATTTCTAGCTCAACTTAATGTAGGTGAAGCAAAAAGTTTGCAGAGTGAGTGCAGCCAGAGCTGGCTATGCTTAGCCACTACCTGCTTAGCACTGTAGCATCACCAGCCAAGCTTACTGCAAGTGTATTGTCAACTCTAATTTGGCATGAGGGATCCCTTTCCATGTCCTACTGCACATGCCCCAGAGACATCCCTAATAATTCCTCTTCACAGATTTCTTGTCTTAAGGCTTTTGCCTTTCATTAAAACCAGAAGAGCAGTCACAGTTTAAGTGGAGTTTAAGAACAAACCATGTGCCGATGCACAGGGCGCTCACATCTGGAGTGTCACAGATTTAATCAAACTGCTGGGAAATGCTCCACACAGACAGCTGTCACAGCAGTCTGGAGCCCATCTCCTAATTAATTCCTAGCCAACACAGAGCAAACAAATGGCCATCAAGGTGGTACACCTACAACCTCTACTGGAGGCACTGGCAGTTGGTGAGCAAGGAGAGTTCACCACATGTATCTCCGGGAATTACAGGTGATGTAGCCCATGAAAGCCCTATTCCTGCTCCTAGGGAGACTACAGCTTGTCCCAGAGGTGAATACCCTTATGTCTGTATGAGAACAGGATAGGCAGAGTGCTCAGGAAGAAACCCAGATGGAGTAAGCACAACAGCCGTAACTCTGATTTCTGGGACCTCCTTCAGCTGCTTTCATTCCTCTTCCTTCTTCCACACTTGTTGCTTTCCAGTATCATTTCCCTTCCCATCTCACATTCCCATGGGTAACCCCCTCACAGGATGTGTGAGCTAGGACACAGCTCTGCCTGGAGATGCTCTTCCTGCAGGTCTTGGGCAGCCTCACACAAAATCTGGGCAATGGCAAAACAGGTCAGGTCCAGTCTCGGTTCTCCTTGCTTATTCACAGCTCATTAAAGCTGATTGAAATGAGTACCAAAGCTGGGTCTGTGTGGGTGCTTGGAATCTCTGGGCACAAGGCACAGCTAGTCGGGAATATCCAACTGTGAGGAGCTCCAGACTAGCTGATGGACTGTCCACTCCAATTAGACCCACAAAAGAGCTATTATTCCTTCACGCTATGCTTGTCTGATTACTTTATCTTATTATTTTTGATCATTCCTCCAAAATGTGCTAATTAAACAGAAATCATCAAGTCAATTATTGAAACATTCATTAAAGCAGAAAAGAAAAGGATATAGCAGCAGAAGAAAAATGTGTGGGAGGCTCCCAAGCACACACAATATCTGCCACATTCATTAAATCAGCATCTCACAAAAGAGAGGTAGACGTTGTCCCACTCTTCTCCACACCCTGGAAATGAAACTTCCAAGTGATGGAGTCAGATTTCCCTTCCCCTTCCCCTTCCCTTTCCTCTTCCCCTTCCCCTTCCCCTTCCCCTGCTCTGCCCTGCCCTGCCCTTGGCACTGCCCTTGCCCTTAGCTTTCCTTGCCTTGCCTGCCCTGCCCTTGCCCTGCCCCTTCTCCTTCCCCTTCCCCTTGCCTTTTCTCTTTCCCCTTCCCCTTTTCCAATTTTCTTGTCTCTCCTTTCCCTTTTCCTTTTTCTTGTAATAACAAGGCAATGATAAGTGCAGTGAAGGAAGATTTGTCCGAGCAATTGTGTCAGAGAACAAGCCACAAGAGCCAGGCTGAACAGGAACAAAATGGCTGACAAAGTGCAAAAGCACAAATTTTAATAAAAGTCATCCACTATGTCAAATAATTCAAGAGGACATTCTTGTTAAAACAGTATTTTTTGAAGTCTATAGTTGTCAAAGATATTTGCAGAGCATTAAGTTTTCTTCCTTCATCCTGATCAGCTACTTGAAGTTAAATATGTAGATGCAACAGAGCATCTATCACAGCAGCCTCTGAGATTTCCTGGAAGAAAAGCAGGTGTCCATGTAGTACACTCACATCACCTGACCACAACTTGCTTTTCTATAACTTTTCAGAGCCCTGGCAGTAGCCCCTGGACTATCAAGGATCTAGACATCTGGCAGAAATGCAGTGGTCCAGAAGGTGATAGTATAGTGGCAGCTGAATAGTTCAAGTCGGGTCTGCAAGGCATGTGAGGTAAGCAGCTGATCTAAAACCCAGCTCAGGATGGTGACATGATGCTGGAGAAACATCAGCAGGTTCAAAGCTTGGCAACTGAACACCTGCAGAGATGATCAAACATGATCAGAGCACAAACTCCTTGGCATGCACAGATTAATTGAAATGTCTGACCAAAATGCCCAAGTATGACAGATCACAGAATCACAGAATCACAGAATCTCAAAATATGCCAAGTTAGAAGGGACCCATAAGGACCATTTCCCAGTATCACACTATGTGCTTTAGAGTATCCTCCAAATGCCTCTTGAACTCCGTTGGGTTTGGTCCTGGGGAACTTGTTCCAGCGTCCAATCACTCTCTGGATGAAAAACATTTTTCTAGTGCCCAACCTAAACCTTCCCTGACACAACTTCATGCCATTCCCTCAAGTTCTGTCACTGGTCACCAGAGAGTAAAGATCGTTCAAAAATCAAGAGAGAGCTTTCACTATGACATCAGCCAGGTCTTTGAGGATTCTTGGATTAATCCCATCAAGTCCATAGATTTCCAGGGATCCAGAGGGAGCAGTAGATCCCACACAGTTTCACAGTTGACTGGGAATTGAGTGTTGTCTCAGTCATGTCACCAGCTCAGGGCACTGAGACGCCCTTGGTGCATCATCCATGCTGAAGACAGAGGAAAAGAGAGCATTAAAGTCTTCTGCTTTGTCTCTGTCCCTGTGAAGTGACCATCCTCATCCTGTAACAGGCCAACGATATTTTCATACTGCCTATTCCCTTAATATTTTTGAAAAAACTCACTCTATTGCCTTCCCCCCCCCCCCCCCCCCCCAAATTCTGGCCAGCTTCAACTCCAGTTGGGCTTTGGCCACACAAATTTTCTCCAAGCAGCATCTCCATATTCTTCCAGACTGGGCACCCAGAATTCCCATTTTCTGGAGATCTCCATGCCCTGGGGCTCCTGTTCCCTCAGGATGTTCTCACTTGGGCTCCTCCAGCCGCGGGTTCATGTTGGGCTCGTCCCGGCCCAGCCCGGCCGGACGCTCCTCGTGCTCCTGCTTGGCCATGATCTCCAGGGTCAGCTCCAGCTTGCCCTGGGTGGGACAAACAGGACACCCTCAGGCTCCAGGAGAAGAGGAGGGAGGGGAGAAATGAAGTGTAGGATGGAAAACGTGGCCTCGGGGAGGAAAAGCCACTTGGAGCAAAGGCCAAAAGCCACCCAGAAGGAGCAGGGGGAAGCCACGGAAGGGTGAGGTCCAGAGACCCCTCCGCAGCCTCTGGAGATACTCCAGGACAGCCCAAATGGCACTGACACCCAAGGGAGGGAAATTACGGAATCACTGAGGCTGGAAAAGCCTCCAAGACCATCGAGTCCAACCTGTGACCAACCAGCACTTCATCAACCAGACCCCGGCACTGAGTGCAGTGTTCCCAATTCCCTGATTCCAATTCCTGATTTCCCTGATTCCTCATTCCTGATTCCTCATTCCCTGATTCCTCATTCCCCGATCCATGTCACTTGATCTTGCTTACACTGGGCATATACCTTCCTTTTTTGCCTTATTTTCAAGAGAAGATCCCTGCTCAGCCAAGCTGGCCTTCTGCCTTGCCTGCTTTACTTCTGACATTTGGGAATTGCCTGTTCCTGTGCCCTTAGGAGGTGATGTTTAAAAAGTGACCAGCACTGAGGGACTCCAGCATCAATAAAAACATTTTTCCTGGGGACCTTACTTACTGATTCCCTGAGCAGCCTGAGTTCTGCTCTCCTCATGTCTGGAGCTGAGGTTTGGGTGGCACTTTTCCTCCTGTTGGCAAAGATTTTAAGCCTCATCACTTTGTTGTCACTGTCGCCAAGACGGCCACCAATCTCCACTTCACTCATGAAATCCACTCTGCTGACAAGCAGCAGATCCAGGAGGGCATCTTTCTGAAGCAGCTCCCTTAGGACCTGTTCCATAAAGTTGTCATTCAGGTTTTATAGGAGTCTTCTGTCCTAGGTTGTACCAGTTGTATGGTGCTCCCAGGTAATTTCTGGCAAGTGGAAGTCCCCTGTAAGGACAAAGGCAGTTGACTAAGTGTCCCTTAGTTCCTCAAAGAATAATTCATGGGGGTCATCATCCTGGCTGGGAGGTCTACAGCACACTCCTACGATGACGTCCACTTTGTTTGCCCGTTGATTCTTACCCAGAGGCTTTCAGCTGTGCCATTGCCAACTGTGAGCTCCACACATTCTAACCCTTCTACCACATACAGTGCCATCCCTCTGCCTCTTCTGTCCTGCCTATCCCTTCTGAAGAGGCTGTAACTGTTCAACAGGGCACTCCAGTCACAAGACTCATCCCACCAGGTTTCACTTATGCCAATGATGTCAAATCTCTGGGACTGGGTCAAGGCTTGGAGCTCCTCTTGTTTGTTCCTCATGCTGTGTGCATCAGTGTAGAACATTGTAGACAACACCTTGTGAGGCAGATTGAGAGATCCTATGTTTTCTCAAATTTGAACACACCATCCTATCACTCATCACTGGCAAGCCTGGGTTTGTCCCTCCCCCTTCCAAGCTAGTTTAAAGCTCTGTCAACAAGTCCTGTTAGCTCTTACCCTAAAACTCTTTTTCCCCTCTGAGACAGATGCATCAGGGGTTGAGTAGAAAATCCCACGGTCAAAACCCTAAAATTTTTCCTATTACACCAATCTCAGAGCCACTCATTAATCTGATGGATCTGCCTATTCCTATCAATATTATTCCTCGTTACTGGAAGAATTGAGAAAATCACTACCTGTGCTCCTGATCTCTCTACCAATTGAACTGGAGCCCTGAAGTGTCTTTTGATTGCCCTCAGACTTCTTTTTGTTGTTTTGTAGCTGCCAGTTTCAACAACCAATACAGGGTAGTAATCTAAGGACCTTAATAGACAGGAGATTATCCGGTAATGTCCCTTATCTGAGCCCCTAGGAGACAGCACACTTCCCTGTGAGTTGGGTTCGGCCTGCGTGTTGAGCCCTCCATTCCCCCTAGAAGTGAGTTTCCTATTAAAACTATCTTTCTTTTCCTCTTAACAGGGGAGGTCATGATGTGAGGTACAGGCGGTGTTGTTTTAGGAGGCCCCACTACCCCAGGAGGACCTTTGCCCATCTCATAACTTGTCTGGCCTTTTAGTTCCAGAGCCTCATACTTGTTGTAGAAGGTACCAGTTCTACCTGTCAAATTTTGAGAAGGAGGAACCTTCCTCCTAGTATGTGCAGAGACTCACTTTCAGCCTTCATCTTTAACAGAGCCATGATCAACAGTCCTTTGACAAATTACCCTGCAGAGTTTTGACTCCATTTGCGTCTCCATTACAATGAAGGTTTAAGACTCCCAAGAGTTTTGAGACTGTAGCATCTCTGAAAATAATCAGTCTCTCTCTTGCTCACTTGCCCAAATATTATGAAGCCTGTTCACTTCCTCCCATAGCTTCTTCACCTGGCAACACAGCTCCTCAACCATGGCACACTTCATCTATATTCTTCTGCTGACTAGGCAGCAGTGATCAGTGGTTTGGGTTTTTGAACTGGAGAACTAAATTTGGTGTGAACACTGAGAAAGACTGTCCATTCAGTTAGACTTCTTTCCTTCCAATGTGACTCTTCACCAGCTCCAGCAAATTCAGATCAGAATAAAACTAATGTCATTAAATCAGTCAGAATATATTGGTGGCTCTGGTATTTCTTTGGCTGCTAAAATCCCACCACGGGATTTCTCCAGAAATTAAGAAGTAGTTGTTACAGGATTGGGATCACATCTCCAAGCAGAGAGCATGTGCACCAGGAATGGCAGTACAAGCTGACAGCTCTCATGTATTTTCTTTAATGACTCATGTCACCATTACACTAGCATCAACCCAGAGAATTAGAAACATACAGAGGCAACATCCCTGGGAACCACTCTTTTCTCCTAGGGACTCCATCCATTGCCTGTTCTCTCCCAGGAAGAGGTTCGAACTTCCTGCTTGTGCTGAGAAAGGTGTTTGTCCAAACTACCTTTTTTATTCATGGGCCTTCCTTAACAGTAATTATAAGAATAACAAATCCTGTGGGAGCAATGTAACTAATTCACCGTGGATGTGCAAATGGGCAATTAGCAAACTAATTGCCCACACACAATATACTGTGCAGACAGGTTGTCCAAACACTGCGGCTGCCTGGTAAGAGGTGGCTGCCTGGTAAGAGGCGGTTGAAATGCTTTCTGGACAGACAATGGGCTTGGTCAAGTGTGCAACTATTTTGAAGAGAAGTTATTTCGCCCACCCTGGGTGGCAAAGGTTTGTTCTGCCTGTGTCCAGCTGCTGTGTTGTGCCAGGAAAATACAGGGGCCATGTGTGGGACAAAACAGTTTTGCCTTATTGCCTCTGCCGGCTCAGGAGGATGCAGAGACTATCAGCAGCACATGGGCCTCTGGGGATTTCAGCCATTTGACAAACATATGCTCCATAACAAAACAACAATATTTTAGTACTTAGATCAAGCAGATAACTAAATTAAATTCCCTAGACGGTGAGGACTGGTATGCTAATTGGCTTGCCTTGTGGATTTTTCTATGCAGCTCCTCAAGAAACAGATTGGCCCATTTTTCAGGCCAACTGATTGTTAATTGGAGTAATGAATAGCAGGCTGGAGGGGCCAATAACTTTGCCTGGTAAATTCAAACCCCCATTATACATGAGGACAAACCAGAGGTGACATGGTTTTCATGGGAGGTGGGCAAACAGCTGGTGCCAGGTCAACTCTTTTCTTTATCTTTACTCCAGGAACACAAGGGGAAATATAGCAACTGATTCCCTCACCCTTCTGGGATGCTGTGCTCTTCAAACAGCTGAATTTCCCTCAAGGAAGTTTTTCTCTGCTGACTACAGAAGGCCAGCGGGTACATTTATTGAAAAGACTTTCTGCTGATCTCCTGCTCTGGCTCCATGGTCCCTAACACAAGCAAACCTCTACTGTCTCTGGGAAAGTCCTTGGAACACAAATAGAGTGTAGGGAAGGTGAAGCTTTGGGTCTCATCTACTCTTTGATCCAGAAGACCCAGATATCAAGGCAGCACCAGCAAGGATGAAGGCTGCTACCTTGTTTCCCACCACTCCATCCAATGCCTGGATGATTAAAAACAGTGTGGAAATGCTCATTTCTCTGTTCTCACAACCTTTGAGGCAAACCAAGCTCTCAGCATCTCCCCAGTGCTGAGCAGCACTCTTCAGACCAGCTTCGTGGCTGCACACAGGACGCTTGCCTGCTCCTCTGGGCAGGCTTCCTTGCAACTGCTTTCTGCACCAATGTTGCCCGTTCACAGAAACACAAACCGACAGAGTATCAGTTTATGCGGTGCTTTATTTGCTGGGCCCGGGAAACCTGGGGACTATTGTCCTAAGCCAGGATTCCAACGAGCCGTTCTCGAAGACAGCTTTTATACTTTTTCTACAGCGTTGTACGTGCACAAAGACACACGGTCTCGTTCATAAATCAGTTACATAGGTTATATGTATACAATTGATGTCCGTCTCCAAGGGTTAAAAATCTACCACGCTCGTCTAACACAGGATTCTGGTTAATTAGGCCCCCATCACCAAACCTTTTACATATGTTGATTCTAATCTTATCTTTAAGCAACAGTTTGTTTTCTTCCTCAGGTTCTATTTACTTCACTAATCGCTTTAATTATTGTCCTGCTGTTCCTAGCAAGTTCCCAATAGTTTCTGGGCCCCCACTACTGTTTCAAGTTACCTCACCACAGGCCCAGTTAAACCCCGTAAACCTTAGCATAACTACTTCCACAGTTAGATTTACAAATATTTTTGTAACAACTCCCCCCTTTTGAGCATCCTTTGAGCTTCTTTTTCGCAAGGATGCTCAATCATTCAAATAGTTGCCTCCGAATAGGGCGGAGGAGCTGACATATTAGGATTCAAAGCTCCCGGTATAATCATTTCTTTCCGAGTGACAGCCTTGATTACTTGACGTGTGTGCTGACTTTCTTTTAGAATCATTCCTAAAAGACACTTATAAACAATTAAAACTGCCACAACAATTATTACGATTGATATTGCATACTTTATAATCGAGGAGAGCCAACCAGAGACCTGGATTCCTAGGGAACTAAAGATTTGTCCAATCCAGTTATGTTCTGCTTCTTCTTTTACCTCACGTACCTTATTTTCGATTTGTCCCAATTGGCGAATGTCATTCTCGACATCTTGAGTAACATTAGGGATGTGTATACAGCAGTGCTCATTTCTACCATGCAAATACCCACAAACACCGTGTTCTTTGAGAAGTATCATGTCCAAAGCCATTCTATTCTGTAAAGTCATCCTAGAAGTAGCCTGCAACTGGATATTTATAGCTTTGAATCCTTTCCTGGTTACCGCTGCCAATCTTTCAGTTTTACCCATTAATTTAAACAACATCTCCCTATTCCGATAGGAGGCAACTGGTGCAAACAAAGATTCTAGAGCCCACCCAAATTTAACTCCCCCTGAGGGTTCATGCCAACCTTCTTTGTCTAATCCTAAGTCCTGCAAATCCTGATCCACACTTCGTCTACTTCGTAGTTGTTTTTCTTCCTTAGTTAATTTTGATTCCTTCCAAAAAGGGCATAATGTAGGAATTCCTAAAGTAATTTGTGTAATCAGTCCATCTAAGGGCAAGTGAGTTGTCCACTGCCCGTGTCCTAGTACCCATACTAAATTTCCCGGGCTATGTACAGTTGAGTATTTACAATTAACAGCCTTCTCTTCCTGTTCTATAGTAATATAATGTTTATATCTTCTACACTCACATCCCCATTTCAATACCATTTTTACAGGAACAAGTCCTATCTGATCCTCTGGAGTGTCGCATGTAAATACTTGGGTACAATTCCATTCTTCTAGCTGCGTATAAAAATACCTGGAAGAAGTTTCAGTGGTAAAAACCTTTAGGTGTGACTGATCTTCTGTTCCTGTCCACTGTATACACCACTGCACCTTGCCAATATAGCTATAATGCTCCGAGATACTAGAACCCCAAGTAGTTTTCCATTTTTTCCAGATATCAACATCATGAGTAACGTTCCGGCATTCTATAGTATATTGTTGTTTTCCCCATTTTATATTTTGTCGTGGTGCCCCAGTACGGGCGTGATCACAGGGTTCATCAAAAGGGGGTTCGATATAACATCTACCTGTGTCCCTTAGCCATACATAATACGTAGGTTTCCTTTTGCACTCTGTTTCTGTCATTACCCGTTTAGTCAAACATATATCAGCCCCTTTCGATTCTGGTCGAGGTACTTTTCCAAATACTTTATGACATGTCCATGAAAAATTCTTGCCTGATAATGGCATAACAGTTACGGGGATTATCCCCCACGGAATAGGATCACTTGCAGTCCGGGGCATAGGTAAACAGGCGGTAATCTGAGATACATTTTGTATCAAACCAAAATCTCTAATTAGACCTATCACTAAGTTTTCACGATGTCCATATTCCTTTTCCCAACCTACCCCTGAATTCGGGGAGTCAGTGACAGGTTCCTGATCAGAGGAACCTATCACCCGTAACTCTACATTTCCCTGGTCCCTACTACTTTGAACTGTTATTGTACATGTAGTGTCCCGTCCACATTTTTGTAGCTTTCGGTATATGCATGATAGAAGTGCCCCTTCGCATCCTTTCATCCCAAGTCAATTTTGAAGTCAATTCTTGATCGTCATCGGCCCCATCCCATCGAGCCTTCCATCTAGCTTTAATTTCTCGGAAACCAACTCTCTGATCGCAAATAAATAAACAAGTTAGATTGACAGCGTTCCCTTCACGTACAGTTACATAAGATCTTGGAACTTCAACCATTACCACCCCTCCCACTGGAACAATCCACCACCACAATATTAGGGCTGACTTCGCAATATTAATCGGGTGGGTGACAGTGGTTCTACTGTCCATTTCAGAGGAACCTTTTTCACCCTGGTGTAATGGATCCAGTTGTCGATCCCTTGAACCTTGACGGCGGTATATGTAGTCATAATCACTTGGTGAGGTCCGTCCCATCTCTCCTTCAATGGCTCCTCAGACCACTTTCGCACATACACCTGGTCACCCGGAAGAATATCGTGTGCTGGATTCTCCAGGGGTAAAGGTCGATTCCACTGCAACGTCCCTCTGATTGCTGTAAGAGTTTTATTCAGAGCCAAAACATAATTAAGCAACATTTGATCCCCAGTTAAATGAGGGTCCCCCTGATATGTAGCAGCATGATAGGGTTTCCCATACAAAATCTCATATGGGCTAACTCCCACCCTTTCCCTGGGTTTAATTCTGATTCTTAGCAGAGCTAAAGGCAATGCCTGCGGCCATTGTATTTCTGCTTCTTGGCAAATTTTTGTAATTTGATTTTTCAATGTTTGATTCATCCGTTCTACCTGTCCGCTAGACTGAGGCCTCCAAGGGGTATGTAAATCCCAGGAAATTCCCAAAACTCTGGAAAGATCCTGAACAATCCCAGCCACAAAGTGGGGTCCCCTATCTGATGAAATTCCTAAAGGCACTCCAAACCTCGGAATAATCTCCTTTAACAACGTTTTAACCACCTCCTTTGCCTGATTAGTTCTGCAGGGAAAAGCCTCTGGCCATCCTGAAAAGGTACACACATAAACCAACAAATGTTTAAAATGTTGGGTTTTAGGAAACTCAGAAAAATCCACCTGCCAATAATCCCCAGGCTGTGGCCCCACTTTAATTATACCCATTTTTACCTGTTTCCTTACCACTGGATTGTTTTTAATACATACCGCACACATGGCATTGATCCTCTTTGCTAATGTTAACATCTGGTTTGAGAATATTTCTTTCCTTAAAAATTTTACTAACGCCTCTGCACCCCAATGGCACTTATTGTGTTCCACTTCAAGCACCTGCTTCATGATTTTTACCGGCAGTATCACTTGACCAACAGGGGTTACATACCATCCTTTGATATTCTTCCGTGCACACATCATTTGTGCAAGTTTCTCGTCCTCTGGAGAATAATGAGGCACTGTCTCCATATAAGATGCAGCAGGGTTTTCCCGGGTTGGTAATAATGCCATCTGAGTCCATACTTCCCGGGCAACCTGGCGTGCCACCTGGTCTGCTTGTTGATTACCTTGAAATTCTTTCCCCGAATCGTTTTGATGCCCTTTAACATGCATGATTGCTACTGCAGTAGGCTTATAAATAGCTTCCAACAACTGGAGGATTTCTTCTCGATGTTTTATCGAAGACCCCTGTGAATTAAGCAGTCCACGCTCTTTCCACAGGGCTCCATGCACATGCACTACTCCAAAGGCATACTTAGAATCGGTCCAAATGTTCACCCTTTTTCCTTGGCTTAAAATTAGAGCTCGCACCAAAGCCCAAACTTCAGCTTTTTGCGCTGAGGTACCCGGTGGTAGTGCTTTTGCTTCCACTATCTGTCGCAGGGTGACCACTGCATATCCAGCATACCTGGTGCCGTTTTCCACAAAGCTGGATCCGTCTGTGAATAGTTCCCAGTCAGGGTCCGGTAATGGTTCATCTTTTAAGTCCTTGCGACTGGCGTAAACCTGTTCAATCACTTCGACACAGTCGTGCTCCAATTTCCCTTCCTCCTGAGTAGACAATAAAAATTCTGCCGGGTTAAGGTGGTTGGTTAGTTTTAATTCGATATCGTCCTGCTCCCTTAGCAGGGCCTGATATTGGAGCATACGACTTGAGGAGAGCCAATGTTCCCCCTTTTGTTCCAACACAGTAATCACCATGTGGGGCACATAGACTGTCATATGTTTTCCCAAAGTCAATTTGCGAGCTTCCTGTATCAGTATCACGGTAGCTGCTACCGCCCTCAAGCACCCCGGCCAACCACTACTCACTGCGTCCAGCTGTTTAGAGAAATACCCCACCGGCCTCTTCCACGACCCCAGTTTCTGGGTGAGGACTCCCAACGCCAGCTGCTGTTTCTCATGCACATATAATTGAAAATTCTTGGTCAGGTCGGGCAGTCCCAAGGCCGGCGCTTCCTTAAGGGCTTGTTTCAATTCTTGAAACGCTTTTTCTTCTGCTGGCTCCCATGTAAACACCTGCTTCTTTACAGCCTCATACAATGGTTTAGCCATTAGTCCATAGTTAGGGATCCACAGCCGGCACCATCCAGTCATTCCTAGGAAAGATCTTAACTCACGGTGATTACGAGGCACTGGAATGTCACAGATTGCTTTTATGCGGGTCGTTCCCAATCTACGTACGCCTTGGGAAATTTCACAACCCAGGTAGATAACTTTCTGTTTTACCAACTGTGCCTTTTCCCTAGAAACTCGGTATCCCGCTTGCCCCAACATGTTCAATAGATCAATAGTCAGTTTACAACAGAGTTCTCGTTCTGTGGCTCCCAGGAATATATCATCTACGTATTGTAGAATTACATATGAAAAAGGTGAATCTTTTACCTGGGTAGTTCTCCATT
The DNA here is from genome assembly GCF_047495875.1 of Pithys albifrons albifrons. Classification (NCBI taxonomy): domain Eukaryota; kingdom Metazoa; phylum Chordata; class Aves; order Passeriformes; family Thamnophilidae; genus Pithys; species Pithys albifrons. The sequence continues at coordinate 99,523,327 of NC_092458.1, read as the reverse complement.
CTTCCAATTCTTTGGCTAGCTGATTACCAAATATAGTAGGTGACGATTTGAATCCTTGAGGCAGTCTGGTCCAAGTCAGTTGGCACTTCCGTCTCATGTCTGGATTTTCCCATTCAAATGCAAAGATGTGCTGACTCTCAAGTGCCAGGGGTATGCAGAAAAAGGCGTCTTTCAAGTCAATTACCGTAAACCACTGAAATTTCTCAGAGACAGATGTTAACAGCGTATACGGATTAGCTACCACAGGATATATATCTTTAGTGATTGCGTTAACTGCCCTTAAATCCTGCACCAGTCTGTATTTTCCATTTGGCTTCACTATTGGAAAAATAGGGGTATTATATTCTGATTCACATTCCCTTAATATTCCCAATTTCACAAACTGATCAATCATTGGAGCTATTCCTTTTCTTGCTTCAAGCCTTATTGGGTATTGTTTCACCCTTACCGGTTGCGCTCCTTCCTTCAGTTTTACTACTACCGGCTCAGCCGCTTTCGATTTACCAGGGATCCCCGTCTCCCAAACCCACGGAGCCACAGCCTGCTCTATCACCTCTGGTATCGTCTCTGGTTCTACTTCCTTAATCATAAACATTTTTGCTAAGTTTTCTTCTGGTATTTCCAATTTTACCCTATCCTTATCAAATATTATTCTTGCTTGTAAAACCGAAAGCAAATCTCTTCCAAGTAGTGACTCTGGGCTGTTCGGCATATATAAAAATTGATGATCAAATTCCTTCCCCCCAAATTTAATATCAAGCGGCCGCAGGAATGTCCTTTCTTCCACCTCCCCAGACACCCCAACAACCAGTACTTTCGATTCACTCAAAACTCCCCGTAATTCGTTTACTGCCGAATAACTAGCCCCAGTATCCACCCTAAATTCTACCGGCTCCCCCTCTATTTCCATGACCACCTTAAGATCCTGGTCTAGTCAGCTTTGAGTTTGAGTATTTCCCATCATCAGTGCCTGAGCGACACTTTGTGGATTATTCGCAAATGGATTCATTCCATTCCCCACAGCACTGACCAAGTTAACCCCGGGCAAAGAACTGCCACCCATTTGCATTCCTTGGCTGAGCGGGCATTCGTTCTTCCAATGTCCAAATCCCTTACAAAAGGCACATTGATTAGGTCCCAACATCCCGCGCATATTCATCCCTTGATTGCCGAAGCCACCCCTTCCAAGTCCGCCTCGCCCTCGGCTCCGGCCCCGACCCCTAAAATTTCCTGTATTTCCCCCTGTCGCTTGCTTCAATACTGCCAACATACCTGCCTGCTGCTTCTTTGTCGTCTCCTTTTCCCTATTATTATATACTTTCCATGCCACCTCTAACAGCTTTTCTAAGTTCCGCATTTCTTCTCCTTCTAATTTTTGCAGCTTTTTCCTAATATCCTCCTGAGACTGTCCCATAAATATTAAAGCCAACTGAAGTTTACCAGGTTCTGATTCTACATCCAAGTTAGTATATTTTCGAGCCGTATCCTTCAACCTGTCCAAAAATGCCGACGGAGATTCTCCCTTCTCCTGCCGAACCGAATACAATTTCGACCAATTCATTGTTTTAGGAATGCCATCTCGAATTCCTTCAACCAACAACTCCTGATATGCCTTAAGCGCCTCATATCCCCTGGCTGTATTAGGATTCCATCCTGGGTCATCCCTCGGCACTAACTCATTAACCGTACTATGGGTTACCTGAGCCCTTATCATGTCCCTAGCCCGGTCAGTCATAACTTTCATCACCATCTCCTTTTCAGTAGAATCCATAAGAGTATCTAACAGAACTTGGAGGTCATTCCAGTCTGGTGTTTGCGTCTTAATAACCATTTTTACTACCCGTGCAACCTTCTCCGGATTCTCCCGATAAGCTCCGGCTGACTGTTTCCAAATCATCAAATCGCTAGGTGAAAACGGGACCTTAACTATAACCCTTCCACCATCTGCCCCCACTGCCTCCCGTAGAGGTGCCATCAATTTAGGCCGCACGTCCCCCTCCTTCCCCTTTTGCCTTCCCCGGCGTGTGCGTCCAGCTAATGGGGTTCTTTGTACATCACCCCTATTATCTAGCTCCGACTCTTCGTCTGAAGAGGAGGGAGCAGAGGTCTTTTCTTTTCCTATTTTAAGGCTTTCAAGAGAGGGACATGGAGGTGCACTAGGGGAGACCAACAACGACACATCTTCCTCCGGGGGCTCAATAAAGCGCAACTTTCGCTCTTTACAACCCACACATTCATTATTAATAGTTTCCAAAACCAGCATACCACATTCTTTTAACCATTCAGTTTTTCCTTTTAAATGATAAAACAAATCTAAGTAAGGTATCTCATCCCATTTATCATTTTCCCTTAAGAAACCCATCAAAGGGGCGATAATCTCCGTAGTCATTGTACCATTCTGCGGCCATTGCATTCCCCCCGTTTCATATTCTGGCCAAACATGATTACAGTAATCAATCAAGTTCTTTTTCTTCATAGTTTGTTCAAAATTCCCCGTTTTCCAGTGCTTCAACAAACACCCGAGGGGGGAATCCTTGGGAATATCCTTATCGTTAGAAGACATTATCCCACAGCTCCCGAATGACAACATATATAACAGAAACACGTACGACGCTGCGACTAACCACCAACCTATATCCCCAACTTGCCAATTCTAGTCGCTATCGAATGGCAAGTACCGGACCTGCACGAATTCTATGTACGTGTCTTACGGCCGGTGCCTAGGCTTCCAATACCAACCAACCAATCTTACCACCCCCTTTCAGAATAAAGCCACCCCCCTTTCAAAATAAAGCACCTTCGGGCTCACCTCTATGTAGTTGTCCGACGGGCGCGGGGCCGGGCACGAACTGATGACTCCCCGAGGAAACTGCTCGGTGCCGGCTTGGAGTGGATCAGGACGCGAACCGCCCCAGCAACCCTCGGAGCCCCACGTTTGGGCGCCAGAAAACTGTTGCCCGTTCACAGAAACACAAACCGACAGAGTATCAGTTTATGCGGTGCTTTATTTGCTGGGCCTGGGAAACCTGGGGACTATTGTCCTAAGCCAGGATTCCAACGAGCCGTTCTCGAAGACAGCTTTTATACTTTTTCTACAGCGTTGTACGTGCACAAAGACACACGGTCTCGTTCATAAATCAGTTACATAGGTTATATGTATACAATTGATGTCCGTCTCCAAGGGTTAAAAATCTACCACGCTCGTCTAACACAGGATTCTGGTTAATTAGGCCCCCATCACCAAACCTTTTACATATGTTGATTCTAATCTTATCTTTAAGCAACAGTTTGTTTTCTTCCTCAGGTTCTATTTACTTCACTAATCGCTTTAATTATTGTCCTGCTGTTCCTAGCAAGTTCCCAATAGTTTCTGGGCCCCCACTACTGTTTCAAGTTACCTCACCACAGGCCCAGTTAAACCCCGTAAACCTTAGCATAACTACTTCCACAGTTAGATTTACAAATATATTTGTAACACCAAGACAAATCATACAAACTGTGAAAAGTATGGCCCAACTACTCACCAAAGACAATACTAAGAAAATTTCAGAAATGGGTCCCTTTCAACTACTGTTCTGCAACTGATGAGACTTTCAGTTTGTTATAGCTGAAACAAAATATAGCTTTTGTAACATCACAGAGATATACAACTAAAATATTTTAACTTGTTAAAACATCACCTTTCCAGACAATTGCAGATACATTCTACTAAAAAGTAGTGATTTTTTTTGTTACTTATTTCCAAGAAGTGAACAGTTTCTGTTTCTTGTTGAGCATGAAGGTGGCTCAAACAAGCACACAGGTGCCTAAAATCAGAAGTCTTCCTCTGAAAATCACACGTCATCATTTTTCTACATCACAATATCAAAGCAACTGAGCGCATCAGAGAGCTAGAAGACAGATAGACGACCACAGTTACTGAGAAAAAAATGCAGCACAATAGACTACAGTTTATATTCAAAAGCAATTAATGGTTTTTGGTGTCTGCACTTCCAGGTGTCCAGGGTGGGTGCTTCAAAAGACCCAATCTTCAAAGAGCAGAGAGGCTGGCTTTGGAAAAAGTCTTCTTAAAGTTCCTCAAGTTGAAGCGCAGAGATTTCCTACATTTGCTTCACTGAGCTGATCATATTGATCCATGCTCTTCTGCATTCACCCTGACACACAAATACTTTATAAGCAACAGTGAATTTATCACTGGGGCACTAGAAAACACAATCATTTATAGGAACTAAGTTATTGAAAATTATTTTGCTACTTCAAGGAAGCTTACAAATATTGGAAAAGAGTCCTGCAGCTCCTGAAGCATAAATGACTGAAAGGCTAACAACAGGCTACCACTAATATTTATTTGTCAGTAGTTGGTTCAAGACATGAAAAACTAACTGAGAATACTTCTTTTCTTTCCACTGCGCAGGATGATTATTTCACACACAAAACTTTAGGTACCTCCTAACGAATTAGAAGTACATGGGTTTTTTGAGCAGAAGAGCAACTTTCATAATCATTCTCCCTTATGAGATTGTATGCATTCATTACTAATGTACAGGGTCTGGCAAATCCACATGGAGGACTGAGAACAGTGAACTCCCCCTCAAGGGGCACTGGGGCAACAGAGCACTTCCAAAAAGGGCTCTTAGGGCATGAGATTCATCTCAAAAATTGTCTCTCAGGGCACAAGAAGCAATGCTCAGCAAAGAAGGAAACAATACTGCACTCACATCTGATGCAGATGTTTAAACTGGACATAGTCCTCTGGATACAATACCATAATTTTTAAGGTTTTGAAGCTTTGGTTTTGATGTGTTCCTCTGCAGCTTCTGAGATAAATACAAGAACAGCACCTGGGAACAGCTATTTACATTCCCCTCTGTAAAGCTGACATGAAAATGTCATGTAATGAAACCCACAGAGCTGTGTCTCAGACCTCTGTGGCTTCAGCTCCTCTTGTTGCTCAAGGAAGGCAGTGTAAGCAGGCTGTGCCACTTCAGACAGCACTGTCATGTTGAAATGGGGCCCAAAGCAGTTTTTGCTCCTTATTCAGACCCAGTTACATTTTTGTACAATGAAGAAACAGGTGCTAGTGACTCTACAGGCCATATTTAATTTTATAATTTGACGTCTTGGGTTATGTACATAGGGGGGAGATGGCAGCCAGCTGCATTTCGCTATTTCCATTTCTACACATACCAAGAAAAAGAATATCATCAATATTAAGGAAAGACAGATACTTCCAGTTTTCTGTTCTTCATAATAACTTTAAATTGCTTCTGACATGATTTATATAATAGTAATTGCAAGTATCATAAGACTCACACAGAAAATTCATCATGAAACTAAACACTATGAAAACAAGTAATTGTGAAGAGCCAAATTGTTGCCCAAATCCCACAAGTACTATCTGTAGTCACAGTTTAACTGGCAGCTGAATACTAACAGCATTTGTCAGGCCTTGATACTATCTAGGTCTTCCTTAGCGACTTGAAAGATGGGATGCAATGCATCCTGGCTCAAGCTGGAGGGCAGTGCTACTTTCCAGAGGGACCTGGACAGGCTGGAGAAGTGGGCTGACAGGGACCTCACGGGTCCAGCAAAGGCGCATGCCAAGTCCTGCCTCAGGACAGAGAGAAATCTCTGAGCAAGGGAACAAACTGAGGCTAGGTCCATGGAAAAGCCACTGGGAGCCAAGCTGACCAGGTTCAGCAGCATCCTCTTGCTGTAATAAAGCCAACCATGCCCAGGGCTGTGTTATCAAAAGGAGACCAGCAGGAGAGGGAAGAGTCCCTACCCCTTCATTCAACACTTTTTTGTTCAACCTGAAGACAGAGAGGTAAAGAGGAGAGCTTATCGCTATCTGCAGCTACCTAAAGAAGAGAGGAAGGAGCTGGGCTCTTCCTAGAGATCCCAGTGACAGCACAAGAAGTGAGGGACACAAATTGGAACATGGCAACTTCCTATTAAGTGTATCATGCAAAAGATTTTACCTTGTGGGTGGTTCAGTCCTGGGACAGGGCCCCAAGAGATTCTAAACACTCAGCTGGACAAGGCTTTGAGCAACTCAATCAAACTTCAAATTTGGCCCTGATTTGAGCATGTGAACCTCAGAAAGTCAGCTTGAAGCTAAATTATCCTAGGTTTCAAATATCGTGCTCAAAAAGGTGTTTTGTTTTTTTTTAAATCAGAGTATTTTTACCAAAAGCTGTTTTTCTTAACATCACACACCAGAGAGTAATAGCTCTTAAAAGCTCTACAGAAGAGATTGGGATAAATCTTCTGCAGAGAAAGCGGAACAATAATTACTTTCTTCTCCCTCAGAATATTCACAACTGATTCCATGATTGTGACAAGATCATAAAAATGAAAAGCATGGGCTGCCTATACCACCACACAAACCTCTGCCACTTGACAATCAGTTTACCAAATGAAGAATATACATATTTGAACGAACACTCTGCCCACAAACCTACTGGTAAAATATATATTTTTGACTGCCTGGAAATGCATCCTTGTGCAAACACAAGGAACACTTTTGAAATTATGAACAGTTAAAGATGGAAGCAATTTTTCACTTTACTCATTCCCCCCACCTATTTTTTCTTAAAAACAAGCTTCATGGAAGAATTACAGATAATACTCAACACAGTACTATGTGACAGCCCACAGATGGATATATTTCTAATGAATTTGGAGAAGTTAAAAACACAATGATTGCAGACATTAAAAGAATATGGTGAATTCTCCCTGATTAGATTACACTCTGCACACCCTTCTATACGAATGAGGCCATGGGAGTGGAAACTGCCTGACAGCATTGTTAATACAACTGAGGGGGTGTGCAGCAGGGGACATCTGTTTTAAAGACTTGATGCAAATCTGTCCCTAGAGGTAAATCAGCCCGGCTTTGGATATCAGTCTAAAACAAAAAAAGCTAAATTCATACTTGCTGAAAGCAGGTGCAGTTCCATTAAACTCACCACATTTCAATGGCACAATTCCAACAGTCTGCAAATGTGGCCCAAGTGCAAGGAGAAATAAACCCTTTCATTATAGAATGCTCAAATATCAGCAAGGTGTAACAATGCTGTTTCCCAGCCAGGAAGGTCTCAATAAAGTGATCAAAGTGCAAAGCACACTCAGTCCCTTCTCATAGCCCTAAAAATCAAGGGCTTTCAAATTTTGCTGTTTTCTCTCTCATGTTTAATATGTTGCATAAAGACATGTTGGAGGACATATTCCCTTGCTTAGATGAGCAATAAAAACTATTTTTACTTTTTTTTTCTGAAAGGAGAATCAATTCATGTTGTATTTCAATAATCCATGGTATATGTCAATTAGAGGCAGCAGGAGGGGAAAGTCTGGCAATGATCCTCCCATACATCATTTCAGACAACAGGCACACACCTCAATATAAATGAATAACAACTAAGCCATCCTCATTCATGTTTCTAATTAGTGCAATCTATTTAGCAAACAGACACATAATATAGGTCAATTATGTAGGTCATGATAAATTTGTGAAGAACTTCAGCCTGTAGGGCACCAAAAGGCCACGCTGAGGCAGCATTTCCAAAGTTACAGTTCATTTCTGCACAAGACTTATGAGCAGCAGTGAGGAACAGTAGAGACTTGCTTTTTTTTTCTGGTTTGTCACAGTTCAGCCACAACCAGTAACAAAAACATAGTGACATCCCCTGGGAGACATCCTCTATGATACAAGCACAGAACTGCCCCTACAAAATTATTGAACCAGTTACTACTGGTCAAAATTGCCAGAAGCATAAGTCTCAAAGGTGTTTAATTTCTATGAGTTTGTCAAAAACTGGTGAGTATCCAGAGGGGAGATGGAGAAATATTTTATTTATGCTTCCTCCATTGGAGAGGAAATGGCAACTCAATATTTGTCTAGTGTGTTTGACTGTGGCCCCCTTAGCAGACACAGAAGCAGCTCCAGAGAAGCCACACTACATGCCAAGTCCTGCCTTGCTAGAAATTTTGGGAAGGAATGATGAAGAACCACAGTGGAGGGCATCAGAGAGCAGTAGGTGCCACTTGGGGGTTCAGTTAAGTTACAAGGCTGTAACACTGTGCCAAAAATACCGACCTTGTACTTCTATCTTCAACGTAATATTGCTACTGTTCACAACAGTCCTGACAAAATTGGTGAACTAACCTTTTAATTATACAGATTCTCCTATTTGTACAGTTTGTCTTTGATCCCTGTTAATTAATTCTCATTCAGGCATCCAACACAATTGTTCCTATAACACTGGAGTGACAGAGATAATTTCCCAAATGGTTCCCAAACATTTGCATTTTGGCTCATGTATGATATATATAATACACCAAGCTATGAAGGTAAATGTGCACATATAAGTAATATATAATACATAGACACCATACTTGAAATTTTTTATGAACCCCAGGCTATATGGCTTAAATCTAGGAATGACCACAGTACTGTGTGTGACAAAGACTCCGACACAACCCCAAAACTTTTTAAACCACCTACACCCCATCCTAGGTCCCCAGCTGGAGAACTGTTACCATGCACATAAAATTACGCTTTTCACAGGAGAAAAAAAAACCCAACACCGCATTACATTCCCATTTCTTTGTAATCTCTAATCCTAAATGCAGGACTGTTTATGAGCACATAGGCAAGATATTTCAACTAAGAGAAATAAATACTGTACTATTTTGCATTGTCCCTGGGGAAATGATGTTCCTGACAAAATACTGCTCTCTGCTGGCCTGACCTGCTTTTCCCATAAGGCCTCACTTCCTGACATCTTCTGTCTTCCCTACTGAAAAGGGAAAAGACCACCTTGTTTTGCTGACTTAGCAATTGGTGACAGGAGCATCTTTTATTTAGGACTGAAAAACATTTATATTGCTAAGGAGAACAGTACTGATATCACCAAAATCTTTTGCCTTGAAATAAAAATGCAAGTAGTCCTTGAACTCAAGTAGTTCTTCAGGATTATTCCTGTTTTCTTGCAACCTGAAAGAAGAAACAGGCCCTCCCTTGTAACAAGCTTGGACAACAGTGTATTCTAAACATAAAGAACTCAAGTCCTGTTCTGCGTTTCAGGAAACTTGCTCCTAGGCAGGAATTTTCACATCAGCCCAAAATCCCAGTGACAACCACAGGATTTGAGATGGGGCTCCCTGGCCTTTTACTTTAAAGGGCAGCTCCAGACCTGAGCAGATACCTGGCCAAAAACCTGTAGTATCTTTACTCCCTATTGCCATTTTGTTTGTTTGTCCTAGTTCAGCAGGAGGGACCAGCTAACCCCGTGTGGGGGTGATCAAAGCTGTGTATTCTACCCCCTCTATTCATTCCCCAAGGTCAATGGGCCATTAGCAGCAGCTGCCCAGGGAGCCATGATCACCTTCACACCCAGGCTGAGGGGGGTGGAGCTGCTATGGGCCATCAACAGCTCAACACCCCCTGAATCCCAGAGTTAATCACCCATTGTGTGAGTCCCCGCCCAGGGGGAGGGACTGGGTGCTCCCTGAGGGTACATAAGTGGTGGGTAAGAAGACCTCAGGAACTTCTCGTCGGATCCAGAGCAGCAGCAGGACCTTGACAGGAGGAGATCACCGCACTCGCCCAGACCACAGCCCTCGCCTGCACCAACAGGTTTTTCTTTTCCTTTTGCTCTGGACTTGGGGGCAGCCACAGGGGTCTCAGCACAAGGGCAAACAAACCCCCTTGGGTTTGTGCCCCAGGACACTGGGTTATACTGCTGGGGTTTTGTGAGTTGAAAGCAATTTCCCTTTTGTGTGTCAGTGTTGTTATTGTAATATCATTATTAAATTTTAGCTCTGAATTATAATCTCTCTCGTGGTGAGTTCATTTCCCCTGCTGGTTCACCTTTAAACCAGCACATTGTTGTTTTACAAAAAAGGAATCACTCAGATCAAAGCTAGCTGAAAACCACCTTATTTGCACTGAATTTACATTAACGCTGCCACTAGATATTGCTGAGCTACAGCTGGCACAGCAACACCCATAAAAAATTGTAAAGTTTTAATGTCAACATCTTATATTTTGGATCAGAACAAGGTGATGCCATGCTGCAGACTCACCAAGACCAGCAACCCATGGCCAGCTGCAAGGGTCATCCTCCCCTCAGTCCCAGGGATAAAGGGTATTTACCCAGCAGTCAGACGGTCTCTTTCCTAAGGTTCTCCTCTGTATCTTCTTCCCATTGGGTTTGCAGCTCTTGAGACTGACAACAATGCTGTCATATTTTGGGACTGTCACCATAGTCCCAGTGGTGCAATTTTGGGACTATCACCTACAGGAATTACCAGAGCATTCTTAGCTGTTTGGGTCTTTTTTCTGAAGCCACCAGCAAACAGGTTTCTGTGGTGAAACCACACTGTCAGGGTATTGCTTACAAATCAGGTCTGTTGTAATCACATCACAAAAGAGACATAAACCTTAAAAAAAATTATTCCTTGTGTCTTAATCTTTCTTTGCAAGATTCTCCCATCAATAGCACAATTCCTTTTAAAAATAATTATACAACATAAAAACAAGTTAGAAAAACAGTTGGAAAGATCAGTTTCATTTACCTCTATAAAACAGACAGAGAGTTTGACGTAAAGTAATCATCATTTGAAATTCCTCAATGCCTGATACCCAAAGGGTGGGGGAAAAAACCCTGAAAAGTTGCACCTCCCCTGGTGCAACTTGAGGCTATTTCCCCTTGTCCTATCACTTGTTGTCTGGGATAAAAGGCTGACCCACACCACACCACCACCTCCTTTCAGGTAGTTGTAGTGTCTTGCTCATAAACTGCATCTACTCTCTCTTCTAGATGGGCTGGAGCAGAAAGATGCAGCTGCAGGAATAATTTTAGCTGGTGAAAGACAAAATTACCTAGATGGCAGAAGAGCCGTTAAGGACGCTACTCAAGAAGGAAAACTGTTAAAGGAACAGAACAGTACCGAGCAGCTACTTGACGGCCTCTTTGCCCACATCTACCCAAGCTTCCTTCATCAGAGCCAGACCAGACCTGCAGGTCAAGAGCTCCTGGCAGGTTCTCACTGGGGCACAAAGGGTGCTGGGCAGCCCTGCCAGCTGTCTCCTGGTGGCATTATCCTTGGGCCATGGGGCCTCTTCCTCCACTCACACAGGCCCTGCTCTGTCCTGCCTCCCCTCAGCCCGAGGACTGCTCCTCTTGCCTACAAAAATTGGATTCCTTAGCCGATGTGCAATGAGTCAATAATTACACACTGGAGAGAGACACTGTTTGTTTATTTATTTCAGAGTTGTGCAAATACTCAGTGGTATTTCACAAATCAACAACAGCCCTCCAGACTTGCCACACCATTCTTTACACACAGAAATTCAGTGTTAGTAACCTCCCAAGTACAGCTCTTCTATGAAGATTGGTTAGTAACTATCACACTGATTATGTAATCCCACCTAATTTCTACACATGCTAAGGGGAAGGGTCTTTCTCCAGGCAGGACCTTTTTGACCAGTAGGTGTGATTTTAGTACTATAGTGAAGACAGCTCTGCTATAGGATACCTGGACCTTTTGCCAAGTCGGCAATATAGACATCAACATCTTGATTTGCTTTGTCCTTAGAGCTTGTTAGCTCCAGGGTGTCCTTGACTAAGGGATGCTAACTACCACCTGTTCTACTGACATACAGCAGTAACTTCACGTACCTCATCCTTAGAGCTCGTTATCTGCTGTCTGTTCCACGGACTGTTTCCTTTCTTGCTAATTAGGCTTGAAAATAAAGATGAAACAGCAAATAACATCCTAACTTAAGGTAATTTTGACATATTCCACATTTTCCAACACTGGTCCCCGTACCTCTGATTTTGAGCCGTTTTGCGCTTTTCTAAGCACTTTCCCTAGACGAGCTCGAACCGTCGCCTCCTCCCGGCGCGCGGGGCCACCCCGCGCCTGCGCGGTGCGAGCGGGGCCTGGCAGCGGCGGGGCCGGCGCGAGCGAGGGACAGAGGGAGGAGGGAGTGCGGGCGGCGGGGCTGGCGTGAGCGAGGGACAGAGGGAAGAGGGAGTGCGGGCGGCGAGGTCAGCGGGCCGTGTGCTAGCAGGGGGCGGGCCGGGCCGCGCCGGGGCCACGCGGGCTGTACTCGGATCCCGGCGCCGGGATCCCCTTCCGCCCTTGGGGGCGGAGGCGGGAAACTTCCCCTGCAGAAAATCTTGGCGTCCCCTGACAAAGGCAGGGAAAGGACAACCCCGGCTGTCTTCAGGCAAACGGCAGTAGGGTGGTAGTGCTTCTAGTTTGTTGCGCCTCCACGTTTCCCCCTCATCCTTCCAGCCTCACTTTTCCTGCGGCGGGGCTCGTGTCTCCTCAAAGACACAAAACCTCTGCGGTTTTCCTCCCTCCGATGACATTCAGTTCTTGTGCAGCTGGAGTTCAGGACTTTCTGGCTCCACGAGGCTTGGACTGAATACCCGGTAGACTTGCAGGGATTGTCACCTGCATTCCTCTGACTGCTGATAGAAGCCATAAAGATTTCTCTTTTTTTTTTTTTTTCCCAGTGCCATCTGCCTGATTTCTGTGTCATGGCAGCCCACACTGCCCTTTCTCTTACACTTCTTTCTTCTTCAGGTGTATTTGTGTCTGTAGATTAGCTTTCCTCCGTTTTTATGAAATTTTGTCTTGCCCATTTTGGGCAATATGCTGCAATGATCTTGATTTTGAATTACTCCCATTCATGCCTTCTGTACACCTGAATTCATATAATCAACAGATTACATACATGTCAAAACCCTGTTTAACTTAATTAACCAATGGTTTGTTCTGTCTTCATTATTCCTAATAGAAAAGGAAAAATGATACGTAATTTTTCTGCCTCTAAATCACCACTGACTATTTTTTAATCGTCTAGATGATGTCGTGTGAGTCATTCTATGAGGGTTGGTTTCTTGTAGCCTCGTTATGCTGAGGGAAATCTGCAACGATATGGGACTTCTCCTGGTCCTGGATTATCAGTCCATTAACCTAGGAGAAGTGTGTGCTCTATGCTTACCCAGCCCATGTGGTCTCTGAGAGCCCCCAGAAAGGACATACACAGGGACCACCGGCGAAGGCAGGAACAAAGAGGAAGTTTAATTAGGGGTACAGGTTTATATGGACTTTGGAGGGATGCAAATTCACCAATAAGGGACAAGAGGGAAGTCTGGATTTGTGCCAATAAGAGTAAGGGGATTTACATTCAATGGGAGGGGGTGACAGGAAATATGAGGTCACTGCCCTTCTCCCAGCCCCTTGGCCTGGCAGGGGGTTCTGGGAAGAAGAAGCAGTGACTGTGCACTTTTTACATTTAGTACATTTAAACCACATTAAAACCATCAGTTGTTAAAGCATTCTCAGTGGCTGGCATATTTTCTTCATCAGCCCATTTCTGGCATGACATTCTCCAAGCCATGTATTGAGAATGCATTGCCACAGTTCTACATTTATTGCATTGTGCTTTGCTGTGGTTTCTTTCCTGGGACCGGAGATGGGAGAGGGAGGCATTCAATTTGCTGGATCTTTCATCCTGAATTTTAAACCTTGATTTCAGATTGTCCTTGTCCAGTCTTCTGGGACCTCCTTCACCATACAGGAACTAATATAACTGCCAGAGAAGCTATGGGATCCTCAAGAGTTTTTCAAGATGTAGTTGGGTAATATAGAGGGTTCCTGTAGCTGCCCATGCTGTGAGCAGAAGATTGGATGAGAGACCTCCTGAGGTCCTTTCCCACCTCAGTTACTGTACTTAGCTTCTCTGAACTCTTCTTACTCTGTGCCTCTAAGGCCTCTGTAGCAGTGGGGGAAAAGATTTATGCTGCTCTGTGCCTCAAAGTTAGCTGTGATCTCAGTGGCATGCTGAAGGAGGATGTGTTCCATCTGAACAACTGGGAAAGCAGTGTTCAGTGTCATAGGCATCATACTCTTAGGTCCTTTAATCAGGCTTAGAAAATAAAACAGACCTTTTCTGCTTGATATAGGAATGATGTGTGAACCGCCTGTTCTGTGTGAAGGACAAGAAATAAACTATTTGATAAAGGGAAGAAACAAACCATCTGATAAATGGAAGCCAGGAAGATATCAAAGCGGTTCTTCACTTTTGGGATTTTGGCATGCATAGCTATTTATGTTACATACATAAAATGGCACTTGGATTCCAAACCACTCATGGGAGCAACGGAAGGAAATGCTGAAAGCAGGGGAGATAAACTGAACCATCAGGCAGTGACCACAGATCTCTCAGTCTTTTATGAAATTATGTTTGATGCAGGAAGCACAGGAACTCGCATCCATGTATTTAAATTTACACAACAGCCAAGAGGTATGTCCTTCTTGTTGCATGATAGATTAAGTCTTCCATAACATGAAGCAGATTATTGATTATTCTCTTCTATGGATTACTTGAACAAACATGTTTCAGCTCTTTCTAGAGAGTCATCAGGAAGTAGATTATGATTCAGGCATGTATATTTGGATGAGATTTATGAAAACAGTCAACAAGGAGAAGATGCTGTAATGTCAGAATGTGAACTCAGAGCAGCTGTACTTTTAGAGTGGTGGCTTGAAGAAGGGGAGTTTTTCATCACACTAGTGGAGGAGAAGATTATAATTCAAACTGCCTTATTTCCTCAAATTTTCACTGTGAGGTTGTTGGCTGTCTCCAGTTCCTGGCAGTGAGCTGCTGCTTTCTGCAGTTTCTGGTTTAGTGCATCCTTGGCTTCACTGTTGGATTTAAACTGTAAAACAAAACAAAACAAAACTTACAAATTGTTTGATTAAAATTGCTGTGTATTGCATCTGGACAGAAACCACTGAGAAGTGAGACAAGTGTACAAAATAGCTCCAGTTTTCCTCTGGAGTAGTAAGCTTCATTTGTGTACATGTTGTCAGCTCCTATTTATAAAAGTCTTAAAAATCCAAGAACCTGTGTAGATGCTGTTAGTAGGTGATCTGAAGGTTTTCAGGATTAGCAGTGTGGTGTATGCTGTGGTTGACCTCAGGGGGGCACCTTAGGTTTGCGTATTGGGCTGGTGTAAGGCTTAGCCACCAAAGATGTCAAACAACAGTCCGTTGATTTCCTTCCTTTAATGTATTCTGAAGTCTTTGCTTCTTCCTTGCCTGCTTCTCTTTAAACATAACTTCAGAATCTATTGCAGGAAACTTTTATAGAGTGTAGTTGGGTACAGGAGGAGGATGTTGCCAAGCTCATGTCCTCATGACTGCAGGGGCATATCATGACTAGACTTCGCGAACGAAGATTTGAGAAGGGCACTACCCACGCTTGCTGCAAGCGTGCTGGTGGCTAAAAAGGCCGATACGGGATAGGCAGGTCCGGTCACAAAAGGCACAGCGGAACGTTTCCCTAGGTGACATTGGCAAGGAACGGTTCTTTCTGCGTTGTCTTTTCTCCTCAAGACTGACTCTCCATGCATTCTCAAAGGAAGGAGCAGCGTCGTGAATGGTGTGTCTCCATGAATCCCGACTGGAGGCCAGAGTGGACCATTGGTGGCAGTCAATATGGCCAAGGCTGAGGTGTTGTTTCAGGGAGTCCTTGTATCTCTTCTTCGGGGCTCCTCTCTTGCGGCAGCCGGTGGCGAGTTCACCATAGAGCACAATCTTCGGAAGGCGGTGATCCTCCATCCTGGAGATGTGCCCTGCCCAGCGCAGCTGCGTTCTCATCAGCATGGCCTCAATGCTGCTGACCCCTGCCTGTTCAAGAACAGACACATTGGTCACGTAATCAGACCAGTGGATGTTTAAGATTGAACGGAGGCAGCACTGATGGAAGCATTCGAGAAGCCGCAGGTGGTGGCGGTAGATGACCCAGGATTCAGACCCATGTAAAAGAGTAGACAGTACAATGGCTCTGTAGACACTAATCTTTGTACTTTTCTTCAGGTGTTTATTGGACCAGACTCTTTTATGGAGTTTTCCGAAGGCTTTGTATGCCTTTGCTAGCCTGTTGTCTATCTCTTTGTCGATCTTACCGTCTGAGGAAATGATACTTCCCAGATAGGTGAACTGCTGGACTGACTTAAGCTCTGAATTGCCTATGGTGATGTGAGGATGATGGAAGACTTCTTGAGGTGCAGGTTGGTAGAGAACATCTGTCTTCTTCAGGCTGACTTCCAGCCATAAAAAGCTCAGCAGTCTCTGCAAAGCAGGATGTTAAGCACTGCAGAGCTGCTTCTGTGTGAGCAACGAGGGCGGCATCATCAGCAAAAAGCAGCTCACGGACAAGGCGATTCAGGGTCTTGGTGTGGGCCTTCAGTCGCCTTAGGTTGAATAGGCTTCCATCGGTACAATATTGGATGTAGATGCCATTTTCTTCATCGAGGTCTGCTGTGGCTCTTTGGAGCATCATGCTGAAGAAGATTGTGAATAGAGTTGGTGCAAGAACGCAACCTTGTTTCACACCATTGGTTATTGGAAAGGGCTCAGAGAGTGCATCGCCATATCTGACTTGTCCACGCTGATCCTCATGCAGCAGGATGATCATTTTGAGGAACTTGAGGGGACATCCTAAACGTTCCAAGATCTGCCACAGGCCTTTTCTGCTCACAGTGTCGAAAGCTTTGGTGAGGTCAACGAAGGTTACATAGAGACCTTTGTTCTGTTCCCTACACTTCTCTTGCAGTTGTCTGAGAACAAACACCATGTCTGTGGTGCTCCTATTGGCTCTGAAACCACACTGGCTTTCAGGTAGAAGATCTCCTGCAATAGTGGATACTAATCTGTTCAGAAGTATTCTTGCAAGGATTTTACCAGCAATGGAGAGCAAAGTAATACCTCGGTAATTTGAGCAGTCTGATTTTTCTCCTTTCTTCTTGTACCGGGTGATGATGACTGCATCACGGAGAGCTGGTGGTAGTTCCCCTTGTTCCCAGCAACACACAACAAGCTCGTGGAATTTGGCATGGAGTGCTTGACCTCCATGCTTCCAGATTTCAGGTGGAATTCCATCAACCCCAGCTGCCTTGCCAGTTTTCACCTGCTATATGGCCTTGAGTATCTCTCCCATAATAGGGGCTGCATTCAATTCATGTTTCACCGGTTGTTTTGTAATGTGCTGACTTGCTGAGCCTTGGACTACATGGTTGGCACTGAAGAGAGTCTGAAAGTGCTCAGACCACCGGTTCAGGATGGAGGATTTATCTGTTAGAAGCAGTTGACCATCTGCACTGAGGGGCATATAGTGCTTTCCAAAATACTATAAGTCTGGCTCACTCTGCTGTCATTGAAAATAGTGGAAAAGCTTCCACTGGGGTTTGCTGGAGTCCAGTTTAGCCAGAACAGAGCATGCTAAAATTTTGGGTCTTTGTTATAGGTGCAGTTTGAAAAGCTGCACATGGCAGGTATAAGGCCTCAAAGACAACTTGCACCCTTTGTCTGATATGCATGAAGAATATGAGAATAGAGGACACCAGCACCTGAAAACCAGGCAAGACTTGAAAAAAAGTGATTGTTGATAGTTCATTAGACCGAGGCTTCAGTTGACTTCTATTAGCACATAATAATGTAATTTGTTAAATGGTTTTCTTTTTGTGCATACAAAATTATTTGTACCATTACTTATTTTGGAATAGTACTTTTGAACAGAAACTCCCAAATTAACCCATGAGACGTTTAAAGCACTGGAACCCAGTCTATCTGCATATGCTGATGATGTCAAAAAGGTAATTTAAGTGACTTCTCTTCTGTCTCCCTTATCTTACAGCTCACAGGGATTTAGGCACTTCCTGAGCCAGACTTACACCCAACTCATAGTGTTTTACTGGCTCCAAATACCTTTGTTTTCCAAGAATTTGTTGTACTGCTTTTTGAGCCCTGTGTAGCCAAAACATTCAGTGACGGAGAGTTCTATGTCACTGTTTGAAAAAGTAACTCTGGTTTTGACCTGTTATATCCACTAGGGCTTACACATTTACAGTGAATTATACCCTTATCACCCTTTTACCCTTTCAAAAGAGTTTTTAAGATGCCTTTTATTGTTTTTTTTCCTACTCACAGAGTGGCCAGGGAATAAAAGAGCTCCTTGAGGTGGCAAAGAAGGAAGTTCCTATGGAGCTGTGGAAGTTCACTCCTCTGGTCCTGAAAGCCACAGCTGGCCTACGGTTGCTGCCAGGAGAGAAAGCTCAGAAGTTGCTGGATAAGGTGCTGTTTCTCATCTTTCTGATTGCTTTCCAGAAATTTTATAGCAAACTGTGGTCCTTTTCATGTAAGATGCATACTCTGTGTGTATATGAGTCACTCCCCTTGTTTAACCCTGAAAACAGTGTGGAGCCACCTGATCTTAAATGCTGTTGGTGTGAGAACTTGTGTGAGTGCAAGCACAGAGGAATGATGGCAACTCCAAATGAATTGTGAGATGACAGATAATGTAACAAATGCAGCAAGATCCTGCTATTGATAACCACAGGCCTACTCTTAGTGGTCATGTTTGGTTGTGGTTTTGACCAGGATGCTGCTAGTTTGAGAAAAGCTGTCTGCTCTTTGTGGCGAAACCACATTGTGAACCTGCTGCTGCAAGGTCACCCCTTTATATTCATTGAAAATAATATAAATTGTATTTATAGGCATGTAAAATATGTTTAATATTTTAAAATGTTACAAAAATAAAACGTTTTAGACCTTTCAGATGCAGGAGAAGTTTATTAAGTGTGCACTGAGTGTATTCTTTTTCTAAGCAATAATTGGAAGGAAGAAATGGGGTGTGGCTGAAACAAAAGTCTCTGCTGCCTGCAACCTGACCAGTTCTTTTCCACTCTGAATTTCAGCTGAAACTTTAGATGACCCTGGAAACCTTGGGCTCTGCTACCTTATGTAGGATTTAGTGTAGAGGATCATTGTCAGCTGACATGCTCATGTAAAAAACGCAGTTCTCTGGAACAATCCTGAAAGCAAGGGTGTCCATCGCCTGCCTTTCCCATGCATGTGTTGGTGACCCACAAGGTCAAAGTAAACTGGATTCCCTTTCCTACCCATGTCCATCCTTTACTAGTGGCATTTCTGAGCAGTCTTCATGCTTGAAAACATGCACATCCATTTTCCATTTCCTGTCTCTGCACCAAACTGCGGAGCCAGCCATGTAAAGGCTGATGCTTGTTGGAATCTTGAACTTCAAAGTAGTGAATAGCAGTCAGGATCTGGCCCAAGAGGAGGAGCAGTAGTGTAAAACTGGAGTTTTAAAAAAATCTTGATTTCCAGCTGAAAAAATATTTCTCTGAATGTAGCTTTTATCTGAACTACAGGTGAAGATTTTCCAGGCCTCCCCCTTCTTTGTGAGGGACGACTGCGTATCAATAATGAATGGAACAGATGAAGGTAGGTTATCTTGTGGAGACTCTTTCTTCAATTCTGGAGATTCCTGCTGTACTATGGACAAGTCCTCTACTCTCTGTGGTGGGAACCCACAAGCAGCGGATTTGACAGAGTTTTTATGTTGCCACAGGCAGTGCCTGCCAAAAAGATCTTGTGCTACATTTTCCAATTTGAAGTCCTGAACTCTGTCCTGATTTTGAAAGCTCTGAGTCTTGGCCAGTTCCTGAAGGATCGCTGAGAAGCCACTGTGCTGTCAGCACTTCTAGAAAAGTTTCTGAATATTTGCTTGTTGAGATGGTCTTCAATAACTAGGATTGCACACTCTGCTCTTGACAATGCTTGTCAGAGTTTTCTGGATGTATTTGGTCATTATGTTAATTAGAACTTATCTGATGAGTGTGATTGTGAGTTCAATCTGAAAGAAATTCTTATCTAGAGAGAAGAAAATGCTGAAGTAAGTTGATGTTCATCAAAAAGTGCTGAGGGACAGAATGTCTAAATTCTAGGTAACTGAGTGTTGAAATGTGTTTTAAATCTTAGAAACCAAAATAGGTGGAGCTGTTTATGAGTTTCTTTTTTTTTGCTACTTAATGGAAGAAAGGCATTGTAATTCTTTTTGTTTTGTTTTAAAATCTTTAATAACAGTGACAGCCTTGGTTCAGCCAAGGGTTGAACTGGACCATGCTCCCTAGAATGCCTTGAGTTTTAAACACATGAATAAATATTTGAATTTGTTAACATAAGGCCCACTAATTCACCTAATTTATGGAGAAACAGTTTATAAAACAAGAAGACAAAACAGCATAGCTCAAAAATTTCTCAGGAAAATAGGAAAGAGAAAAATTCTTAGTATTCAAAAGGAAGTTGAGTGCCTGACATCAAACAAAGGCCTACAAATGGATGTTTTCCTAGAAAATGAACAATGTGAGTCTCAGTTATCTTGTCATCTTTTAGCTAAGGACTGAAGCCGTTGTGACTCATTGCCTAAGTTTTTGGCCTGTGAAATACAGAGTTCTCCAGGCATTTCATACATGGGATTTCTCTCCCAAATATCACATAAGCCCTGATAGAGAGGGCATCTGTTGGAACTTCACCCGACAAGCCTATGAGGTTTACAGTGAAGACATTTTATTACACATAGCACACGGTTTATATAGGGTTAGAGCTACATCTTATTGGCTAACCACCACGCTAGAACCTTTAATTGGTTGAAAACCATATCTCAGAAGTCCAGCGTTTATATTATCTCATCCTGATGTTTTCAGGTACATCTCTGGAGTATAGTAAGAAAGTTGAGGCGTTCTAATGAGAAAACTTCCAGGGAGTCGTTGGAAGCTCCTAGGGAGTGACCCTCGCCTAACGAACAACAGCAGGTATGTGTCCTTGCTAGCTGAAATATCTGTTCCAGTCTCACGGAGTTGGTGCAGTTTGGATTGCTCACAAATTCATTTTCTGAAAGAAACGTCTCAGCAAGTTACTAAAGCTCTTTCTCACAGATTCTTAAGCTTTCTCATGCCCTGCCAAGGCCATGGTGTTTGCGAGAAACCACCTGTAGATAGCATGAAGACAAAATACAAGAAGGTGTCCTAGAGGTACTGGAGCTTTTCCAAGGGTCAGTTCCAAAGACCCCTATGGGTGGGAGATCAAGGGAAATGAGAATCATGGTTGGTCATAGATATCTCATATGTTAATTGCTAGAGAGGTTATAAAGTTTTAGCATCCCTGGTTACGTGTGCGCAGACCTTTGGTGTGCACCTTAGAAGTTTCTAGTAAAGGTAACCCATCTATCTTTCTCCATTAATATTGTTTCTGAGTGTCTGTTTTTCTAGGAATTTTGGCAACAGTTGTTTGCTTCTTACTTTCCTATTTAACTGGTATATTAACAATCTAGCAGGCACCTAGAAAACAGATTTGCTTTTTACTTCCTGTGACTTGCCTAATACTAGGCTAGTAGGGTCAAGAAGTGCCTGGAATTCTGGAATGTTTTTGGACTGCTGTTGTGGTTTAAGAATGGTATTTCACAATTTAGTACTCCCACTAAATAGACCACAAGACGCTCCTGTCCCCACCTCCAATAGGCGGCACAAAAGGCAGACATCATGGATTGAGATAAAAACAATTTTCTGGAAACAGCAATGAGATAAGAAAAGAAAGAGTAACAGCAACAATACTAATAACAAAAGGTATAAGACAAAGAAATTATTTACACATAAAATAAAACAATACCAGATTGTTCCGCCTGCCACACTTTCTCCCACCAGAAGGAATGCTCTTCTTCCTGGAAGTGAGAGCCCCTGCTGTAGTCACCCTCACAAGGCATTAGCAACCATCCAGGAGTCAATATAGAGATACAGTACAGGCCACTTTTCTCATTCAGCAATCTTTAGGGCCAGTTGGATGACTTTCACTTCTGACAATTGGCTGGACTTGCCTTCTCCTTCAGCAGCCTCAACGACTCGTCACGTGGGACTCCACACAGCAGCTTTCCACCTCCAATGGTTTCCTACCACACGGCAGGATCCATCAGTAAATAGAGCACAGCCTCTTTCATTTTCTGGTAACTCGTTATATGATGGTGCTTCCTGGGCACAAGTCACCTTCTCAGGCAGTGCTCCAAATTCTCTGCCTTCTGGCCAGTCCATAATCTCTTTCAGTATTCCTGGGTAATTGGGTTTTCCCATTCAGGCTCATTATGTAATCAACACTACCCACTTACTCCATGTAGCACTGGTCCTGTGATGTTGTTGCCTTAAGAGACTGCAGAAAACAGAACTCCGAGCCAACTTAGTGCATAAGATAAAAAGAGTAAGTCTTAAATTTCAGGCCTGAGGCCCACAGGAATACATATTGACGTGCGCGAACAGGGGTTTCATGGTTTTTATAATAATTCCATCCGATCCCTGTTCACCCATCCCTTGGTTCTGTCCTGTTCTGCCCCCCAGCAAACCCCATCAGGAACTGAGTCTAGGGGAATTTGGGACCCCTCCTTTATCATCTTTGTCTTCTTGTATCACATAGAGTCCTTGGAGGTCTTCCAGCGTTCTGGGCTTCGAGGTCACTCTGCCTATGTTTATATCTTCTGGTGCAGGCCTTAAGGTGTTTTTCAGCAATTCTAACTTGAAAAGAAGACTAAACAGCTAACGGAATTTTGGCAGATTGATGTGGGATGGGGTTGGTATGTGTAAACATTGAACTACTAGGGTTACTTTTACTGGTGCATTAAAATCTACATCCACTATAACTACTTCTAAAATCTATAAAAATTAAAAAATAAAAAAACCCTGAGGTATCATGTGTTGAGGGGATGTTCCCTTTGAACATCCAGTGTAGCACGGGCAATTGTGATGCCAAGAGGAGACAGGCTTCTGTCCCAGTGACTTCTGAGGTGGCTTGAACCCCCTCATAAGCTGCTAATATCTCCTTTTCAGTTGGAGTGTAGTGGACTTCTGATCCTCCATAACCCTGGCTCCAAATCCTTAATTGTTGACCTTGGGTTTCTCCTGATGTTCTTTGCTAGAGGTTCCAGGTGTGACCATGCTCCCCAGCTGCAGTGTAGAGGATATTTTGCATGGTTAGTCCTGTTTGAACAGGCCTAAGAACTACCACATGAGTCATTTCCTATTTGATTTCCTCAAAGGCCTGTTGTTGCTCAAGGCCCCAGTCAATATGGTTCTACTTCCAGGTCACTCAATAGAGGGGGCTCACAAGCTGACTGTAACCTGGAATGTGCATCCTCCAGAACCCCACAAGGCCTAGGAAAGTTTTTGTTTCATTCTTGTTTGTGGGAATAAAGAAAGATTTTTGAGTTGAGAAAAGGGGTTTTTAGACTAACAAAGTCTGAGGCCTGCTGGTAGGTGCAGAGTTAGTTCTGTGAAAGGGACCAACAGTTAACATAAACAAGTGAGATAAGGAGGTTTGGGTCAGACTACCCCATGAGAAGGTATGTAGGGAGTGTGAGCTTTCTCATGAGAGAGAAGAAACATCTGCACAGAAGTAGCATCCAATTAAAGGCTGTGATGGGAGTGATGGACACTGTGATTCAACCTATGGGATGAAGCTATAGGTGGAAATTGGTAAGAGGTATGTTGTGTAAGGAGTAGTTAGAGCTTAGCTTTTTTCTTTTACCCTGTACTTTTTTTCTCTCCATGGAGTTATTTTAATAAACTGTCTTTGAGTGTGACACCTGTAAGCTGTGGCCTCATTAATCTTCGGCCGCCATGAACTACAGCGTACTTTTACACTTGTTAGCTGGTAGAGAGATAGTTGCTATTTTGTTACCTACATCCATAGGCATATGAAGACATCCATCCTGCCATTTTATTCCCAAAAGCTGGATCTCCCATGCAGGTCCCCTTATACTTTATACTTTGTTTTATGGCAAAACCAGCTTTCAGAAGAATTTGTATTATTTTCCTCCCTTTCTCAAAAACTTCTGCTATGTTGCTCCACACAATGAGATCATCATTGTGTTCTGGAGCTTCCCCCTGTTCCAGTGCAGTCCGAATCAGTCCATGGCAGGTGTTTGGGCTGTGTTTCTACCCCTGGGGCAGTCAATTCCAGGTGTACTGGACACCACTCCAAGAGAAAGCAAACTGTGGCCTGCACTCTGCTGTCAGAGGGATTGAGAAAAACGCATTAGTGATATCACTCATCTGCCTTTGACTCCAGCTCGTATTAAAGTTCCAACATGTCCGGCACAGCAGCACTGAGAGGCGATGTGACTTCATTCAGGCCACGATAGTCCACTGTTAGCCTCCACTCTCCATTAGACTTTCACACTGGCCAAATGGGGCTGTTAAAGGATGATTGGGTCCTTCTGATCACTCCTTGGCTCTCCAGTTGATGAATTAACTTATGGATGGGAATTGCGGAGTCTCAGTTGTTGTGATATTGCCAGTGGTGCACTGTTGTGGTAGCAATTGGCACTTGCTAGTCTTCAACTTGCAGCAATCCCATGATGAAGGGATCTTCCAGAGGCCAGGCAGGGTAGATAACTGTTTGATTTTCTCTATAGTCACAGTAGCTCTTATTCCTTCTTTGAGAGTAAATGAATTAGAAAAAGCGATTGTTAACATTTCGGCCACTATTGAACATTAGATGTAACCACTGCCTTACAAGAGAAAGACCATGGTTTGACTCATGTAGTTTTGCAGAACAGAATGGCTCTTGATCTCTTAGGAGCCTCAGAAGGAGGCATATATACTGTTATTAAACTTATGTAAATCAAAGAGGAAGAATTGGTACAGATCTTGCTAAAATTTGTAAGTAAAACCAAATTCTATATCAGGTAACCCTTGATGATACCTCTTTAGATTTTGAAATATTTGTCAAAAGCTCACTTCATGGTTACTGTTGGGTTATGGCCCTGATAAGGTCTTGATGAGTTGAGGGAAACGCCTCAGCCCCCCTGGAGGGATGCTGATAGGATTGATGGTGTTACCAAAGAATGGAGTGTTATGGAAATAACATGGCTTTTCTTCGCCGGACCCTGCGGCACCCTTCAGAGACCCAAGGAGCCACCTCTCAGGCATCTGTCTGTCACCCCCAAAGTATTGACTTAAGTCACACAAACCACCTAAAGGAAAATAAAAGATATTGGGGAGAAAACTTTCACCATCTCCAGGAGGGCACCCTACGAGCTACCCTGTCTCCCCCACTTCCACCCCATCGGACATTGCAGGGGTAAGCAACCAAATTCTTACTTTATTTTCCTGTTCAGTATTAATTATAATTTGTTATAGCTCAGTAGAAGTCAGTGTAACAGTATTAGGTAACGCTTTGAATTGGTAATCAGGTAACTAAATAAAAGCAAGAGACTTGTAACTCAGGCATGCACACTTTGGAAAATATTCCTGTGCATCGTGGCTGCCATAATAAAGAGACTGCTTTTTGCTTTCTAATACTCAAAGAGTCTTAGAGGGTTATTTTCCAGCTTTCCAGCATCACAGTGTAGAGGTAGAGTGCTGGCTATTTCTCTCATTCAGCGATATCTAAAGCCAGCTGGACGCCTTTCAGCTCTGCCACCCGACTTGATCCACCTTGTCCCTCAATATCTTCTGCAACTCGCTGCATTGGACTCCATATGGCAGCTTTCCATTTTTGATGTATCCCTACAGTATGGCAGAATCTGTCAATAAGAGAGCGCATCGCTTTTTATTTTCTGGTAGCTGATTATATGGTGGGGCTTCCTCAGCACGTTACCTTTCCCTGCTCCTCCTCTGACAATAGTCTGGATTTTTGCCTTTGAGTCAGCTGGTGATGACTTCCAAGATCCTTAGGCAATTGAGGTTCCCTGTTCAAGCTCACTGTATGATCAACACACCCACTTGCTCCACGTAGCATCAGTGACAAGATGTGTGGGAGGGACTTTCCCTTTGAACATCCAGCCCAGGACTAGCAGTTGGGGTGCCAGGAGGAGCTGTGTTTTGGTGCCAAACACTTCTGAAACAGCTTGGACCCCTTCATAAACTGCCAGGATCACTTTTTCAGTTGGAGTGTAGCAGGTCTTGGATACTTTGTATCACCAACTCCAGAACCCGAGTCTCCCTGGGTACTTTTTGCCAGAGACACCAGGAAGGACCTGTCATAGGAGTTAGAACTCCTGCTTGAAATATCCTCATCACCACTGTGGAAGGGGGAGAGAGTTGGCTGACTAATTTTTTTCTCCTGCCTACTGCAGCAAAGTGCCTGATGGGATAACCAGTGACCAAGCCGCATAAAGGGTAGCTGATAGCTCCCGAATACCAACTTAATTGTTTGGGAGAGCATGGAGTGGGGGGAAGGTTGTTTTTTGTTCTCACTTCACTTTTCCCTGGTTTAGGGAGTGGTGTGAGAGAGGCTCCTTATGTTCATCTTTGTGAGTACCACGTGCCTCTGGTCACATCGGCTTTGGCACTCAGCCGCCACCTTGCTGGGGTTTGCAGGAGCTCTAGGAGGGTCCCAACTCACCCCCGACTCTGCATGTCCTGTGCTGCCTTCTCTGAGGATGTCCACCACTGCCTGGCTTTGCCCCAGACTCATTGGAGGCAAGCGCCATCTGCAGAGGAGCTTCTAACCCTCTCCCCGCACTCAGGAAGACGTTGAAGTCCTTGCACTGCCCATGGGAAAGGTTCCAGACCATCTCTGCTGCTGCTGCAGCCACCATTATCACGTGAGCTTTGGAACTGAAACTGCTCTATCAGCTGTACCTTTGCCTCACTGCAACCTGCCAGCATCCCCTGCCGGCCACCAGGGAGTTCCTGCGGTGTCTGCCTTGCCATCGCCCAATAGCGCCCCCTGGTGATTTGAACCAGTCACATCAGCCCCTGCCTCCTGAGGCAGGCCAGTGCTCCCTGCTGTTTGTAATTACAACTGCATCAAAGGGCAAAAAATAGAACATAATTTTTTAAAAATTTTGGTTATGGTGTTGTTATTTGTTCTTTTTTTCTTGTTATTTTTCTACATATTTATATGTTTTAGTAAAGGACTGTTATTTCCTTTTCTTTTCTGGGGACACCCCCTTGTCGCGGGGGAGAAGCTTGCGTGCCCTCATGAGGTTGAGAGCTATGCTGGCGGTGGTATGTGCCTCCAGTAGGGTCTCCCATGCCAGACAGGTCTCAGCTGAAGGGTCAGACAAAGTGTGTCCATGGGCAGGATGGACTCGCTAGCCCTCTGGCAACCATCCTAGGAGAAGGACAACTCCAACCCCGAACCTGGGCAGATGGAGCTTGCTTAGCCCTGTAAGGCTATCCATCTAAGAGAAGGATACTCTAACCAAAACTACGTCCTGCGGTATTTGCTGTCACCATCCAAGCTCGCTAGGCCCTGAGAGATGAACCTCAGGAGTAAAGGGTGGAGCCAGTTCTGCGCACACTCTGCCTCACCTAAAAAATCCATTGCGCAGGCTCGAAGGGTTCACTCACATGGCAAAGACCTGTAGCGACAGGTGAGGGTTGAAACAGCAGGTGATACGAAGTACTTGGAAGCCGCAGATCCAACCCTGCACGCAGGTGGTTCAGGATATTGGTCATTCGAGGCCTGGAGCTTTCTTTCTCTGGGAAAAGCACAGTTGCTCCTTATAGGAAGCTCATCTCACAAAGTGCAGCTAACAGTCCCATGCTCTGCTAACAAGTGAAAGAGTTGATTCCTGCCAGACAGAAGGCATCAGGATACACAATTCTTATGGCTTTGGAAAGTGAATCATATGCATCAGAGAATCCAGGCCTGGAGGTTTATTTCTCTGTGAAAACCACAGTTGTTCCTTATGGGAAGCTCACCTCGCAAAGTGCAACTAATAGCCCCATGCTCTGCGAAAATGTGAAACAGTTGATTCCTGCCTGACAGAACGCAATAGTTGTTAGTTTTTGAAAGGAAGATTCTACCAGATGCCCAGACCGGACTGGGAAGTGTTGGGACTGTGGAGCGCATCCGGTGCCAGTGCTACCCAGCCATGACCCTTGAAGACGGACAAGGACATCATCTGAGGTCAGCTCCTCTTCCAGCAGTGGGTCTCTTGAGACATGTCCCCAGCTTCATAGGACGGGTGGGAGAAGGGGTTTGGAAGACGGAAGTGGGCACAGGAGCATTCTGCTCTTGCAGCTGGGGAGGAGGTGGATCTCCCGTGGTTCACTGGAAGGAGGTGGCTGGCACATGTGCTGCCTTCCTGCTCTCCTCCAAAACGGAGAGCGGATTGGGAAGTTTGGGCTCTGAGCACGAGCAGCAGCAGCATGGCCTGTGCACCGGGGATGGTGGGACAGAGTGGACATTATGGACTTGCCCAACTGACCCTTGCTTTCTGGTTTCTCTCCCCAGAGTGCCAGGATGTCATCAGATGGTACTTATCCACGTTCCCCTTGGACAGACCATCGCTGGACGAGCTTTTCAAGCATTCTTGGCTGCAGCATCTTCAGCTGCCCTGGGAGATGGTAAAAACCCATCGCCCTGCACTGTAGGATCCGGGAGTGCAGCACTAGCCTGCTCCGCACGTCTCACGGCGTTCCAAAAAGCCAAGAAAAGCAGACTGTTTCCCTGGCAGTGTAGCTTAGCCAAGAGCACAGTTGGGGAGATGCTTCCGGCGGTCGTGCGGGAAGTTGTGGAGGAAGTGTGTGAGCACTCTCCATCGCATTTGAAAAGTCTTGGCAGTCTGGTGAAGTTGCCGCAGACTGGAAAAGGGGAAACATCCGCCCTGCAGCCCAGTGGCATCGTGGTGCTCCTGCAAAGAGGAGCACACCTGTGGTGAAGTGGAACACGCCATCAAGCTGGAGAAAGAACACCATCCTCGGATATGGGCAGCTGTGGGAGGAACCTGACTGACTTTGGTTGCGGCACCTTCCTCGAGGACGCGCTGTGTACGCAGATGAAATCAAGATGAGTGCACACCCGGTGGGGGGTGGGGGGATGTCTGCGATGCCAGGAATTGCAGGGCTGAGGCTGTCTGGACGCCAGAGGTTCCCTGCTTTGCTGGGGCCGGGGTGGGATGAAATTTTCAGCTGGCTGCCAAGTAGCTTTTTGGTGGGGCAGAGGGTGAATGTTATGGAGTGGGAGCCAGGCGAGCTCCTGGCCTTGCTGACAGCCTCCGCCACCCACCCTGTCTTGGGCCAGGATCGGAGAAGCCGTCTGGCCAAGAAGACGATGGGGCAGCAGAAGAGGGAGTTGGGAACTTTTATGTTCACCATTTTCCTTTGCAGGCCCTCGAGGAAGGGCTGCAGCTGGGGCAGGGGCTGGGAAAGTCAGAGCTTTTCCCCACCTATGGGGAGGTTTATTCCTTGCATGGAGGGAGCGATCAAACTTTCCCCAGACCTGGGATATGGTGATAACATTTGACCTTTCTTCTTGGTTGCAGGTTTTGTTTTGAATTAACTGTCATGCAGTTGTTTGTTTTTGAAAGGAAGATTCTACCAGATGCCCGGACCGGACTGGGAAGTGTTGGGACTGTGGAGTGCATCCGGTGCCAGTGCTAGCCAGTCATGACCCTTCAAGATGGACAAGGACATCATCTGGGGTCAGCTCCTCTTCCAGCAGTGGGTCTCTTGAGGTGCGTCCCCAGCTTCATGGCACGGGTGGGAGAAGGGGTTTTGGAAGACGGAAGTGGGCACAGGAGCATTCTGCTCTTGCAACTGGGGAGGAGGTGGATCTCCCGTGGTTCACTGGAAGGAAGTGGCTGGCACATGTGCTGCCTTCCTGCTCTCCTCCAAAACGGAGAGCGGATTGGGAAGTTTGGGCTCTGAGCACGAGCAGCAGCAGCATGGCCTAGGCGCTGGGGATGGTGGGACAGGGTGGACATTATTGACTTGCCCAACTGACCCTTGCTTTCTGGTTTCTCTCCCCAGAGTGCCAGGACCTCATCAGATGGTGCTTATGGCTTTAGAAAGTGAATCCTATGCATCTGAGAATCCAGGCCTGGAGCTTTCTTTCCCGGTGAAAAACACAGTTGTTCCTTATAGGAAGCTTATCTCGCAAAGTGCAGCTAACAGTCCCATGCTCTGCTAACAAGTGAAACAGTTGATTTCTGCCAGACAGAAAGTATCAGGACACACATTTCTTATGGCTTTGGAAAGTGAATCCTATGCATCTGAGAATCCAGGCCTGGAGCTTTCTTTCTCGGAGAAAAACACAGTTGTTCCTCATGGGAATCTCCTCTTGCAAAGTGCAGCTTTGCTCTGCTAACAAGTGAAACAGTTGATTCGTGCCAGACAGAAGTCATCAGGACACACATTTCTTATGGCTTTGGAAAGTGAATCATATGCATCAGAGAATCCAGGCCTGGAGCTTTCTTTCCCAGTGAAAAACACCTTTGTTCCTTATGAGAACCTTGTTGGAAGAAATTTGAACTTACAAGTTTTTGTGCACAACCCAGGCCATGGAAAGGGAAACAGGGCCCCTGCATCTTTGAGCCTGCTTCAAGAAGATTAGTAAACAATAGAAAGAATGCGGCAGCCATTGGGAGAAGCAGGTAAAAACATTTATACAGAAGGGCATAGTTTTGAGAAAAGTACCAATCCAGCTAGTAGCACGCCCTAGCCATTGACCAATGATATTCCTGTACTATTCGTGGACTCAGAGAATATGTGATATGTGTGTGTAATATAAACAATAAATCAGAGCACTGATCATACTCCTATGGAGGTTACGTCGTGACTCTCGCACCGAAACCTGGGGAGCTCAAAATATCTACATTTTTTACTTTAACTGGTGAAGAATTGCAGGCTTAAATGCGGTGATTGTTGGTTCTTCGATGTTGGTCTGAGTCTAGACCAGGTAGCTGAGATCAGTGCCTGTGGAACTGCACTGGTCGTTCACGCTGAAGAGGTGGGGTAGGAGAGGCTGCCGCGGAGCGAGGTGCACGGACCGTGGTAAGCAAAAGCGAGAGTCGCTCTCTCACTCCTACCAAAGGTCTTGGCTTATTGAACAGATGGAAGCCGAGACAGCTGCTGCGGTATGGCTTTTGCTGGGTGTACTAGCTAAGCGAAGAGAGGCAGAGAGCGAAAAATTCTTTAAAAAGCTCGTTGTATGGGCTAAAGAGCAAGGCTTTTTCCAAAGCCCACCCACATTATTTATGTGAGAAGCCATGAGACAGAGCCTGTGGTATGAACATAGAAATAAGAGGAAACTTGCAAGGGACGCGCGGCGGAACGTAAAAACCGAAAGGACTGCCGCAGATTTCTGTGCTAGCCATGATCGGCTCCTGCTCCCGCCGCTGCTGCCCACCGCTGCAAGCCACACTGGGGGGGGACACCCTTAGAAGTCGTACACAACCACTGGCTTTCCCCCTTGCTCCTGCCGCTAGTTCTCGCTGGCCCGGAGCTGGCGTTGCGGTTCCAGCTCCCATCTCTGTGGGAAGCTGCTGCCGCCCCTTCACCTCCTCAGCCCTGGCCACCCCCGCTGTGGCCCCAGCTCTCGCTGCTTTTGGGGACTGCTGCCCGACTGCCCCACGTCGCTCCCGCCTGCTGCTGGTTTTTTTTTCACTGCCTTGAGATCGCCGCTTTTCCCCTCCTGCCGCCCCTCACTGCATTGCCCCCAATCCCAGAGTCAGCGCAAGAAAGAAAGACAGCACAGAACAGGACATGGGACACGAATCTGTACTTGCAAAGGACAGTATAGCACTGATTGTGCCACATGGACTTTGTTCTGTGTCGTCGCCAAGCTCCTCACGTTCTGTTCAGCCTGCGAAAAGCCGTGAATTGCCAAAAAACTGCTCTGTTTTGCTTCGTTTTCATCTGTGAAAGCTGCTAAACCTTGTTTCCAATTGTATTCCAGCTTTCTGATGCGAGAGAATTTTTCCTAAGTAGTTTGGGAATGGCGCTTCCTACCAAGATGGGAGGGGCCAGTCCCACCCCTCCGATGGGGAGGGGGCTGAGCTCCCTCCTATGCGTCACCGAGCTTTAACTCTCATGCGCGAGTCTCGCAAAGCATTGTGGTTATTGCAGTTGAACAAGCAAAGCTATGCATTACGTCATCAGCTTCTTACAACTGCTTATGGGAAATGTAGTCTCGCAAAGACCCTTGAAAATTGTGGCTCCAGCATGCACGTAGACGTGAACTGTGTCAGAGTAAAAGAAAACAAGCAGCCTAAACAGACCTTAACACACATCAGCAGAGTTTGCCTTTGAGACGACAAGACACAAGCACCTCACACCCTGCGATCTATACAACATGCAAAACAAAATGCAACATCTTTCTCTAGCAATTCAGACAACACCACAAAAGCCTAAGAAAAATCTGTTAATCTGATTCCCTTATTGATTCAGTGTTTATTAAATGGTTATAAAGTGTTGTAAGCATTTAATAATCTAGGAAAGAGTTTCTACTTTTGTCTCCACTGGTTGAAGTCAACGTTGGATAAGAGCAACCAGTTTCCTCTGACTGAATCAAGATCACATGACAGAACTTTAAAGTGACTAATTAAAGATTTAAGTTTGATGTCTCAAATTCAAGATTCATAACACCTAGTAGTGCTTAATGTGTTGCCATCTGTTGGTTTTAAGCATCTTCAAAAGAAAAGCTCTTTTTAAAATGCCAAAGTAAATTAAAACAAATAATAATTTTAGTTATAAAGCATTAAATTGGTTAAATTATGTTCCTTTGAATGCAAGAATGCATGTTTGCCACAAGTAGCACTATAATAGCAAGACTTAGAAGTATTAAAAATCTGTTCCTATGAATGTAAAACTCAATGCAACATAACCAGTTTATAATAGTAATGTGTAGTGTTGTTATATTTCTGTTAAAGTTTTTGTTTTTCTTGATGCATCAATGACTATGCCGGCGAAAACACTTTTTCATTTGTTATAGATAATAATGTTAAGCAAAATAACTTAAAAGTTAAAATGTTAATTAAGTTAGCAAAGAAATAGTAATTTAGTAAAAGTTTAAGTCATTAAAGTAAAGTTACATTTATAGCTTTAACTGTATTGTTAATTAGTACTTTTCCTGTTTAAAGTTAAGCTTGCTACTTTGCAAATTGAGCAGCATTTAAGTTACTGGTTCTAAAAATAAAAAGGGGGAAAAAAGTGACAGTAAAAGTGAATGACAGAGTGAATAATAGAGTGAATGATAAATAAAGGTAGCTAGACAAATTGCTTCAAAATGGACTATAGATAGATTATAACTAAAAAGTTTTTATCTATAGTAAAAACTAAATTGGAAATTTTTTGGTAATTGTGACAACTATGCTGCAGTTAAAACCAAGTGCAACTGGTCTTCTGCAAGAGCCATGCAGAAACCTATTGTTGCTATATTTTATGGCACAATTGCAAAAAGGAAAAATTATCAGAATGACAGAATGTGTATATATCTATTCTCTGATGTTTGTAATGACTGATAAATGCATCTTTAAAAGACCAAAGAACTACCTGAAGAATTTAGATGCCCTGTCTTACCACTGATTTAGATAAGTATTAAGTATGCATTATTGCAAACCAAAGTTGCTTTAGATTTTCTTTGCTTTCAGCACAGCTTTTAACTCAAGTCCTTAGTTTTGAAAAATTAAATCGATGTGCTGCAAGAATTTGTCAAATCATTCAGTGTCTTTTTGTGCAAGTTTAAGATGGCTAAAGGACAAACAACTGCAAGAAAGTTTGTAGCAATTAACAGTTTCAACTTCTCCTTTCAGAAATTGGTTTAAGTCATTGTGTATTACCAAGTAGATACAAAAGTTATTAAGGCAAAGTGTTGTGTGTTTAACTACTATTTTAATCTGCTTACTTGTGCTTAGCTGTGCCTTAAGTTATATGAAATGGCTAGTGTTAAAGACAATTAACAAGCCAGGGTTGTGCAAAAAGAAAAAAGGGCAATTGTTGGAAGAAATTTGAACTTTGAAGTTTTTGTGCACAACCCAGGCCATGGAGAGGGAAATGGGGCCCCTGCATCTTTGAGCCTGCTTCAAGAAGATCAGTAAACAATAGAAAGAATGCGGCAGCCGTTGGGAGAAGCAGGTAAACACATTGATACAGAAGGGCATAGTTTTGAGAAAAGTACCAAACCAGCTAGTAACAAGGCCTAGCCATTGACCAATGATATTCCTGTACTATTCGTAGACTCAGAGAATATGCGATATGTGTGTGTGTAATGTAAACAATAAATCAGAGCACTGATCACACTCCTATGGAGGTTACGTCATGACTCTTGTGCCGAAACCTGGGGAGATCAAAATATCGACTTTTTTACTTTAGAAGCTCATCTCGCAAAGTGCAACTTTGCTCTGCTAACAAGTTGATTCTTACCCGACAGAAGGCATCAGGACAGATATTTCTTATGGCTTTGGAAAGTGAATAATAGGCATCTGAGAATCCAGGCCCGGATCTTGCTTTCTCATTGAAAAACACAGTTGCTCCTTATAGGAAGCTAATCCCACAAAGTGCAGCTAACATTTCCATGCTCTGCTAACAAGTGAAACAGTTGATTCCTGCCAGACAGAAGATATCAGGACACACATTTCTTATGGCTTTGGAAAGAAAATCATGCATCTGAGAATCCAGGCCTGGAGCTTTCTTTCTCTGGGAAAAGCACAGTTGCTCCTTATAGGATGCTCATCTTGCAAAGTGCAGCTAACACTTGAATGCTCCGCTAACAAATGAAAGAGTTGATTCCTACCCAAAAGAAGGCATCAGGACAGACATTTCTTATGGCTTTGGAAAGTGAATAATAGGCATCTGAGAATCCAGGCCTGGATCTTGCTTTCTCGTTGAAAAACACAGTCGCTCCTTATAGGAAGCTAATCTCGCAAAGTGCAGCTGACATTTGCATGCTCTGCTAACAAGTGAAACAGTTGATTCGTTCCAGACAGAAAGCATCAGGACACACATTTCTTATGGCTTTGGAAAGTGAATCATATGCATCAGAGACTCAAGGCCTGGAGCTTTCTTTTCGGGTGAAAAACACTCCTGTGCCTTATGGGAAGATCATCTCGCAAAGTGCTCCTTTGCTCTGCTAAGCAGAAAGAACGAGAAGATTCCTGCCAGACAGGAGGTATCAGGACGTACATTTCTTATGGATTTGGAAAGCAAATCATATGCATCAGAGAATCCAGGCCTGGATCTTTCTTTCTCTAGGAAAGGCACATTTGTTCCTTATAGGAAGCTCATCTTGCAATGTGCAACTTTGATCTGCTAACAAGTGAAACAGTTGATTCCTGCCAGTCAGAAAGTATCAGGACACAAATTTCTTATGGTTTTGGAAAGTGAATCGTATGCATCGGAGAATCCAGGCCTGGAGCTTTCCTTCTCTGAGGAATGCACAGTTGCTACTTAGGGCAAGCTAATGTCGCAAATTACAACTTCGTTCTACTAACAAGTGAAAGAGTTGATTCCTGCCAGATAGAAGGTTGTCAGGACAAACATTTCTTATGGCTTTGGTAAGTGCATAATATGCATCTGAGAATCCAGGCCTGGAGCTCCTTTCTCTGGGAAAAGTACAGCTGATCCTTATAGGATGCTCATCTCGCAAAGTGCAGCTAACATTTTCTTGCTCTGCTAACAAGTGATAGAGTTGATTCCTGCCTGAGAGAATTCATTAGGACACGCATTTTTTATGGCTTTTGAAAGTGAATCATATGCATTTGAGAATCCAGGCCTAGAACTTTCTTTCTCTGGGAAAACCACAGTTGCTCCTTATAGGAAGCTCATTTCACAAAGTGCAGCCAACAGTCCCATGCTCTGCTAACAAGTTAGTGAGTCGATTCCTGCCAGAGAGAAGGCATCAGAACACACATTTCTTATGGCTTTGGAAAGTGAATCATATGCATCTGAGAATCCAGGCCTGGAGGTTTCCCTCCTCTGGGTAAAGCACAGTTGCTGCTTATGGGAGGCTAATCTCGCTAAGTGCAACTTCGCTCTGCTAACAAGTGAAACACTTCATTCGTAAAGTATAAGGTATAAGGACACACAATTCTTATGGCTTTGGAAAGTGAATCATACGCATCTCAGAATTCAGGCCTGGAGCTTCCTTTCTCTGGGAAAAGCACAGTTGCGGCTTATAGGAACCTCATCTCTCGAAGTGCAGCTAACAGTCCCATGCTCTGCTAACAAGTGAAAAAGTTCATTCCTGCCAGACAGAAGGCATCAGGACACACATTTCTTATGGCTTTGGAAAGTGAATCAGATGCATCAGATGCATCAGATAATCCAGGCCTGGAGCGTTCTTTCTCGGTGAAATACACAGTTGTTCCTTATGGGAAACTCATCTTGCAAAGTGCAACTTTACTCTTCTTCCATTGAGAACTAATGTGCCAGGACCAAAAACTCTCATATCTTAGAGAGGGACAGGAAAGGCACATCACATATTCATCTGACATTCCAGACCTGCAGCTTTCTCTCTCGGCGGAAAGCACAACTGCTCATTAGCAGAAGCTTGTCTTTCAAATTGCGGTATTCTTCCCCTTCTCTGTTGAGTACCGAAACATATGAAGACACCGCTCAGGCAAAATGTGTCAGGACAGAAAAGGCTTGTGTCTTCTGAAGGGACAGGGAAGGCACATCGTATTTATCTGAGATTCTTGGCGTGCAGTTTTCTGTATTGGTAAAAAGCACAACCATTTCTCAGCAGAATCTCATCTTTCAAATTGCGTTTTTCTTCCCAGTTCTCTGCAGAGAAGAGAAACGGATGATTATTTCTCGCAGAATAAACCTTAGGACACAAAATCATTTTGCTTCTAGAAGCCGAGGGAAGGCTTATCATATTCATCTGAGATCCCAGGACTGCAGCTTTGTCTCTCAGCAAAAAGCACATCCATTCCTTAGCAGCCAGTTGGATGGTTTCATTATAGGATGCTCATCTGTCAAAGTGCAGCTAACAGTCCCATGCTCTGCTACCAAGTGAAAGAGTTGATTCTTGCCAGAGAGATGGCATGAGGACACACATTTCTTATGGCTTTGGAACGTGAATTATATGCATCTGAGACTCCATGCCTGGAGCTTTCTTTCCAGTGAAAAACCTGTTGTTTCTTATGGGAAGATCTTCTAACAAAGTGCGGCTTTGCTCTGCTAAAAAGTGAAACAGTTGATTCCTGCCAGCCAGAAGGCATCAGTGCACTCATTTCTCATGGCTTTGGAAAGTTAATCCTATGCATCTGAGAATCCAGGCCTGGAGCATTCTTTCTGTGGGAAAAGCACAGTTGCACCTTAGGGGAAGCTAATCTCGCAAAGTGAAACTTTGTTCTGCTAAAAAGAGAAAGAAGTTGATTTCTGCCAGGCAGAAGGCATCAGGACACACATTTCTTATGGCTTTGGAAAGTGAACCATATGCATCTGAAAATCCAGGCCTGGAACTTTCTCATTGAAAAGCACCGTAGGTCCTTATGGGATGCTAATATCGCAAAGTGTAGCTAACATTCCCCTCCTCTGCTAACAAGTGAAAGAGTTCATTCCAGCCAGTCAGAACGTATCAGGACACACATTTCTTATGGCTTTGGACAGTGCATCTCATGCATCTGAGAATCCAGGCCTGGAGTCCATTTCTCTGGGAAAAGCACACTTGCTCCTTATAGGATTCTCATCTCACAAAGTGCAGTTAAGAGTCCCATGCTCTGCCAACAAGTTTATGAGTTGATTCGTGCCAGACAGAAGTCATCAGGACACCCATTTCTTGTGGCTTCGGAAAGTGAATCATATACATCTGTGAATCCAGGCTTGGAGTTTTCTTTCTCGGTGAAAAACACAGTTGTTCCTTACACGGAAGCTCATCTCGCAAAGTGCAACTTTGATCTAACAAGTGAAAGAGTTGATTGGTGCCTGACAGAAGGCATCAGGACACACAATTCTTATGGCTTTGGAAAGTGAATCATATACATCTGTGAATCCAGGCTTGGAGCTTTCTTTCTCGGTGAAAAACACAGTTTCTCCTTCGAGGATGCTCATCTCGCAAAGTAGAGATAACATTCCCATGCTCTGCTAACAAGTGAAGCAGTTGATTCCTGCCAGAGCAAAGACATCAGGACACACATTTCTTATGGTATTGGAAAGTCAATCATAAGCATCAGAGAATCCAGGCATGGAGCTTTTTTTCTCGGTGAAAAACACAGTTGTTCCTCATGGGAAACTCATCTTGCAAAGTGCAACTTTACTCTTCTTCCATTGAGAACTAACGTGCCAGGACCAAAAACTCTCATGTCTTAGAGAGGGACAGGAAAGGCACATCACATATTCATCTGACATTCCAGACCTGCAGCTTTCTCTCTCGGCGGAAAGCACAACTGCTCATTAGCAGAAGCTTGTCTTTCAAATTGCGGTATTCTTCCCCTTCTCTGTTGAGTACCGAAACATATGAAGACACCGCTCAGGCAAAATGTGTCAGGACAGAAAAGGCTTGTGTCTTCTGAAGGGACAGGGAAGGCACATCGTATTTATCTGAGATTCTTGGCGTGCAGTTTTCTGTATTGGTAAAAAGCACAACCATTTCTCAGCAGAATCTCATCTTTCAAATTGCATTTTTCTTCCCAGTTCTCTGCAGAGAAGAGAAACGGATGATTATTTCTCGCAGAATAAACCTTAGGACACAAAATCATTTTGCTTCTAGAAGCCGAGGGAAGGCTTATCATATTCATCTGAGATCCCAGGACTGCAGCTTTGTCTCTCAGCAAAAAGCACATCCATTCCTTAGCAGCCAGTTGGATGGTATCATTTTGGGCGATGGAAGGCCAGGCTGCAAAGCTCCCATAGATTCTGTTGTTAATTTCCCTTAGATCATGCAGTAATTCCCATTTCCTATTGGACTTCCTGACAGTAAATGTGGGAAAATTCCAAGGACTATCTGATTGTACTATACACTTTTTTTGCCAATTGTTCATAGACTAATAGGTTAACTTGCCACAGTTGTTCTCCTCTGAAGAGCCACTATGGTATCCAAATTAGCTCGTTGGAGAGCCAAGTAAAGGGGGGAGATCGTGGCTCTCCACCAGCCCTAGCTACAAATTTGAGGTGGCACACAGCATTCCCCAATGTCCAATTGCATCTCTCCCCCAAAGGGGGAATATCTAAAATATATTGTTTAATAGATGCTATTTTCCCTTCAGGACCTTCAACAAGCAAAATAAAAACACTCTGGAGTAGAGATTGCGCTCTTCCTACCCTCTGGATGTCTGTGAGCATCTTCATGGTATTCCATGTTGCTGGCCAGGCCTTCTGGGAAAAAATAATGACGTCTGCATATGTATCCAATAGACCTTGGACTCAAATAGACTGGTCTGAATTTGGAAAAAATAGCACATGTTAACATAGGTCTCTCCTGCAAAATCATTTGTGAGCACTTCACCATTGGGGTGTTATCTAATGTGTCCTCTTGTTACATTGTCTGCTGCAGTAACCTGGGCAATAGGTTACAGGGGCGGGAAGTTAGCCTTCCCCCATGACTTGTATTTTCTTCAGGTGACATAATGTGACCTTCTGTGGAACCACAGTCATTTGATGTTGCAGTCCCTGTAATAATACATTCCCCCTTGCAAGTGGTACAAAACAGAAACTGGTGTTAAACAGTATAGGCTGATATTTATTGTTTTCTAGTGTTATGGGCTGGGGAGGTGCCAGGTCCACCCTAAAGACACCTGCTCTGTATCTCCATCTGGGATTGATGGGAGCAATTGGATGTGGTGGATTTGGGGGACATTTTCTGTCCTCACGTTGCCCCTGGTGCTCTGCTTCCAGTTTCCTGAACTGGCTGATGGTGTAGAAGCAAGTCTTGGAGAGGAAGGTCTCACCTTTGGAGACAAAGACATTCCCTCTTTGTCAAAGAGGGACCTACAGTCTTTGGGCCAGTGTAGTCCTTTTCTGCATCTGGGACATAGGCTTGGTGGAACAGCTGGAGCTTTCTTTTGCAACTGAGGATAGTCTTTTCTGTAGTGCCCTGATTGTTTGCAATTGTACCATAGAGTGTCTGCTGGTCTTAAGAAAACTAAGGCTTGCGTTAATTGGGAGGTAAGATATGCCTGGGATTCCACTAGTCTATTTGTCATGGCTGTCTGTGCCTCAGCAAGTTGTCATGCTATGGTTGGTTTGTGGGCTGACATCATGGTATGCTTTCATCATGTCCATGGATGTAGGGTCTCTCAATGTCCTGAGGATTTTCCTGCATTCACTGTTAGATTGTGCTATGGCTAATTTTAAAAATAAGGCATCTTGGGCATATTTTATTTTAATATGTTTAGCAATAGCCTCTTTAAGGCACTCAGCAAATTCAATGAACAGCTCATCAGGTCACTTCTGTATCTGTGTGAAAGATGGTGTAGCCACAGAAGCTTCAGCAATGACCTGCAGTGCCTGAAGGGCTAAATTTTTCATGGTGTTCAATTTGCTAAATGGGATTGTTGTCTGTGCCATATTTGAAAGAAAGGGTCCATCTCCAAAAAGGACATTCACCATATCTACCACAGAAATTCCTGTTGAAGAGAGCATCTCCTCTGCCCATTTTCTAATTAAAGCTCTCCATTGTTCTCAAATAAAGTGGCTTGGACTTTAGTTAGTAAGGATCTCATTAGCTCTTTGATGTCACTGGGAGTAGAAGTAAAGGATGTAAATAATGAATTAAGAACTCCCATTGTAAAAGGAGACACCAAGCCATAATTGGTGATTGCCTTTTTGCATCTTTCAACAAAGGAAAAGGAATAGGTTCCTATACTGGAACACTGTTATGACGGCAATACACTGGGAAGGCTTTTGTGACATTCAAATCCAATGACTCCTCAGCCTGCTGTTTGTATGTACTCCAGCAGCTGGAGGAGGGTTTAGCTCCAGTAAGCTCTGATATGCCTGGTCCATAGGCGGCGCCATCTTGGACTGGATGTTTACAACTGAGTTTATTGTGATTGACCCAAGTTTTTGGTGGAAGGGGAGGGGTCAGGTCAAGACTTCTGCTGTTCCAGGGGAAGGACTAACATCACCAGAATATGAAGTAGCCCAGTTGCCATCTTGTTTGTAGTCCCGGAAGCTACTGGGTACTTCATCCTTCCAGAGGGGGGGGGATTGGAGTGGGGTGGGTGTGCAGGCCTGCCTGGCCCCTCCAGAGATGGGGGCTGCCAGGCTGTGGTATGGATAGCCAAGCAACATCCTGTTGCAAACCACCACTACTGCTGTTTCGTACCTCTTGGCTGGTCTCTGATACCGTGGGACTTGGGTGGTGGCTGCACACCAGGGTGGGGGTGGGCAAATAATTTTGGCATGATATACTGCCACTTTGTCAGAGTGGGAACTGCCATCTTGGCTTTGTCTGGCAGGACGGTGCACATGTGGTGATGCTGAAAATGTTTTCTTGCCCTTTTTCTTGCCCTGACAGAGTTCCCATTCTACGACCACAACGACTAACTGTCCCTTCCTGGTATTCATCAGCCAGAATGGTAAGAATAGCTCGCCACACAACCGTTGCCTGGGCTGCTTGTTGGTCAGCATGCTGCACGGCTTGCCACAGTTTAAAGCTGAACTTATCCCACTCGGAGTAATTTCTCAGGAGATCACATAGTTGTTCTTTGATACTAACTTAACGATTTAAGGGAGGCTTTATTGAGAGGGTGCCTGTGGCAGCGGATTAGGTATTTAAGTCTGCTGTAGCTCTCCTGCTCTTTTCTTAAAATCATGCACCCATCATGGGGCTTAGAGTGGATTTCAGGGTAAAGGGCACGGGGGAATGCAATTTCCATGGTCGTGGACCTACCTCTTCATGCAGTCACTGATACCCTTGCTGCTTGACTCTGTGGTGGGGTGACTGTTTGGATGGGGAGTCATGCCACTCTGCCACTCGAGCCCGTTGGGTTTGGCAAGGTGTTCTTCACAGAAAAATTCTCTTTCCAGTCCCTGTTTTCGGGAATCAATTAATGGAAACCGACTGTGAGGGAACAACTTCTCAGCGAACACACCATACACAATGTGGGGGTGAAACCAAAAAGCCTTTATTAATGGAGGAACTGACTTTTAAGGGGTCAGTTCAGGGAGGGGCTTGGAACAGAAGGGATTGGGTAAAACATGTGTTGGTTACCATTAAACATCCAATGAGAGGAGATCTGAAGGGAGGGCTCTGGAACTTGGTCACAATAGGTCAAGGAGAGGGGCGAATGGGATAACTGGCAACCCAAATGACCAACAGGGCCTTAGGGCTCAGGGCTGGATAGGTGGAAGAGATAGGCAGCATTTCCGGCAGACTGCCAGCAGTGCCATTTCCAGCAGACCACCAGAAGTGCCGGGCAGGCATAGTACCCCCAGGAGGGGCCACTGCGGCTCAGATCTTCCTGCAGGTACCGGACACCGCAGCAATGGTGTGCCGCCCATGGCCGCTGCCCACGCTGCCCGCGCCACCTGGTGGCACTCCCTGGCGGCAGCAGCGGGGCTATGGCACTGTTACTGGGAGATGGTGGCAGCAGCAGTCTGTCACGGCAGCAGCAGGAGTTGGGCGGCCCTGCAGCAGGGGACATGCCTGGGCAGGACTGATCCAGCCTGGGAGAGATGGCACCAGTGCCTCTGGTGCCAAGGCTCATTAGGAGACACATGGAGGAATGGAGGAGACGCATGGAGGAAACATGTTTAAATCTAAAGGTGCCACTTGAAGCCACGTTATGGGTTAAAAAAGTAGGCCTAGAATTAGGTTTTAAAGTTCAGACCAGGCCTGGGACTGTCAGCTGACTTGAGCTGGGCTGGGCTAGCTAACAGCTGACTTCTTCTAGCCAATAATATTGTATTCCATACCATAGTACATCATCTCAAAAGGGGTAAAATCCAGTGTGTGGAAGTGGCTTGTTCAGCTCCAGCATGACTGCACTAGAAGAATGTGCCACAGCTCTTCTACAATGCTAGGCCCCCGCTCCTGCTGCCGCTACTTGCATTTTGTTTGAGTTCAGGGAAGTAGAAATATTTTGTTGTTATACCTTCTCTTTCTTGCAAGGTGTCTTTTAGAGTACTTATAGATTTAGAGTAATACACTTTCTATTAATTGGGGAGTGGGAGGTTATTTCTTGTTATATATATATAACTTGTCACTGTCCAAGCTCGCTCGGCCGTGGCAGATGGACCTTGGGACTTAAAACGGTGGGGCCAGTTCTGCGCATGCTGAGCCTCACCTAAAATCCACTGCGCAGGCTCGAAGGGCACACCCCCACCTGGGGAGAGCCCTTCCCAAATCTTCGTTGGCAAAGTTTGGCCATACATACATACATATATAACTTGTTTAAATGTGTGTTATATTATAGTTTTCTCTTAATTTTCTCTTTTCTGTATAAATACGTATAGTTAGTTTCAGCATAAACCTGGTTTAGTTTTTTTCCCTCTCCCCCTTCTTCCCTTTTCACTGTCTTGAACAGTTGGCGTTTTGCCACCTCAACCCAAGACAGGTCAGCAAATCCAGTCCTTTCCATCAGCTGTAGAGCTGAATCACATATCTCACAATTGAACAATGACAAGAACCCACTTAGACACCACCTCCAACTTGACAAACATTGGGTTATTCAACCTCTCACCTCTACCAT
Organism: Pithys albifrons albifrons; assembly: GCF_047495875.1. Lineage (NCBI taxonomy): Eukaryota > Metazoa > Chordata > Aves > Passeriformes > Thamnophilidae > Pithys > Pithys albifrons. Next base: position 99,480,087 of record NC_092458.1, on the reverse strand, counting down.
CAATTAAAGGGCAGTCCATGGCTCTCTTCAGACATTCAGGATAACGGATACTGCTACTGACCAGCTGGTCAGAGCACAACTGGTCTCAAAAATTACACCACAGTAATGTAAGCTACTCTGGCAGGTATGTCAGCAACAAAATCTTTTAGTTACCTGAACATAAAAGAATATGAGACCCATCACTACAGGCTAAACTTGGGCATCACTTCAAAATAGAGCAGGTGGAGGGTGGAAGCTTTTTAAAGAGCAACAATACCTACCAATGGGGAAATTTATTCTGAGTTTTTGGAGAAAACTTAAAAACTCGCAGTAGTAAAATTAAGTAGTGTTGGACAATAAAAAAAAACACTTTTTAAAATTATTCTTGCTTTAGACTACAACTGCTTGCTTTTATTGAAAAACATTTGGTGGAACATTCACACTATACAAGAAACACTGACAATTAGTCAAATGCACAGAAGACCACAGACAAGTAAAAGAACTATCTGCATTAAAACAAAAAAATTGCTGGCAAGTATTCCTAGTTAGCATTTTGAATTAATTGCTCAAACATACACCAACCTTTGCTTAAAGGAGTGCTGCCACCAGTCTTGTTTGAAAACATCTGACTTTCAACACTGCATGGAAAAGCTATTTTATCTAATGCTGTTAATGCCTTTATTTATGTTACATTTTAGCTCTGACTGCAAAAAACCCTCACCAAACAAACGAACATACAGTTTTTGGGCCATTCCTGTCTCTGAGCATGGGTTGAGCAAAGGCTGTGGAGACGAGACAAGACAAGGAAAAGTGACTTAATGTTTTTCTTTTGGACATCACAGCATCACAGTGAGGTTTCACATTGGTTTAGGAAAATAGACATCCAGTTCAGTAGATACTGAATATCAGGGAAGTCAGAAGATAAATTCTTTGCTTTCAGAGAGAAAAATTTAAATAAATATTTACATTAAACCAGAATTCTACAGATCGATCAATCAGAAGTCTTGACTTAAAAAAAATCTATTTCTGTCTGGGTTATCTTTTTAAAAAAAGAGCAACTTCTTGGGTAGGATGCAGACTCAGCACTGTTTCACTACAGCGTGAGCCACTCATGTCTTTCAGCTCTCTGATAGCTTTTGCAATGTTTCCACAGAGTCCTGAAGATTACAAGGGCAAGTTTCACATTTTCCAGTCTCCTGCAGTTAAACATGTAATTTCTTTCAGACTTTCCTGAGCAGAGGAGCCATACATGACTCAATAGCTGTCACTCTTGTCTCCAGAGCTCTTAATATAGTGTGTGCCTGCAAAACAACCAGGGAAAGGGACTTGGCTATGAATGGAATTTCACAATACTAAGAGCAGAAAGTACTCAAATCTGATCTCACATTACCAGTTCTATTTGACTCTATTCCTGTTACTTTCACAGTTTGAAAGCTCACTTGACTCTAACATTCATGCTCCACACTCTAACTTTTTCCAGCCTTGGTGTCAGAGCCACACACTCAGCTTCTGCAGTCAACTTCATCATGCTATTTGCTCCCAATCCTCCCTACCTGCAGTCACAAGTTTTCACTAGAGTAAAACATGAACTTGATTTATGACATAATATTTCAATACAAAGTTACAACAAAAGCATTTAGTCCGTTTGCACAAAAGGCAAGAGATAAGACTAGAAGTGAAGATCTGAAGAAGTGAACCAGAACTATTTAGAAATGAAATATCAAATTACCAAGACATAAATAGGAATTTAATGATGTGTGTGATAAACAGAAAATGCTAATTACTGTGAAAATTGAAGGAAAAGTTACTGAAAATCTGGCATAACACAAGATACTAATGGCATGTAGCAATACAGTAGATGCTACAACCCACAGAATTGCTCTGGATGAAATAAGCTGTTTTGTAGAAGCTCTTGAAGGATATTAAGATTTCACAGAGGTGATTTAAACAAAGAATGATACAAGATTAAGTCTTACCCTTTGCAGCACCTCTTGCAAGTCAGCACAACTTTCAAGAGTCAGTGGCTCCTCATCAGTAAGAGCTTGTTTTTCTGAGGATCCTAGAACATAGCTGAAATGCCACAGTTTAGATCATGCCCTTCTCACTCTGAAGGCAAAAAGTCAAAGGTAGTGCTGCTCCAGAACTCCAAGAGAGAGTCATGGATGTTGTAGGGTTTCAGGATACAGCAAAAAATTACAGACATGGAGAATGGAGCAGCAGTGGTTGGGAGAAGCAGCCACCACCATCACTGCTCAAGAAAGTGTCATTTTGTGGCCAGGCTAGTGCTTCAGCAAATTTTAGTGCCATGGAAAAAACACAGCCACATAATGAAGGAAACAAACCTGAAACAACTGTCCAGAGTAAGAGGGTGAACAGCCGCATCAATACAGCAGAATAAATGGGAACTTAACAAAAAGCACAAATATTGAAGCTAGACCAGACAGAAAAAACTACTGTTTACTAGACCACATGCTTGCATAAAAGAACTCTGGTGTGGGCCCTTAATTCAGGATAAAGTCATTGTAGAGCATTTTAAGACCACCTTAAAGTGCTAGAAACCAATTAAACCAAAGAACACCTTCATTTTCTAGACAGTTTTAAAGACAGCTAAGTGAGAGCCTGAAGTACATACTTTACTCATCTTAGCAATGACCAAGCAGACCTGGCCAGTCCAGGCTGGACCCCACACAAGTTGTGCCTAAGTCCCTCTGCCCATGTTTCCTGCTGACAATGCGAACATCTAACAGCTAACCTCTAACAGCTTATAGGCGGGCCTATTTGGTGCTACCCATGACTGCAGGCTTGTTCTCTTCTGATGAAATAAGAAGGAACCCTCCTGTGCTAGTGACATTTTCTTGGCTGGTATGCAATTTCTTACAGAAAAGGCAGCCCCAGTATTGGGTTTTTTCTGGAATTTGTCTTACACAGGTGATGTTTCTCACACTCGAGCACCATGATGCCAACAATACAGAACACCATTCTGAACAGAGTAGCACAAACAAATGTACCTGGACATGCCAGAGATATAACAGGAGAATTTCTCAGTGAGATACTGGGTGGGTGAAATGGAGCTGTCAGCCTTCCCCATAAACATTCTGCATGTACCTTTCAACAGAGTCAATGCTGAAACAGAATAAATTCCTCTTGTAGTCAAGATGCTTTGGGGTGCACCTGTAGATGTTTCCAAGTGTCCTCGAGCAGCCAGAGCAGAACAAGGTTTGTACCATGCTGTTAAGTAAGACATGTAACATTTATTCCAGAACAATAAAAGGAAGCACCTCTCCCTATCCCTGTTCTAAAAAAATTCATGCATTACACATTTTTAGAGCATTCCTTCCTGCTTTACAGAGTGTAATTATGGGTACTCATCTTTCAGCCTGCATTCCCAGCAGTTCCTTAGGCTGGCTGACCTCCGCAATACTAACTGCATCACTGAATGACAAAAGGGTTTGGGATGGAAGGTACCTTAATGCTCACCCAGTTGTGAACCATGCCATGGCAAGGACACCTTCCACTAGACCAGATTCCTACAAACCACAGGGATGGGGCAGCTGCAGCTTCTCTGGGAAGCCTGTGCCACAGCCACACCACTCTCATAGGGAAGAATTTCTTCCTAATGTCTAATATTCTTTCATTCTAAGGCCATTCCCCCTTGTCCTATGCCCCTGTGAGAAGTCCCTCTCCCTTAGTCCACAAGCACGTTGAACAGACCTAATCCATAAACACCTTGCAGAGACCACCTGAAATACGTGTTTCCGGGGCTCTCCTGGAGCACACGAGCACTCCTGCCCGCCGGGCCGTTTCACCGGGCTTGTGCTCAGCGCCTTCCAAGGGACCTCCTGGCTACCCTGGACAGGTAGGGCAGTGCCCAGGTGGGTCCTCCCCCACCCGCATCTCACCATCCGCACTCGTCGGGCAGCTTGGAGAGGGTCAGCTCCTGGTCCACCGAGACGCTGGCGGCCGCACCTGCACAGAGGTGAAAGGAAGGAAGGGATGCGGGGAGGTGACCGCGGGGAGGTGACCCACTGGAATACGCCAGGGCTGGCACTCACTGCGCAGCAAGATGCAGCCACCCTCCTCGTCGTTGGACACCCAGCTCAGCGTGTCGCCCACCGGCCGCCTGCATCCGGCGCACAGGAACACCATGGGCAGATCCGTGTTGTCCGAGCCCCCTGCTCCCGCCTGCTGCTGCTGAGGTTGTTGCTGCTCCCTGTGCCCATCGCTCACCTGCGGCACAGACACCGCGCAGCCCGACTCCGACAGCGCGAAATGCGCGCCCGCCATGGCCTCCAGACCGCCCCCCGCGCAGGAAACGGTAGTGACGTCAGACATGGACCCCGGACCGCCCTGAGGAGCGCCCAGGCCGCTCGTGTCTCGTTTGGGTCGGAAAGGTCGTTTTAAGATCTTGGAGTTGAAGCAAAATATATGGTTATTCCAACACATCCTTTATTTATAAAGCATTATATCAGGTCACACGTAGTTCATAGAATATCCTGAGTTGGAAGGGACCTACAAGGATCATGCAGTCCAGCTCCTGGCACTGCAGACACCCCAGCGATCCCACCGTGTCCTTGAGAGCATTGCCAAAACGCTCCTTGAGCTCTGGCAGCCTTGGGGCCGTGACCACTGCCCTGGGGAGCTTGGAGACCCTCGTTCCAGTGTCTGGCCACCCTATGGGAGAAGAACCCTTTTCTAATATCCAGCCTAACTTTCCCCGACGCAGCTCCAGCCATTTCCTTGGATCCTGTCACTGGTCACAGAAAGCAGAGATCGGAGCTGCCCCTCCGCTGCCCCTCGTGAAGAAGCTGCTGACCGCGATGAGCTCTGACCTCAGTCTCTTCTGCATCTAAACAAGGCAAGTGACCTCAGAAGCTCCATGTGTGGCTCCTCCACACAAGGAGGAGTTCTTTACCTCCAGATAAACTCAGGAGTGTCTTCCAGCCCAGCTGTAGTCAGGAACTCCTAGGAGCAGTGCACTGCTGCAAGGGGCTTGGAGAGAAGGTTTTGTGACCCAGCGGGCACTTATGCATCCCATTCCTGGGATACTTCACATCCATCTCAGATAAAAATGTGGTGAGGAATAACATAATGTTCCATCAGGAAGCAAGGATTGCATTTCACGGGCTGCTGTTACATCCCTGCCAGACATTAATACCCATTGCCACTGGATATTTTCAGTCCCAAAGCAGTCCTTGAGCTGTGAGACCCTAGAGTGATTGACACAGGCATCAGTTATGCAATTCTCTTTCTGAGGGCACTGAAGTACAATGAAGCAAAGTATTAGGTTGGAGCTCTGAGCTAGCTTAAAACGCACTACTAGCATGGCTAACAGAACAAACTCCTCTGAGTATTTCTGGTCGTATGAGTATTATTGGGATTACATAGATCCAATTCCAGTAGATGGAAGCAAGTTGAAGATTAATAAATGTAAGTATTGTAGAGTATTAGGTGCTAATCTAGTACAGAAAAAAGTTGCATAGCTTGTCTCACTGACCTGGTTTTGTTTCCTTGCAATAGATCCCATACTGGGGCATGGTTTGTATGGATGAGTGTCTGCCTTCAGACAGATTAATTACTAACACTGAAAGTCTGTGCTTTATCTTCCAGTATTAGAAACTGCCGATACTAACTCATGTTTGGAAGGACAGATATTTTGACGTTGTTTGTTCAGGGGAAATCTGATGACTTGCAAATCTGTAGTTTGGGATGTTCATTACCTGTAATCTACTGTCAGGAAAGTTGACTGCATGAGTGGAGATTTTCATAAAACTATTGTGTTGTTGGCTTGGGACCTCAGGCTTACATCGCAATTGACAAACATTCAGAGCCTTAGTAAAAGAAATGTATTGTTTTCACTAGCCAGGAACAAAATCTGTTCTTTTAGCTTTCCTCCTTTGATTTAGTGCTGCTGAATGAATAATATACATTATTAGAATAATGTATAATGAATAATAATACACATTATTGTGAAAATTATATCCTGCTGTGGAAGCTGATTCTGCTGGGTTTTGCAGTGTATTTTCAAAGGATGTGATATGAAATAGCATTCACACAATTCACCTTGCAATAGCCCACACTTGGTTTTACACAATGAAATAACAACATCATTTTATGGTTACTTAAAATGGCAAGTAATTTTGTTTTTTCTAATGTAACTACACTGGTTTGGTTTTGCTGAGATAAAATGACAGGCTATGTTCAGAGGGAATAACAGAGTATAGCAGATGGATTGACAGAGATCAAGGGAGAGCAGAAGGTATGTTCAAGTCACTTTGGCTCCAGACAGCTTTCTCTCAATTTCTGTCAAGGCTCTGCCTGTGGCTGTGTCCTCAGATGACAAAGTTAAGGGGTTTGCTCATTGCTGTTTAGTTTACTAAAGACAGCTGCGACTGTTCTGATGTGGTTTCAGAGACTAAAATTGCATTCCCCAGCGTTATTGTAGTGATCTGGTCTGTAAGGAAAATGTGATGGTCTTTCAGAATATTTTTATGTCTCTGTAATAGTGCAAGAGACTGCCCTTCTGATAGTGAAGACTGAACTGGCCAGCGTTAGGAGCTGCTTGTCCTTTGCTTGCTTGGAGAGCAAGGATACTCTGCATTGCCTCTAGAAAAGCTTTTCTGGACGTTTGGATGAGCCAAGGGTTTATTGACTCGAAACTTAGAACACCACACCTTACAGAAGGTGTTGTGAATATCCACATCCTTCCATGCAGAAAATCTTGCTCTGTAATGCTGTAGAGCAACATTTGATTCTGCTGGGACCAGGCAGATTATGAGTAGCTGCTCTAATTCTCTTAATTTTAAAGCTAGGGCAGATACTTACCTCTAAATTCCACCTGGAAAACCCCAAACTGCACCAAAAATCAGGAGTCTACTCTTGCCACATTTTTTTTTCTCATTTATAACGTCTTTCTATCATTTGGGTTGCCTGGTACATAAAAGAGGTGGAGTTTGTTACAGCACTTCCGTCTCTGGGTATTTCTCTCTATTCAGCTGCCTGTATTCTTGACATATATAGAAATTGTACTTCTGTGAGAAAATGCTCACCCTCTGTTAAATTTAGTTTAAATTAGTTGATAGTTTTGTGGAGAAAATTACCCCATATACTTGTGAGTGATCTTATCAGCCTTTATTTCCATTAAAAGCAAGGTAAAACAATCTCTTGCTAATTTTTTTCCACTTACTCTCTCCCTGTAAAGAAGCTGAGAAGTCTGCCACCTTTCAAAGTATTTTTGTATTCTAAGGAGATGAAAACTGACATTTTTCCATGCCAGCAGTCCAGAAGGAATGGAGACTGCGTCCTCTCGGTACTATTATTCTTCCTTCTCCAAATACCACTGCTGGAACAGTGGGTTACAAGTTAAAAAAGAAAACACTAAGGGAAACAAGTCCACAGCTAACTTAGTTGAGTAAAAGCACCAGTCAACCAATGAATATACTTTGTAGGTTTTCCTGTGTTTGCAGAATATTTACATTCTTGTATCTCCAAAACCCACTGGGATTATTGTCTTCATGTTCTTGGGATGTGTATAAGTGGATTAAGCTCAGCAAGTCCTTGCCCTTTGCACCGAGTATGAAATGTGATCGTTTCTGCTCAGATAGCCAGCCACAAGCATTCCAAGTCTGTAAAAATGTAGGATACCTCCAGGATCACAGTAACCCAATAAATCTTTATGTTCCAGAGCGGTTCTGCTGAGTGACTTCAGTGACCTGAGTGTTTGTTTGGGGACATTGCTGGCACAGCCCAAGTGAATAATGCAGTTGCCGTAACCCTGGGATGGGATTGTAGCTCCATAATTCAATTTTGCCTGTTGGTTGTTTTTATTTAATGTAAAACAGGGACCTGCATCTCTGCACTTCCTTCCCTCCATTATGTGAAGCTTTGTGAGACCGTGCTTGTCCCATGAAAATGCATCTAAATCCAGCTGTAAAATCATGGTCTTGTTTTCTATTAATAATGTGCATCTCTCTTCTTTAAAAAAAAAATTCAAAAAAATTCAAAAGCTTAATTGGTCCATGAGCTAATAGGCTACTGAAGAGCATGCACACACACATGCAAAAAAGATGGTAAAATTTAGCAATAAGAAAGCTTTTTATACATTGTTAAAATATATTATTTCAGTTTAAAAAAAATTCTGAACTTAAAACCAGGACGTTTTGGTTCTAACTTCCCCTGTGACCTAGAGCAAATTTATTTAACTTCAGTGAGTTCCATGAAACATATTAAAGCTGCTTTAAAAGATGAATTCAAGATAGTTCTGATACAGAATTCTCTAAATCCAAACTCTTAATTTCTGTCCCAGTGGCTTTGAAAACTTCAGAACTTTGGCCTTTTCAAAATATCCCTGGACTTTTTAATATCCCTTTGCCTTTTAATATCCCTTTGCTTTTTTTTTTTTTTAACCCAAAGACCCCTAATTGTCACTTGAGGAGCTGAGGTTAGCCAGTATTATGCCGTTGCTTTTTTCCGTAATAAGTTTGTGAAGAGCATGTCAGAATATTGGTTTTCAGATGCTAATTTAATATCCTCTGAATTAAAGCTCATTGAAACTTTTTTTAACAGAGGAAGAATAAAATAAGCTGCCCCTCCACACTGATATATCTCAGTAACCCAGACAAAACTCAGCTTTCTGAGAAGGGTACAGCTGGGCCAGCCCTAGTTTGAGGTTTAAAAGGGCTACTTCCTTTATTCTTTTGTGGCTCTGATGACAGCACAAAGAAACACCCATTCAAACATGCTGGACCTGTATTAAAGAACACAATGTTTTTTCTCCTTTCCGAAGAAAGATTTATTTTATCTTGGTCAATATTTGTCTCTGGAGTCAGTGACCCTTCTTTTTCACCTAGGCTGAAGTGAGTCACCAGCTGTGACTTCAGGGCAGAGTACCCAACCTTCCCAAAGTTTTAACCTGGACACTGGCCACCACCACGCTGGTCCTAGGAAGGGGCATTTTTGAAACAGTGACCAAATGTGATCCTGGGACAGGAGTGGATTCACCCCATCTCTCAGTGAGCCCATTGTTCAAGCAGTACTTTACACAGCACCATATCCTTCATTAAAAAGCAACTTCCTTTGCACCCCCAGCCACCTCATATTCCCATTTCCCAGTTTTGAACACATACTGTGGCACTGAGAATCCTCTTACTTGTTCCTTAAAGAAACTACTTGGTCCTGATAAAGCACTTTTGCACTATTTTATGATGATTACAGAAGTACTTCAGCTGAACAGGGCAAAGGTCACATTCTCTTCCACTGCACTGATGTGCTGTGAGGGTCACAGATACTTTTCAACAAGATTTCTGTAGTATTTTCTCTTGGTATAAAATGCTTTCAAGGCTGGAATTCCTTCCTTGAGGCCATCATCTTAAAGATCCTGGGTAGTACTTTTTCCCCTAAAATCAGGATTTGGCAGTAACAGCTCAGGCTTCAGCACCACACTGTATCCTGCACTGTGACTATTTAAAGGGAACCATATTCAAACATTTGTGCAGCTCTAGTCACCAGCATACTCATTAGATGTTTTCCCCAGCCCATCCCTCAGCCCTGGCCTGTTACAATAAACTGTCAGGAGGCTCTCAACACCTTTAATAAATTGGCACTCAGCTTCCTCTCCCTAAAAGGAGAAATTGAATCAATCGACACACCTTTATTAGAGACCATAAATTATATTGCTATGGCACTGATGACAGGATTAATGTGTTGTGTCCACAGACTCCATTGTCATCACCTTTTGGGTCGGGCTTGCTGCATTTGTGACATTTCTTTTCCTTATTTTACTGTGTATGTCCCGCTCTGGATCAACCCCAGTAAAGTAAGTACAATCAGACATAAAGTTAAGTACAGATCAGTGTGATAAAATAACCTGCATGAGACATTCACTGCCTTGAGCGATCCAGCAATTACCTACAACATTTGTAATTGCACAGAGATGACACCCTTTACATCATTATTTGATTGAAGTGTCTTTTGACCCATTCACTGTTTGCATAAAACAACTGGTTAAAAAGAAATAATGAGGTTTGCAGGTGACATAGCTGAAATCCATTGCTTTCTCAAGAAACAACAAAAATAAAAGAGGCAGCTTACCCAAATAAACCACAAAGCAGGAAGCAGGCTAACAACACAAGAAACATGGAAATGGACATAAAATTGCAGGGTAGCAGAGATATGTTCCCAGTAATTTGCTGGTCCTAAAAAACTTGCAGGAGAAGTCTGTCTGAAAATCTCAGAGTGTTTGGGAGACTTAAACAAAGTATTGATTTTTAAGATGTTTTCACTTTCACATTGTGTTACTAAGTGAAATACTTGACCATCAAAAGAGCTGTTGTGAACAAGGCAAGTCTAGGAATGTTTTGTGGAGTACCCAGGAATCATTAATGAAAAGCAGTATTGGATGATATTTGCTTAGACTTCATTTTTCTAGGCTTGAAACAATTTTAGGACTGAAGGGACTATTCAACTACTGCCCCCCTGCCTGCCCCTCAAACCTTGCCCTTTTTGTTTGAGTTCCTTTTAGTTTTTAAGCCCCACTTCAATTACCCTTCTCCCATATCCAGCAACAAAATCAAGAGGGGTGTCTGGAAGAAGTTATTCCTGTAAACTTCCACCAGCCCCTCCAGTCATCCTCTTTGTTGTGTCATCCATTTATTACCCTTGGCATGACAATTGTCCAGTATCTGTATGGAAACCTCCTGTCTCTTTTCCTGTGATAATTCTGATACATTCACCCAACAAACATGCACACACGTCACTGATCAAGGCTGGAGAACTTTTACCTTCACTCTTTCTGTTCTTATACATCTCTCTGTCACTCCCAGGGACGTGCAGGGCACTCACTGTGTGCTCTCCCAGCTTGCTCAGGGCCAGATTAGAGGAGCTGGCTTTTGAGCAAGGCAGTTCCTGAGTGCACCTTGTGCTTCAGGGGAATGTTGAGCAAATGCCCACCACAGGTCAGCTAGATTCCCTGGGATGTCCCCAGAGGTTACATTTTCATAGAATCACAGAAACACAGACTGGTTTCATGGGGAAGGGACCTTAAAGATTATCTCATTGCACTCCCCTGCCATGGGCAGGGACACCTTCCACTAGCCCAGGTTGCTCTAAGCCCTGTCCAACCCAGTCTTAACACTTCAGGGATGAGGCAGCCACGGTTTCTCTGGGCAACCTGTGCCAGGGCCTCACTACCCTCACAGTAAGGAATTTCTTCCCAATATCCCATGTAACCCTGAACTGTGCCAGTGGGAAGCCATTCCCCCTTGTCCAAAGTCCCTCTCTAGCTTTCTTGAGCCTCTTTAGACTCTGGAAGGGGTTCTAAGGTCTCCCTGGAGCCTTCTCTTCTCCAGGCTCACTACCAGCTCTCCCAGCCAGTCTCCAGAGACTGCTCCAGAGACTGCTCCAGCCCTCAGAGCATCTCCAAGGCCTCTTCTGGGCTGACTCCAACAGCTCCATGTCTTTTTTTTTGTATTGTAGTCCCCACAGCTGGAGCTGGGGTCTCACATGAATGGAGGAGAAAGGGAGAATCCCCTCCCTCACCCTGCTGGTCTTGCCTCTTTCAGTGCAGTGTTGATGCAATTTTGGCATCTCTTCCACTGCTATGCAACACCAAGGTCTCCTCTTTTTGCAAGGGCACACCACCCTCCACAGCAGGGTTGCTGGTTTTAACCTGTATATCCACACAGAGAACAAGCCAGCGTCAAAGGCTCTTCTGAAAGGCCTATGCAACAACTATATCTACTTAAGCCACAGCTTAATCCTTAAGTTAGAGACACTGAGATGTCCTGGACCTGACTGTGACTGATTGCATCACACATCTCTCTACAATACCAAAGACTTCAGCACTAAGTCTAATGGGTGAGTTTGAGACAGGAGAGGGGGGAAGGTTGTGGAACTCATGTCCCAGTCCCCTTTGTAACCATTACATTATCTCACAGAAATAAGACAAAAGGTCTGAGACATGGGATCACTGATTTCAAACCCATTAGCATGCCAAGGCAGCTGATGATCCAGAGCCAGTATTAACATTTGCCTCAGTGGTGTTTCTTACCATCCAAAATAATGCAGAAAAGTGAGGGTTAGTGGCTGGAGACAGTTCCTTGGTAAGGTTGGGACTTCACACAGTCGAAGGGACACAGGGCAAGTTCCTTCCTGGACCTCTCTACAGGAATGCTGGTCTCCCATGCATTTCATTGGAAGCTGTGCATTCCTGGCAGGTGTGCACAACCCTAAACTTCTGGCTCTTGCTTTCCTACCAGACAGTGTAATGTTGGAAAAAAAGCCCCAAATTGGGTGCCCAGAGAGATAGAAGATCTGTGTGTTTCATCCATTGTCCCCATTTCATTTAGTTTCAGAGAGGTTCACTCCAGGACCCCTGGGCTCCCTGGTGGCATAAGCCCTGCTGGCTCCAGATAGATCTTCTGCAGTAAGAAACTCCATTTTGTGTTTAGATGTGGTGCTTCATGGATATGAAGCTGCCTTTATCCTTCAAATCATGTTTCTCTCAAAAAATGACATCAGACATTTTTCACTGTACTTGGCTTTCTCTAGACCTGCACTGTCTGGACTTAGCTTTTCTGCACTTTGAATCACTTTTTCAGTTGTATCTTATCTCAGCTTTAATTCTGTGATTTTGTCTGGGCTGAAGTGAGTCGCAACACTGCCTTAGAGTGACCTAGCTAGCTAGACCAGTTCACTCTGAGTACTGGGACTCTGGAACTCTTCCAGCCTTCTCCAACCTCCTTGCTGTTCCAGGGATGGCTAATGTTTAACAGCCTGCTAGTTGTCCTCAGACAGTTTCTGGGTCTCTAAGATTATTTCAGTTCTGATCTCAGTTCTCTAGCTGATTTTAAAACATGGATTGTATTTAGCTACTTAATGGACTGGAAAGAAAATGTCCTGTTTGGGTATTTTCATCTTGCTTCTGTCAAACAGAGAGAAATGTCTTGAAGACACCTGCAGCATAGCAAAGAAACCCCCAAACCTGTGCTCAGATTTAGAGGTTTTGTTTCTGCTTTTTCAATTACTATTAAGCAAAATCCCTCTTGGGTTAGTCTTGTCAGGCAGAGATATTTTAAGCTTTCACTAGCAGTTAATACAAATTTGAGGTTATAAAGTTCATATTTCACTTTCTCCCAAGTATTAAATATTTTCCTTTTTATCCCATTTGCTTTATCTTGCTTTTTAGATTTTGGGTGTTAGGTTTGTCTAGCCACTGAAATACTGGTTTGTAGTCCAAGATGTCTTCTTTCTCCCTTCTAAAGCCGGGCTTTTCAAAAATTTTCCATTTCCATTCTCATTTTTGGGTTACATTTTTCATCCCAATGTAACTTTCCTCCCCACCTTTGAAGCCCTAAGGATATAGTAGTTGATATCTTGTCTTCAGCCCTGTTAAACAGAACTTACTGCTTCTAGACCAGCACTCATCTGCTATTTACTTCTAAAGGGTGAATTTTGGGAAGCTGCTGGGAAGAGGGCTCAGGGAGGAGGAGGCAGGTGCATTTTTCTGTTCTCATATCACACCCTCCACCCCACCACTAACTTTTTTTTCTGGCAGAACCACACATCTTTGAGTCGTTATTGTTTGTATGCTGGAAATTTCCTGCTACTTTCGTTTTATCTATTCCTTTCTAGGTCTGTCCCATTTCCTTGTTCAGTTCCCTACAATCCCTTAGAGCTGTGTCTTAGTTTTTTCACAACCCCAGTATCAGGCAATCTCTCCCAAATCTCTCGCATCCTTCTTGTTCTTGCCCTCAGTGACACCCATTCACAGACTCAGGAAGCTTTTATCCCTCTTGTTTATTCTGGAAGCAGCCATAAGAGTTCCCTTCACCCTTGGTACAGAGCAAGTCATAACAAAGTTTCTACTTTCCTCTTGAAAAATCCAGCTAAAGAACCGAGATTAATGGCTGGACTGAAGGTCCCGTCTTGAGGGAGGGGAGTCACCTCATATCACCCTCAGTTCACACCTTTCCTGTTGGTCATACTACTTTTCCAGGCAAGGACATAGTTCTTATTGGTGAATAAAGAGGGCTGAAGTCCAAGAGCTTCTTTTATGCTGGATTCAATGTCTTATGTGTTAGATGCAGCATCTTATGTATTTTTAAAAACTTTGATAATGTACTTCCTGTTGAAACTGAGACTGTCTCTTCCAAACATGTCCCTGATAGCTGTACATTTTTCTGTCCACACATTCCAGACAAGTGATTGTAGAGAGCCAGAGAGAAGAAATCAGTTCCAATGGGGAACAGCTTCACTGTGATGACCTCAGGAGCGCATACTCAGATGTGGTTGCTTCTTAAATACCTATCTCCCTTTCAGATGAAATGGGCTTTCCTGGAAGGATGTGATGCTGAGGTAAAATTAGAAGAGGTTAAACAAATTCAGGAATGCAGTTCCTGTGACTGCAGAGAAAAGCTCGGTGCTGTGACTGTCTGTTAAATACCTGGATTCAGTAAAAGGAAAATGTCTTTCAACAAAGGACAAACTTGAAAAACCTGGATACACAAGAGGAGGTCCTAATGGCCATATTTGAGTAAAATGGCTCAGCACTTCCCCCAAGGATAGAATATGTCCTTTATTAACTTTTGAAAAAAAATGCTTGGGTTACTTAAAATTTATTAAAACACTGCTTATCTAGAAGAGCCTTTAAAAAGCTAATGCCAGCACTAATTATCTCAAGAGAATGCCTTCCTGAATACAGCCATCTGCTTTATCTGCTAACCAGAAACACAGTTTTGCTACCAACAACCAATTGCCTTTTGCTTCCATTTCGAAAGGATTGCTGGAAAAAAAAGGACATTGTTGAACAGTCTTGAAATGGTATCTGCCAGTTACTCAGGCATTAGAAAGGGAATATATCTTACATCAAGAGAATATATTTTATATCAAAGGAAAATGCTGGCAAAACCACAAAAGCAACACCATGTTTCTGCATGAGGCTGATGAATACTTTGACAAAACTACTGAGGGTCACAGCAGTGTTTTGGTGACATGGAGGGGATTGGGTCCAGCTCAGCTAGAGCAGAGTCAGAAGACCCACTCACACTTCCTCTCCATTCAGTGGCCTTGGCTCTCCCCAGCTCTCCTCCCCAACAAACCCAGGCAGAACTTGAGAGGCTGAGGAGCACTTGCTGCTCTGGAAAGCACAAAGCTGAGTCTGCAGAGTCAGACTGAGAAAAGCAGCAAGGGCTCGAAGAGAAGTAAGGCTGCACAGCAAGTTCGTGGGCTGAGGACAACACAAAATCCATTTGTAACTTGAGAAGCTTGGACATTCCATATACCCTAGTAAGGAGCAAAAACTGCTCCAGGGAAACACTGCCAGAGCAGCCTTATGCCGCACAAGAAATGTGGGGCAGGATGGTGCCAGAGTGGGTGGGTTGGGTTGTTTTGTATTATCAAAGCCTTTAAACACAAGAGACAGACCAAAACATCAGGCAGGTGTTTGTATTGCTTGTTTGTTTTTTAACTCTTCAGTTTTTAGTCTCAGAGCTGAAACACTGCTGCAGTTTGCTTTGTGAGCAAGCTGTGAGTGGTGCTGGGCTTGGAAACCTGCCTAGGTGTGAAGGCTGCTGGGTCACACCGAGTGCGGAGAATGAGGAAAGGCTGGGGAACTGATGGTGCTGCATGGACAGATATATTAGAGACAAGAGTTTCCATCAGCCAACTCTGATGGCCTCAACAGCCTCTCCCTCCTCTCAGGCCCCCTCACGTTCTGCCTGAACTGAGTTCTCACAGGAGAAACGAATCCACTCCCTTGCTGGCACCAGCTCTCCTGCTGCAAATTGGGAATTACTTGGAATAGTAACACCACTGCAGTCACACAGTGTCATCAAAGACACTGGAGGAAACTTTACCATCCAGACTCATTGTCATCTTCAAGGATGCAGTAGCTTCAGCCATTCCTCCCACATCACTGTGCCCTCAAGATCCTTTCTCCTGACCAGTTCTGCCTGGTCTGCCTGCTCCAATATGCTCTACCTTGACTCAGGACATACTTGTATCACCCTGTTTTTTAAGATCCTCTACTCTACAAGGGAATTTGTAGAAGATATCGAATACTCCCATTCATGACAACTGGTGTTCTTCAATGGGTTGTACTGGAACATGGCTCAGATCACATAACCACTAAAAAGACCTTTTGGGTAGGTTTTTTCCTTTCAAATTACCTGGAAATACAGTATGAAGTATATAAACAGTAATAAAAAACATGCAAAACACAAGCCTGGCTTATAGCACCCAACCTGGGGGCAGGGGAGGGGGGGAAGCAATGCATTCCCTTCCTGCAACATTCCATACATACTCATTTCAAGGTTTCCCAGTGCTCTGCTTTCCACAGGGAGCACTTTATTTCCCCTTGCCCCAGAATCCTCCATTAGAATCAGAGAATCATGGAATTGTTCAGGTTGGAAAAGCATTCTAAGATCAAATTCAACTGTTCCACAGCACTGCCAAGGCCACCACTAACCCATGTTCCCAAATGCCACATCCACACTGTAAAATCCCTTCCATCCTTGGGTTGGTGGAATGCTCTTACCTCATTTCTTTAATTTTCTCAACATATTATACCACTGTTGGGTGTGCTGCGGCCCTCAAGACAGCTGAAACATCACTTCCCTTTGTGTCATGGGTATTGTCTTTAACATAGGTGAGATGAGTCATCTTTTGGTTTGGAATTCCTTTGGTTTCATTGTTCCTGTTTGGTTTTTTTGTAATCAAGGAAAATAAGGGTTTTTTCTTCACATAGATCTCCTGATGTCTGCCCCTTGGGATTCTACAATGAAATAAAATGTAGCTTCTAAGTGGTTTGCAGCTTTTTGAAGAAATACTTTTTAACTCCAGTCCTGATACAGAGCTGATGACTTCTGTAGGACAAGAATATTCAGATGTAGAAGCAATGCTCATTACTTGTGTTTCATGTTTTTTATTTAAAAACAACAAATTCAGTACACATCCCAAGGAACACGTGGTTCTGATTTTTTCCTCTACAGAATTTGTACAAAGAATATGCGTACAGCATGTAGTTGTGAGACAATTTAATTAATCCTGAGTTACATTTCAAAGCTTCAGGTCCTGTGTGTTTGCAGATCTGGACTGTTGTGTGCACTTGCCCTCCATGCCACATTCCAGAACTATCTATCAGATTTCACAGAGAATTCTCAATAAAACCTGTTTATGATCAGTGAGTCCCTTGGGGTTTAGTTCTATCTCTCACCTGTTTCAAGTGGAGAGAAGATGGGCCTTTGCTGCAAGTTCCAGCAGCAGTTATGGTCAGGGCTTTGTTAATTAAAAAAAAAAAGGATAATAAAAATAGACCAGCTCTGATATGAATGCTTTCAAAAGTCACATAATTTAAAACCAAGAAGAACTCAGATTATCATGATTCCAGTGTTCAGTCTTTTATTCACACTGGTTTTGGTATCATGAAATAAACAGGGTTCTTCAAGAAATAGTAAATCATCATGACTAAACCTCCAGCTCCTCATTCTTTGCACTTACACCACATTGTGGGGAAATTATGCAGCCTTTTTTCCCCATCTTATGTTGGAGAGAGGACAGATTTTAAACGACACAGGGGCTGGAACTGTGTCTGGACACAGGTCCAGAGTGCAGGAAACAGTCTTTTGGTTCTTCATATCAAAAATGTCTTAATAGAAATTATATAAATGCCATGTCTTATACTGTTCAAGAAAAGGGAAATTCAAACTTTAATGTCTCACTGAGAGACAATGAATACACTTTCCCCTCTAAAGTTGCTCAGTGAACAGTAATAAAATACTGATTTTTATGACCAAACCAGTTAGGTCTGTATGGGGACAGCTCAGGAAGGTTTCTTGGCTCACAGCAATGATGACAAAGCACATAACATTAAAGATTGAAGTATCAATTCCCTGAATTAATGCACTGATGTTGCCAGGTAAAGGGTTTTGCAAAGAGACATAATAGTTTCTTCTTGTTCCTGAGTTTCCAAGTCGTTGTTTAATTCACCATCTGCACTACTGCAGATCAATCTGACATGAGTTATTAACGTATCTGGCTCCTGTGCTCCAAGCCATATGTCTCCGATGTAAATGGAGGTCAGGAATACACAAACAGCTGCAGAAGACAAATTAAAGAAAAATCAGAACAGATACTCTTCTACTTCCACAGTGATCTGTTTACCTCCAGACTTATATTTTCAAATAGTTTCCTGTTTTCCTAGATGGAAAATCTGTGGGGGTTTTGCCCATGCAGAGCCAATGATCCCCCTCACATGAAGGAAACACATCAGTTTCCTTTCAGCACAACCTTTAAATAAAACAGTTTGAAATTTGGCCTGTGAGATGTTAACACTGACCAGCATATGAATCAGCACCCATGCCCACACAGACTAGTTTATTGCAGACTGTTTTTCCCCTTGGAACTGAATTTTTTTATACCTCACTGAAGTCCATTTTAGTCCTTGAAAGAGAAGTTTCTTTGCAGGAGCCTGTGTGTCAGAAAGCCCTACAGTATGACCCTTCTCTGTGCTGCCCACCCCTGTGCCCATCCCACAACAGATACAGCTTCTACCTTGGGAAGTTGTGAGCCCCAACGGACACAGGCAAACTTCAAAATGGTTTGTTGAATTAAAAAAATGCATGGAACTCCCTACTTCCTCCCATTATATGCCTTGTAACAAGAGATAAGGAAGAGCTAAGTTACCTTTCTTGTTCTCATCCTCTTCTGTCATGGCTGAGAAGCACAAGTATTTCACAAGCTCATGGAAGCTGTTGGTCAGGCCCTGAGCATCCATGAGCTGAAGCATAATGGAGCTGAGCACAGGGAGCTCTTTGGAGAGCTGAGCCTCACAGACCCAGGTGTAAAATTTGAAGAGGTTCTTCCTCAGTGTCCCATCCCTAAGCATCTCCCTCACAGCCGCCGGCTGTGGCACAACACAACCCTGGAGCCAGCGAAGCATCAGTGCCACATTCTGCTCACTGAGGCTGTGCTCCACCATGGACTTCACCAGCCATTTCGTGACCATGACAGTGGATGCACAGGTGAGACTAACTGTGTCATCCCCAAGGTCAGTGGGCCTGAGGAGCTCCCCTCCCTGTTTGGAAGGTGGCACTGGGAAAACAGGCTCCCAATGGGCAAACAGGGAATTCAGATGGTCTCTGCATTTCTCCAGCTCAGATACTTCCAGGTCTGCACCAGTGTTATCTTCTACCCTGTTCTTTTTCTGAATGTGACGATATGCATTAGATGAGGCTTGAGGCTTGTTCTTGTCTTTAATATTTTCTGTAAGAAGAAAACCATAACCAAAATAAACATTAGATACTCCAAAGGTATCTATGTACTTTGCTGGTACAAAACTATGAGAGAAAGGTGTTGATTCAGTTGCTAAAAGGGTAAGAGTATCAGCCTCATTTTACTACTGCTTCATGGAGCCTGTGCCATTCAAATGGGCTCTGGGCAGCTCCCAGGGACTCCAGACTGAACACTGGTCTGAACAGGATCACCCAGCCTGGAGGTGAGAAAACCTCTTGAGGCTTGGAGCACACATTTTGTTTTATACCCACTCATACAGTAGGTTACAGATGTTAATACAATTCTCTTTATGTCTTTCTGAGGAGTTTTAAAGAGTGCAAAAAACTTCAGCAGATCTAAGCTTTCACAGTATCCCTTAAATACATGATACTTTCATAATGAAACTGATACAGAACATTTAAACAAACCTATAGAAGCTTTAATGTGCACCAAAAGTAGTTTTAGCTGCAGGAAACCAGCATTGTTTTAACACCTCCCACTACCAAGTTCCTTGGACATTTTATTCAGAGATCAAAAGTCACACAAGTCCAGACATATTTTTCCTTTCTTCAAACACTGAAAAATTAACTATTTCATTTTCCCTTGCTTTATTGTTTCTACTCATGTATCACTTTCAGGTCCCCCATCCATCAGAGATTCAAATCTTTGAGTACAAAGCCTCCAGGCCCTGCTTTTTCTTTTAAGATTTCATTTAAGAATACAATTTCTCCAAGCCTGACACCAGATTTGTAATCAAGTTTCATTTTAAAGCTCTTTCCCTTTTTAAAACTGTGTTTCTCCAAAGCTTCCAAACTGTGTTAAAGTTAGAAATCAAGGAAAACCTGAAAAATGGCTTTCCATTTCCCTTCTTCCTCCCCCAAGCTGTATCAGATCATCCAACAAAAGTTATTAATACCATTTCCTGGGAAGTTTGCCTCGCTTATATGGTTGGTTTGCAACAGCCTCACCAAAATCTTTCTTCTCTGAAATATTTTAGTACTTACTGAGCAATTCTTTGATTTGGTATTTCCAAGCAAGAACCTGCAGGTCCTCCTGCAGCTGCAAGTCTCTGTCAATGAGGCTCCACTTGTGCAGCAGCAGCAGCACCTCCCTGCTGGAGAGGACTCTGTCATTCACTGTGAAACGCCTCATCTCCCCGAAGGCCTCAACAACCACAGCACGGTATTCCAGCACAGAACTGAGGGTGCTAAAGAACTGAGTCAGCTTGGTCAGATCTAGAATGGTCCTGTGAAAAGAAAACACAAGTGCCATGTATTTTCCTGCATGCTAATTAATAAAGTAAGTACAAGTTTTTTTCTCCTTACAGTCCAAAAGGCCAGGAATTAAGTAGGTAGAATTTAACAGCACCTGTGCATCAAATGTTACTTTATTCTGCATGTCATCAAACACCTAAACCTTCAATGAAATGTCATCCAAATTCACTACTTGACTTCCAAACAGAAGGTGGGAAAAAAGCCTGGAACTACCAGACTTCAAGAAATTCTTCTGCCTTTAATAAATTTCAAACTGAAGAAAGCACCAGATGGAAACTGATTAAAAAGAAAAACAAAGGACTTACCGAATGTGTTTGATTAACGTGATCAAAACATACAGAAATTCATTTACAAGCTGAATAGGAAGAAATTTCCTGTTCTCCTGGGATTGATTTTTGCTTTCTCTCTTGTCTCCTAAATTTGTTAGCCACAGAGTATGGAGTAAGGAAATAATTTTATTTATCACCTTGTTTTCCAGAAACCTGAAAAACAAAAGAAGGAAAACCCATTTGAATGGCAGATCATCACCTACAGGGTGTATTCTAGTTCACTTTTGGTGCTAAGCCTTGCTTGAACCTGTGAAAGCACTCTGTGCAGAAGAGATTTTGTGTGTGTGTGTGTGTGTGTGTATGCGCCCATGTATGTGAGGGAGAGGGAAGGGAAGGAGGAAGGAGAGGATCTAGACAGTTTAAATCCATTACTGTGCCAGTCACTGTGCAGCAGGTCCTGTGACAGGATATGAATTGTGGGTATTTGAAATTTAAAAGTTAATATACACTAAAACAAGGCACCATTTTGCTAAGTTTTTCAAGGAAGTGTTCTCAAAAACATAAAGCCACGTCCACCATCATTCCTACCACAACCTGAAAGCATCTTGATTTTGTTTTCAGAAACACAAGGGACATTTCAGAGTTCAGCAAGTTCTGCCAGTAGAGCCCGAATATCACTGGCCCTCACTGTCTCCCTATCTGTCACCTTGGTTTTCATACTCAGTCACGTAATTATTCTACTGAGCACAGTAGAATTGTTCCCATTTCTCTAGTATTTCCCCACTAACCTTTTCTCTAAGCTGTGCAGGACCCAGGTTAGGAGGCTGTGATCCTGTATCAGCTCATAGGCAGCTCTGGTGACACGGGCAGCACTTTGTAGTATCTCCAGAATATGACTCTGAAACAGAAAATACAACTTGATCTTTCACAAATTCAGAAATGGTCAGGATCTAATTATCAAACTTTTAGAAGGGTATAATTAGTAACTGGACTAATTCAAAGCTACATACCACAGGTGCTACTCTTTCAAGAAGTCCTAAGGTAGCAGGACAGTTTTGTCTTTTTGTCCAAGATTTTGATATCTGAGGTTCTTTTAGGAGACTGGATTTCTCAGGGTGGATGCTCACAAACCTGAGAGCTTCTGGCATGTGAGTTTCCTTCCTACTGAAGCATTGTACAGGCAACAAACATGCTAGTCAGGAAATAGAGAGGCCAAAAAAAGCAAAGGCCCTGACTGTATGAGCAAAGCTGTGGTACACAAGTGAGGCTCCATGATGGCAGGGACCTGTTCCAGTTTCAGTGGATGAGGATGTGACTCCGCTTTCTATATAGGGAATTATTCCCCCTCCACACGTACACCAAATCGACAGAACAAATTTTCTAGAGGGCAAGAAAAGAGTCAGCTGCTCCTTTCTGCTTTGAACTCATTTGAGATCTCCAGACCACAAAAACTTCTGTGGTTTGGGTTTTTTTGGTGGGCTTTTTTTTTTAAATTCTTACCTGGGAGCCCTCATCACACAAAGGACTGTTGAAAAAGGATAGAATGACTTGAAAAATCCTCTGGTAGTCATAAAGCTCGTAGCAATGTTTGTCACGCAGCCCTTCCCCAAGAAATCTGAGGATCCACTCACGCTCTGTTTTGTACTAGAAGCCATAAAGAAAAATATCCCCATAAGACACTGCCAAACAATATCTGCTCCTAAGAGTGCAAAAACCTGTTTTCCTGAGAATGCCAGCTCAAGGCTTACCACGGCTTGTTCTAGACTTTTCCATTTCCATCCCTATCAAATTTAATTACTAACATCCATCAGGAACAGTCAGTCTGCAGCCCAAATATGCAGTGAAAATGGAACTTCAAAAGTTTCTGTTCCTAAAATATTTAATTTGAACTCAGTGTTAATATTCTAAACTGAAACATGAATGTAAGCTAGCTAAGGCAGAATATTCTGTTTAGTGTGCTCACAGAGAACACACAGCACAATGAATTATTTCATTGTGTGTTACTATTGAGAAAACAACAAAGAAACAGGAAAATAGTAACTTCAAACTCCAATATGAAACAAAATAAAGGTACCTCTAGTTAACTACCTATGGGAGAAAAAGATTGTATTTTAATGGCTTTTTTCTATTATTCTCTGAGGAATTATTGTATACCTAAGATGTAGTTCTTATATTACCTCAAAATCAAAGCTGTAGAAAAGCTGGAAAAACCCTGGTACTTTTTTCAGATCCAAATACTGGTGTGACAGAAGGAATCTGTTTAGCTTTATATACATGTGTCCCTCTGTAAAGAGAAAAAACTGTTATTGTGGAGGAAGAATATCCCAATATACCACCATGGAAAAACAATAAATGGCAGTGTACTGTGCAATATTCCAAATATGAGAACAGCCCGGGAACTGCAGGAGGCCTCATTATGTTGCTAGCCATCCCTCCTCTTCTCCAGAATGAAAAGCTCATTCAGAGTGAATGAGCACAAAGCAGGCAAGAAGATAAATGTTCACCCATGGCTCCAATTTCACCAAATTCAACATTAGTGCACTGACAGAAGTTTGCAGCAAAGGGAGATGCAAAACCTCTCCAAGCTTCAAGCCAAATTTTTAACTTACAGATGAGACATGACCTCCGTGAGCAGTGAAACAAGTTGCCCTGAGGAACTATGCAGTCATCATCCCTGGAGGTTTTCTGGGATCAGCCTAGAGGTCTGAAGGTTTTCTAAGACAAAGCCCCAGCAAAGCGCTCTGCCCTCATAGCTGTTCTGGGCAGAAGGCTGGGCTGGAGGCCTTTCCAGACTGCTCTGCTCCCTGAGGCTGTGACTCCTTTGCAACATTGACTTCATGTTAATTCAGTGTCCAAAGATAAGAGGACACTCAGGCCAATCTACTCTGATCTGCTGATCAGGACCCTCACATTCATCCTCTGCCCACCTCCACCCCAAAATGACGGAGAAGTGCTTGCATTACCACCACAGATCAGACTGGTTTTGTACACAAATCAAAATGGCACTTCCCACTGCTCCACAAAGGCAGCCTACAAAACACTGAAAACTTTTCTGTGAAACCTGGGGATCATGGCTCCCACCAGTGCCACAGCCCTCCCCTCTTCCAGACATGCACAGAGACTTGCCCCAGGAGTGACATGCACAGGAGGTTATAGTACCTGGCTTCAGGATCTGCTGTGCCACACGGGCAATATAGAGGGTCAGGGAGAAAGTAAACCTGAGGTTGGGCTGCTTGATTCCGTTCTGCACAGCCTCCAAGAGATACAGCAACTGCAAGAGTCCAGAAGAGAGAAGCCTAAACCATAACCCAAACAAATACAGTATGAGCGTGAACACATAAATCAGCTTTCAGGATATTTCACAGACTGTAACTCAAATATCAATTCCATCAGGTTTTCCATTCCTACAAACAAAATTCCTAAGAATTTCTAAAACACATTTCCCCGCTTTTTCTGTCTATTGGAGAAAACAAAATAAAAGGAGAAACAATGGAAAAGAAGATAAAAAGCTGCTTTTAGCTTTTTCACCATGCACATGTACATGGATGAGCATGGATGACTATCCTGTATGTGTCCATGACCTACAAGGTCTCACCTGGCAGAATGTCAGTGGAGCTCAGCCTTACCTGGCTCCTCTCCTGAAAGCGAGCTCCTTCCAAGTGGGAGCGGAAGGAAGCCAAGACGAAATATGCAGTTGCTCTCATGTTGGAATCATAGCTGCTCAGGGCAGCTACTGTGAGACCCAGGGCATTGACTTCTACAAACTTGTGACATGCCACCATGCATTCTGAGTGGGTAGAGGAAAAAAAGACATAGAAGAGTGTCTGGTGTGTTATACTGACATATCCCAAAGTACATAGCAGCACTAAAATCCTTAACATTCCTGTTCATAAAGCACCCATTTCTACCTCTATCCTGACCAAGTATGGCCTCACCACATGCTGAGGGCTCCTCCAGCTAACAAAGGTGTTCTGCAAATCACTCTGATCAGGAATTCTTTACCTGAGCTGGAATTCATGGAGTTGTCTCATAAATTTATGTGAGACAGAGATGTCCCTGCCTGCTAGCATGCTGTTGTGATTTGACTTTGGCAAAATGCCAAGTATTCACTGCAACAATGCAACCTCCCCCCACTCCAAAGGAAAAGGGTGGGGAGGGGGGGGAAACTCGGAAACTTAAAACAGAAAGGCTTATGACTTTACACAGAAAAGGGAAAATTAAAAGCGAAATGCAATATAACACATACATACAGAACTAAAAGATAACAACAACTTTCCACTCCCCACCAAATTGCAGATTCCACCACTCTAGTCACCCCAGTAAGGCTCACTTCCTGAGAGAAACCTGAGCAGAGAAAGAGAGAAGCTGACAATAAAATGTTTACTTCCCCAAGATAAAGTAGCAGTGAGGCAGTGGTGAGGCCTAACTCTTCCGGAATGTCCTCCAAAACAGCGATCATGAGAAAAAGAAAGAGAAATACCTCCCACACTCCTTTTTAAACCCCAATTTGCATCATATGGTATGAAATACTTCTTTGGTTGCTTGAGTCAGGTGACAACCGGTCCCCGCTAATCTACATAGCACCTTCAGGGCCTACTAAAACTAAGGCCTAGCTAGTTTACTCTTTACCAAGTGAAGAGTAAACTCTGTAAAGACATATCTCACTGTTTAAGGAAAGCTGAGTACAAAGAAGAAGAAGAGGGAAAATTCACCTCACTGAAGCAATCTTTTGGTGCCTGAAAGAAAGATCAGCAAATGAAAAGCCTACCTGCACCAAAAAGTTTCTGTAACAGAAAGAGCAGTAGAGCAACATAAACATTCTACTGGCCACAGCAGCTGTCCCTGTGCAAGCAGGAGCGACTCTGCTGGTAAGGCCTGTTCGAGGCAAAGTACCAAACCGTGCTATTCTGGGAAAAATAAAATCTAGCCCAAAAGAAAACATTCTCTTTAATCTAACATTTATCTTCCACAGCATTTTGCCATCAGGATTTGGAGTTTCTCATTTAAGGGCTGAGTGTTTTGAAGAGTTTGTGCCATTTCTACCCACCAATGGACAGAAAGGACTCGATGTAAAACCTTCACAATGTGTCCTGACTATTCAGCAGGAAAGGAACACAATAGCACCTTTTAATGGCATTTTACCAGCTACAGTGCAAATCTACCATGGTGCTGAGTGTAGTAATAAGATTCATGTATTTTCTTGTCATTCACACCGAAAATCAAGAGGAAGCTTCCAGAAACAAATATTCCCATTTAGCAAGGAGCTATACTCATACTGACAAGTTCCGATATTTGATCCACCGATTTCCTCCCCCATTGCCTGCCTACACACACACACACACACACACACACACACACACACACACACACACACATACATAAATCAGACTAGTTCTGTCCCTGCATCAGCAGATAGGCTGTTTCCCTCACCTTTTCCTCAACTGCGAGAACTCCTAAAATTCACTTTCATGCCTGGCAGTTTATTACCCAGCTCTGCTAGTTATGGGCCAACTAACAGCAGGGTCTCCACCATCCCAGTGCCATTTGTCCCAGAGCCACCACCCTGCTCTCCTTCAGGCTGCTGAGGAACTACTAACAGGCACCAACCATTCACACCAAGTGGGTAATTTCATGGGGTGATGCCACATAATGAAATGCAAGGTTCTCACTTCAGAAGTCCACAGATTTATTTGGAAAACTTTTTTTCACTGAAAACATGCAGTGGTAGTATTCTGCATTGAGACTGAGTTTAAGAACTAACATAAAACAAAAAGTTATTATTAAAAACAACCCCCAAATTAATTCTATGTCTGACATATTGCTTGTTTAAAGCACCTTGAGAATCATAATGGAAAAGCTTTCCACAAAATGTTTATCAGAGCTAAAGACAGACAGAACTTGCTATCTGTTCAACTTCAGAATTACTTTTTCCTCAGTGAACATTAAACACTGTGCAATAAGTACATGTTTATAAATTCAGCAGTTATATAACATCTATGCACAGGGCACTGTGCAGCCAGTACAAAGAGCAAATAAATAATGAACTGGGAATTCCAAGAGCAGATGACATGGTTTATGAGCACCATGGGACTTGAACTCATAAATCACTTGGGCTCTTTAAAAATGCCCCTCTTAGGACACAGACTCTCATTGAGTGTGGAGCAGTTAAGAGGGTTGTTTTTCTCCTCTCCAGTTTCAGAATTGGAATAGCCACTGCCTCCGCAGCTCCACAAGAGCATGTTGTCTCCCTCAATCTCCCTCCTTCCCACACAAGTGCTCACACAAGACGTCATCAGTGGCTGCAGTGCTGACCAAGAACCATCCCTCCCTCCAGCTCAGGTGGTGGCCTCCAGGTGGTGAGTGCTGAGTGCACTGTGCATTTTTCAGTATTACACCAGGTTCCAAAGACACTGGCTGTCCATGCTCTTCACATCCATCTCAAAGGTCCAGCACATTTACTGCATCATCTGAAATGCATCCTCTTAAAAAATGTCAAATAGTTCTGGTATCTTTTCTCCTCAGAGGACTAAAAGACAGTTGTTGATCCTGCTGTACAGTTTAAACCATAGCTAAGGATAGGCTAAGAACACCCAAACAGGTGCTGAACTACAAAGGTCTGGGTGAACAAAGGACTGTGAGTGTGGTTTCACTGACAGACACTAACAGCCTGACAACTGCTTCTAATATTGGAGTGAAAAGCCAAATCTAGCTGTAACTCCACAGTGGTAAACCATAACCAATATAGGGAGGAAGCTGGTAAGGAAATTCATTAGGGAATCACCCTACCCTGTGGGGTGATAGCCCTGATAAGCTCTTGATGAGTTGAGGGAAATGCCTCAGCCCCCTGTAGCTCCTAGAACCACTGTCAGAAGACAAAGAAACCCCAGTGGCTTTCCAAAAGTGCTAAAACCAGGCTGGTGAGATTAACAAAGGGTGGAGTGTTGTGAAGATAACATGGCCTCCCTTTGCCGCATCTTCTGGGAACATGGGCCTATGTCATTTGCCTATCACCCCAAAACTTATTATTGACTATAGCCACTCAACTTACCTAATCAAAAAAGGTATAAAAAAGAGATTGGGCATGAGCAAAAGTTCGGAGAAATGCCATCATCTCAGCTGGGGTAGCTGAGAGGAGCTGCCCTGTCTCCTCCCACCTCTTTGGACAATGGAGGGGTGAGAAACTATGTACACTCTATATCTGGTATTTACATTCTTTCAATGCCTATTACTTCATACTTGCTATCTTATACTATGCTGTGGGGTGATAGCCTGATAAGCCTTGATGAGTTGAGGGAGACCCCTCAGCCCCCTGGAGGGATGCTGATAAGTGATGGTGTTACCCAAAGAATGGAATGTTATTGAATTAGCATGGCCTTTCTTTGCTGCACCCTGTGGCACCCTGCAGACCCAAGAAGCCACCCCCTCAGGCATCTGTATCACCCCCAGAACACTGACTTTAGTCACAGGAAACCACTTGAAGAAAAAAAAAGGTAGAAAAAGAAGTAGAGTTTAAACTAAAACTGGGGAGGAATGCCATGTCTCTGTGGTGGTAACTGCTAGCAGCTTGTCCTGCCTCCTGGAACAATGTAGGGGTGAGGAAACCATGTGCTTTCTATACTCTGTATCTTATACTTTACTTTCTTACAAAAGCTTATTCCTTTATACATTCTATCTTACATCTTATGCTTACAGATACTTTGATTCTTACTCTATAAGCATCTTCTTTACTAACTGTGTTTTGCTACTTTAATACTAATAACTAAGTTGCTTTACACTTTGCTACTTTATATTAGTTATTGTGTTCTTTTGCAGTGTGCGGTTTCTTTTTTCAACATGTGTGTTGATGAGAAGCAGCTCTGTTCTTTCCTTTTGCTTTGTGTTACAGAGAGAGTGGTGTGCAAGCTATTTTATTGTCCTATGTTATTGAAAAGGTGTCTAGATAAGTGTTTTAGGTGGCTGTGTTTCTAGTTAGTAGTTTTGTGTTGCTAGTTTCTGTCTGTTGTAAGAATGGGACACACTGCTGTATTGAAACTTAAGTTTGGTGCGCTTGTCTCTGTAAAATGTGTTTTGTGCTGGTTTCTTTTGGGGTCTTTTATTATCAATTAAATACAATCTTGCAGCTTAACGTTATCACTGGCAACGCAAAACCCACAGTAACTGCCACATACTTGCATTAATAAATGTTATTTTGGGAGCTGTTGTGGGGAAAGTTTTTTTCTTGCTATTATTAAGTGTGGTCTCATAGCAGAGGTTAGAAACCCTTCCAACCTGTGTGCTATCCATGTCGTTAGGCAGTGTTGGGAAACATAAGGCTCTAATTTTCTGGAGACGCTTACACAGCTGTTAAGTTCTTCCTTGGCTTAAGCGTAGTCTCATATATGAGGTCAGAAACCCTTCCAACCTGTGTGCTATCCCTGTTCGGTAGGTAGTGTTGGGAAGCATAAGGATCTGATTGTCTGTAGGCGCTTATTGCTAATAAGTTTTCCTTGGCTTAAGTGTGGTCCTCATAGGAGAGTCAAAAATCTTTCCAGCCTGTGTTCTGTCCAGAGTTCGGCAGGCAGTGCTGGGTTCATAAAGCTTTGATTACTCCAAGGATGCTCATAGCTAACAATTTTTATTTAATACAGGTAAGAATACAAATCTTTGCATTTCTGTCTGTCCTCCCTTTCACATGACACTATGCTTATTACTTTATAACTTAAAAGGTACCTTATACCCTTATACTATGCTTTCACTTTTGTACTAATTTCACTGGGCTGTATCTTTATAGGCACTTTATTTACTAACTGTGTTTTGCTACTTTAATACCAATTATAACTTGCCTTACACCTCATAACTTATCTTACTTTATAGTGGTGGTTGTGTTTCTTTAAGGTATGTAGTTCTTTTATAACATATATGTTAATGGAAAACAACTATATTCTTTCCTTTTGCTTTGTGTTAACAGGGAAGGTTGTGTGGAGTTCATTTTTGTTGCTCTGTGTTACTGAGGGGTTTTAGATTTGTGTTT
Organism: Pithys albifrons albifrons; assembly: GCF_047495875.1. NCBI lineage: Eukaryota > Metazoa > Chordata > Aves > Passeriformes > Thamnophilidae > Pithys > Pithys albifrons. Next base: position 99,450,292 of record NC_092458.1, on the reverse strand, counting down.
TACGTTGTGTTTCTGTGTAGGAAACACACCAAATTACGAAGAGTGGAAAGAACGGGTTTTAATTGTGGATCTCAACGACAGCGCTGGAGAAGCACCTTGAACTATTAAGAGACTTGTTGCTGAAGTTTTAAAATTGTAGTTTTATTTGTAATAGGGTTTTTTAGTTGCAAAGTTTATGTATCACCTATCTCAGTCTGTTACCTCTTTCCTGCTGGGCTGTTAGAACCACCACCTCCTGTCCACTATATCTCTTGGAGCTTTCTTTGTTCTCTTGATGACTCATCCCACAAACCCCATTAAACTGGTTTGTCTCATCCCGGGCCAGGCAACCTCCCCCCCACAGGGAACCCCCGGGATCAGAAAGGTCCCAGACCCCCTCCCCTCTCTGCACTGTCACAGTAGGACCTAAGAGAAACATATCTAGGCTTGCCCTGCCAGCCCAAGCTGGGCAGCCCCATGGAGGATTTTCCTATGCCTCGTGGCCGGAGCAGCATGGCCAGGGCTGCAGCCAGCCCTGCCCCATCCCAATTCCATTGGTTACTGGCCCTGTCTATCCCCAATCCCTGGTTTTCTATTGATTATTACCCTTGGTTTCTCCTACTGTCTAGCTGGGGTACCTAAGACCCTTCCCTTTCCTGAGTTTTCATCCAATCCAGTCCCAGATCTGGCCCTTTCCCCCAGAGAACTGATAAAACCTGTGTGGATTTCCCAATAAACCTCTTTTGGCCTGGACTCTCCAGACTGGTCACATTGTCTCCCTTCTCTGTGCCCCCTCAGATCCAGAGGCAGGTTGAGACCTCTCCCTTCCTTCAAATGCTGCATGTTTCTGGTTAGTAGTTTTCTGTTGTTAGTTAAGTCTGTCATAGAGGATATACTGCTTGAGTTCTCTATTGAAACTTAAATTTGGTGTGCTTGTCTGCAGAGTGTGTTTTGTGCTGGTTTCTTTTGGGTTTTTTTGTCATCAATTAAATACAATCATGCAGCTAAACACTATCACTGGCAATGCGAAACCCACAGTAACTGTCACATCATTGTATTAATAAAAGTTATTTCTGGAGCTGCTATAGAGAAAGTTCTTTCTTGCTATTAAGTGTGGTCTCAGAGCAGAGTGTCAAAAATCCTTCCAGTCTGTGTTCTGCCCAGTGTCAGGCAGGCAATTCTGGGTTCATAAGGGTTCTGAGAGCACTTATAGCTAATAACTTTATATTAATAGAGGTGGGACAAGAAATCTTTGCATTTCTCCCCTCCTTTTCATGTGACAGATACTTGTGTCTCTTTGATCTCTGAGGGCTCTCTCCTGAGACAGAGACTGTAGAGTACATCAGGGATGTTCTTGTGACAAGCAGAGTCATATCAAACAAGAAACTTGCTGACAGTTCTGAGCACCAGCCTATTCATAACACACTGGCCCCATGCATCTCTGTCTGGTGGAAAGTGAGTTGGCTGAAGTTTCCCTGTCCTATAACCACAGCCTGTAACAGGCCACATGTCCAGTCAATTCAGTCAGAGCCCTCACTGCAGTATGTTTCTTCTCTCCAACATCAGGCACAAATTCCTTGCAATATTAGCTCTGGGATCAAGGATAGCAGAACTGCAGTTGGAGCTCTGCAGCTCCTACAGCAGTGTAACCTGACACTAAATACCAAAGAGAAAATATCATTCACTTTACCTGGTCTGGTCAGTTCACTGAAGAGCTGAAGTAGAAAACAAGGATCATAGAAGTCATCAAGACTCTTGACAGTTTCATCTTTATAAAGTGACTCTTGTATCTCCTGAAACCAAATCCAAACCAGTATTTGTAAAGAACAACACCAATTTCCAGCTTGGTTTCAAACCTCCCCAACCACCTCACCCATGATAAACCAGCTGATACTACACCTTGTAAAATATAATGCAACATAGGGGGAGACATGCTTGTGTTAAATCTGGCTTTTACTACCAGGGTATATCCACAATTATTTCTCTGGATCAGCACCAGGGGCATGTCAGCAAACTGCAGAAAAGGCTGAAAAGCCTATTGTCAGTGGATCTTTGGACACTCCAATTCTAGTCTCACATTCATGACAATCTTTGCAATGCACAATCACACCGGCAGACAAGATGTAACCCATATATTGTAATTCATTTGAAAAGTACTCCTAAAGAATTAATTCCAGCCCCTTTACTCTCCTGATGGAAACAAACTGCAATGTGTTACATGAATGCAAGAAAGAAATTGCTCAAGTCAAAGGCTCTTTTTGCACATCCAAAGAAGGATAACCAAGGATAGCCTGAAGCAAAAGCACCTGTGATGGCAGCAGTCGGCGATGCTGAGGGAATGACAGAATTGTCTTCATCATCTTTTCTCGGTCCAGCAGACACAGAACCTCCTCCATGCTTGGCTGCTGCCAGAGGGACTTCCCTAGACTCTTGCAAGTCTTGTGATGCTCTACAGCAGCCGGACCCCAGAGCAGGATTCTTAAACATTGTTAAAGGTAAAGGCATTAGGAAACAGACTGCTGGCACTGAGCAGAAAGCAATTACAGAGGATCAAAATTGGTATTTACATTTTCTCTTCACTTGTACTGATTACCCTGTGGGAACATGAAACTAGGTCCTTTTCCATCCATCCCAAAGCTTTTTGAATTCAGTCTGAGGGTGTCTCATTAACTCTGTCCTACCCTGTCAATCCAAGTCAGAATGTACCTGTTCATAGAAAGTGCCTATTTGTTTAAGGTGTAAGTGCAGGTAAGAATGAGCAGCTGCATGAAGACAGGTATCGAGACCTGGTCCAGCTGCCTAAGCCGGTGCTGTTGCACTGCTGGGAGTATTTCTGCCTCCAGGACAGAAAAGTGCATGAGATGAAGGCAGACCATCAGTGTATGGAAGAACTCATGGCAACAGGCTTTCCTGTGGACTGCTCAGGCTCAGGAAGGGGAAGAAGTCCTACACTAGTGACCAGAAGTTCTATACTTTAGCCTCCTGTGGGTCCTAAGTATAGAGAGTGGGGGACTCCTGAAATGAGGAATTTCCTCACCCAACCCACAGACACACAAACGTTTAGGCAACACAAGAGAATTAAGGTTAAGAATAGGAAATGTATAGGAAAAATGTTTCCAAAAGCAAAATTCACCTCTAGGTTTGACCTTGCTCGCTGTTTATTTCAGTTAAAATTAGGACCTTGGAAAAATGCCAGTTATGAGACTGTTTATTAGTATGTAGTTACCACAGGTGCTCAGCCTACCTGGAGTTCGTAAGACTTTGAGTATTCTTCTCATACAACTGAAGAAGCAGCAGTATCTTCTGATCTAAAAAACCACAATTGAAACTTAAGTTAGTCACCCATAGAGATGAAAACCAGATATAGAAGGAACTGCCTTTTCCAAGGTAACACACTCACCTACAGCACTCAGAGTGGCTCCATAGGCCCCCAGCAGCACAGCAACGTGGCTGCTCTCACACAGAGAGGGGCTGAGCTGCACAGCTGTCAGCAGAACATCCACCAGCGCCTCTGGAAAGAGCACAGCTTTAGCCCAGCAGCTCCCAGTCACAGTGCACACGTAAACGCTCCTTCCCAGATCCTCTCCAATGGAGGCACACACAGGACTGTATATTTTACATCAAGATCTGTAGCTAGAAATACCATAACCCATTTCCCCAGCTACACTAAAGGATGACTATGATGCATTTAATTGAAGTGGAACATCTTAAACCACTATTCCCAAGCTGGACACACAAGTCATGTTGCCAGGTGAGGTCTTCAGCGTGGCACACATGCAGAAAATTTTCCATGTGTTCTCTCGTTAAAAAGGAGTGCTGTCCCCTATCCTGCTATACCTCCACTCCCTCCTCTCCCAGAAGGGCATCTGGAATGAGCTCAGGAGTTGCACTGAGCAAAGGCAGACATCCCAGCAACCTCCTCAAGGTACTCCAGGAGTTACAGCAAGAACTTGTAAGTTCACACTCCAGCTGCAGTAAGTACCAAAATGCTTGTACACTGTGCATTCCAACAAGGCTCAGCGGTGCATAGTCTACCGAGCTAGAGAAAATCTGTCCTGTGGTGTACAGAAATTATCCACCTTTAGAATCACAGAATCATAGAATCGATTGGGTTGGAAAAGACCTCCAAGATCATCGAGTCCAACCCTTGGTCCAACTCTAGTCCATTTACTAGATCATGGCACTCAGCGCCACGTCCAATCTGCGTTTAAAAATCTCTAGGGATGGTGAATCCACCACCTCTCTGGGCAGCCCATTCCAATGCCTGAGCACTCTCTCTGTAAAGAATTTTTTTCTGATATCCAACTTAAATTTCTCCTGGCAGAGCTTGAGCCCATGCCCCCTTGTCCTATTGCTGAGTGCCTGGGAGAAGAGACCAGCCCCCACCTGGCTAGAACTTCCCTTCAGGTAGTTATAGACAGTGATGAGGTCACCTCTGAGCCTCCTCTTCTCCAGGCTAAACAACCCCAGCTCCCTCAGCCTCTCCCCATAGGGCTTGTGCTCCAGTCCCTTCACCAGCCTTGTTGCTCTTCTCTGGACCCGCTCCAGCACCTCAATATCTTTTCTGAACTGAGGGGCCCAGAACTGAACACAACACTCAAGGTGTGGCCTCACCAACACAGAGTACAGGGGAAGGATCACTTCCCTGGTCCTGCTGGCCACGCTATTTTTGATACAGGACAGGATCCCATTGGCCTTCTTGGCCACCTGGGCACACTGTTGGTTCATGTTGAGCTTCCTGTCAATTAGTACTCCAAGGTCCCTTTCTGCCTGGCTGCTTTCCAGCCACTCTGTGCCCAGCCTGTAGCGCTGCAAGGGGTTGTTGTGGGCAAAGTGCAGGACCCGGCACTTGGCCTTATTGAACTTCATCCCATTGGAATCAGCCCATCTCTCAAGTCTATCCAGATCCCTCTGCAGAGGCCTCCTGCCTTCCAGCAGGTCAACACTCCCTCCCAGCTTGGTGTCATCAGCAAATTTGCTGATGATGGACTCAATCCCCTCATCTAAATCATCAATAAAGATGTTAAACAGGACTGGACCCAACACAGACCCTGGGGGAACCCTGGGGAACACCACTGGTGACTGGCTGCCAGCTGGATGCAGCTCCATTCACCAGCACTCTCTGGGCCCGACCCTCCAGCCAGCTCTTAATCCAGGAGAGGGTACACTTGTCCAGGCCATGGGCTACCAGCTTTTCCAGGAGTATATTATGGGAGACAGTGTCAAAGGCCTTGCTGAAGTCCAGATAGACCACATCCACAGCCTTCCCCTCATCCCCCAGGTGGGTCACCCAATCGTAAAAAGAGATCAGGTTGGTCAGACAGGACGTGCCCCTCCTAAACCCATGCTGGCTGGGTCTAATCCCTTGTCCACCCTGAAGGTGATGTGTGATTGCACTCAGGATGAACTGCTCCATAACCTTGCCAGGCACGGAGGTCAGGCTGACAGGACTGTAGTTGCCAGGGTCCTGCTTGCAGCCCTTTTTGTGGATTGGGGTGACATTGGCCAACCTCCAATCATCTGGGACCATCTTCGTTCTATAACTAACTGAGAAACAGAAAAAATAAGTGATCGGGTTACTCAAAGGCAAACAGGGTGTCTGTAGCACATTCAAGATCTGACTCCATATTTCTCTGCTCTCAGTATCTGAAAAGGCACAGGCTTTGTCCCTAGTTATCTGCAGGAATATAAAATGCACGAAGAGGTCATAAAGGAACAGCCTGAGTGAATGCCCTCTTAACACTAAGCTTCTGGAATACTGTAGTTAGCCTTGAAGGATCCTTCCTGCTGTTCTACTGAAATACATTCTAAAGGTAAGACACATATAGTAAACAGCAAAATCTATTCCTTGTTTTTCATTTCACTAAATTTGTGACTTCACAAGAGCTTTTTTTCTCTTTTAAGGCAATTTAAAACTTGAAAACTTGTTTACATGTTGCTTACCAATATACACAACATTTGTTATCAACATGCTGCCCTGAGAATTTCCTCCCCTTTTCTTACACAGCTCCTTCAATCAGGAATCTCAAACCCCTGTACAGTGGGGAAAAGCTGAGGTATATGCAGATTAAATGTGGCTCAAGGTCAGCCAGTATTTCAGTTGTCAGCAATGAAAAACCAAAGCCAAACCCACATGTAAACTAGTATCCAATTTATATTCCAGTTTATGAGGAAGGATATTCCTCATTAAAGTTGCAGTACCATATACACCTGATTTAAATTAATATTTTTGATGTAACTTCTAAAATCAACTTAAAATCTCCTGTATGAACGTATTTTAAAATAGGTTTAAACATCACACTTTATGCACTTCAGTGATCTTACACTAACTGCCTCACAGAAACCAAAAGAATTCAACTGGGTTAAAAACCCCACAAACAAACAAAAAAAACAAACCCACCTTTCCAGTAGTTTTAGAACCAGAATCAATAACATATAGGCAACCTTTGGATCCAAGAACAGGTACAATTTAAGACTAAATGCTAATATTCTGGAACTGTTTAATAGCTTTGCAAGTATTTATGTAGGTGGATGGGTTACTGAACAGAGAAAATATAATGCAAGAAAGACAAGATTAACTATATTTAGTAAAGACAAGAAGATGAAAAAATACCTCTTCTCTGGATGTTTGTGCCATCTTCTTCTCTTGACCTCAGGATGGCTGACAAAAATAGAGAGTGCTGCATGACCATCATGTGAAGTTTGGAGAGCTCAACTAAGCTCTGACTGAGTGATGAGTCCTTCTTGTATAATAACTGAAAGGCAATGTTCAGGACTTTCAGAAATGCTTCATCTTTGTAGCGGTACCTTTGGGAAGCAAGGACCACAGAAAAGTTACATCCCGACCAAACCCAATGAAACCTGCTTGAAATAAAAAGCTGTTTAAGAAATAAGAACTGTGCAAAGAAAGCAAACTTAGTAAAACCAAACCAAATTAAAATGGAAACACTTACTTGAGTCCCGCCTTCACAAGGCTGTACCAGTCATCTGGGTCCACTTCTCCAACCATGCGCTGTGTGCAAGTCAAAACAGATGTTTACATTTGGCACACAGAGCTTCTACAGCTCATCACCACCAGCAATTTCTGTTCAACGGACACACTTAACAATATGCAAGCCAAACATGAAGGTGGGATGATCAGGGAAAAGCAGGGAAAAAAGCTCTTGGATAAAACAATCCTACCTTCTTGTTCAAATGAAAGTGCAAGTGTTGTTTTGTTGGTGGTCTGGGAGCAGGGGAGCGTATGGGCTGTATGGAATTAAAAAGCAAGCTGGTCTGCAGGTACCAAAAAACCCAGAGTCCTGAAACTCTTCACACTCCTTAAGTGTGGAAGGAATCAAAAGTTGGCAAGAGACTTGGTACTAGTTTTTTGTGTACGCAGTATAACCAAGCTCCTCCCAACATGGCACACAATGGTGGCTGGATGTATATGTTCCTTACAAAAACTGATCAACGGGATTTCTGCCCCAGACTGCAGATGCCAGGGTAAGTGGGTCTTGGCAGAAGTGTCTCTATCACTTTTTAATTAGAAAAAAAAATCCACTGGCAACCTTTTGATTTTTCACTCCTGAATACTTCACACTGTCTCCAAAGGGGACTCTCAGCAGAAGGGCATCATCAAGAACTCAATACTTTATAAATCATTAGCAGGGCTAAGTTAACTCTGCAAAAGCTATGAAAAGCCCATGAAAACCATAATCTATAAAACAAGTCAAATCCAATCTTTATTTATCCAAGACACAAGCATCCAATAACATGTCTGCATGCAGTCACGCTCTGGCAAAGCAGATAAGAAGTCTCACCAGTAATTCCTCCAGCCTCAGCAGCATGGACCTCTCCACTTCTTGCTTGCTTTCATCTTTATTGCTGCTGTACATGGCAACTAACCCCTTCATGCAGGCTGATAACAGGTGTCTCCTCCAGCAATGCAGCTCCTCTGAGTTTTCAAGCACTCTGGATATGGCATCTGCCACTCTCCAACTGCAGAGAGACAGGTGTTTATTTTTTTGTTAATGTTTCATTTGTTTTTTGTGTATGTTAAAGGTGTCTTGCTGCCAAAGCACAGAGCAACAGATTCTGTGAGCAGAGGATGCTGTTACTGCTCACTGGATTTGCATTCAGGACGACCTGAGTCCTGAGAGACAAAGACACACTGCCCACCTCTCCTCATTCCCTCCTCTCTCAAAAGCAGCAGGAAGCTGGTACATCAGGTTGTGCAGCCCTCTGCTTTCTGAAGATGGCAACAACTTTGAAAGAATTTGCAGTTTCACAGTAGTCTCACATGACACTTCTGTGTCCTGAATCACAGCGCAGAGCTCCTTCCACAGAGCCTTCCTCAGGACAAGGGTAACAGAAGAGACAACTGCAGAGAGAGCAGAGGGCACAAGTTCTACCACTTACAGGTGTTAAGCAACAACATGCTAATCCCAGATCACTTTCTAATCCAGGCCCAGATTACACAGTTTCTAGGCAATGATGATGCAGCAGCTGCTAATCTGCTACAGAGAAGTGCTAGAGAAAAGCTCAGTTCTTTACCCATCCTCTACTTTCCTGGGTGCTGACAAGATGTTTTCACTGCTTGACCTTGTAGGTAGAGCTACAGCTACAGGAAGCCTGTTTCCTTTGCTAGTTATATTTCTGGGCAATAGGAGAAATAAAATCAAACTGATCCTGTTCTTTCAAGTTTAATCCTATCTCCTCATTTTGCTGGTAGAGAACTTAACACTCTTGTCCATCAATGTAATGCTGCTGTGACTTTGGGAAGTTTGGGACTGCCAGCTTCGGAGGGTATAGTTGGAGATTTGCTTTGGAAGAAAGTTCTGGACTCTCTAAAAGTGAAAACTCAGGTTCTGCAAAACCATCTGGCTCGTGTGTTCCATCTGTGTCTGAGCAAAAGGTTTTACCTCCTGTACCAAACCAAGAGAAGCACAAATACAGATTTTCACATGCACCAAGCATTAAATAAGGGCTTCAAAAGAGAAATTTGGGCAGCAGTAACTGTAAGAACATTTGGCTTAATTCTAACAGCCAACCCTCAGCACAGCTCTTTACACTTAGTGCTGCAGAGGTACTTACACGAGTCATCAGAAGGCAGACACCTAAGTTTTATCACCTCTGCTTACTGTGCAAAAGATCCAAGACTTCCAAATCATAAACAGGGATCAGTGGTGCCTTTACCTGTGGAAGGTCGGGTGAAATCATACTGGTCTCTGCACTGCAAATACACATTAATAAGTGGGAGAAAGCTCTCCATGTACTTCCTGAGGTACTTCCCAGTGACACTGCTCAGGCACCAGAGCTCGAACTGCAGGAGATGAGTCCTGGAGTGCTTGATCAGCATGGCCACGATGGCAAGGGAGGTGCACGAGCGCTGAGCAAGGCAGTGAAACTGCACGTCGACACTGACTGCATGGGCAAGGACAGGATCATTCTGGAGAGCCTGAAGGAAAACCTTCTCCAAATCTTTGCTGGCTGATGCTGATATCAGTAACCCCAAAGCTTTAACATGCTCTGTAGATAGTAGGAGCTCTCCTTGTTGATGTTGCCTTTGGTAGCTGTCTGTGAGGAGCTGCACCAAAATCTGTCCATAGAAACTCAACTGTTTCCCTTTCTTGGGGGATTTTTCAGATTTCTGAGAAGTCAAGATCATCTCAGGAAGTCGCAGCATGGTTAAAGTGACATCCTTCAGCTGAGCTGCACTCATGTATATGTGCAACTCCTCCAGAGCCTGCAGCTGGTGAGACTTCCTGGGAGAGATCTGGCTTCTGTCTTTCCCCACAGTCTCTAGCTCTTTCAAGACACTTTTTGTGATAGCTTCAAAATACTTGGACAATGCATGTCTGTAACCTGTTGTGATGCTCTGGAAGATGGGGGCTCCGATTTTCAGCAGTTGGAGCACACCAGAATTGAGGTGAGCTGACAGGAGCTTCACAGTGACGGGGTTCAAAGCAGGCTGAGGAATAGAACATAATTCTAAAGCCAGGAACCAACTCTCCAGGGTAGGATGTCTGAAAATCAACATGAGTGTATCTTCCAGGGTCTGTAACAGATGGTTGTTAACAATATCACTGAATGAATAATTAGAGTTTGAGGTAAAAAAAATAAAAGCATTCATCTGTCTATTTTCCACAGTTTGTTAATTACAATAATTGAACATGAAATTGTCCGCTAACTGGCTAGAGGATAAAAATATGGATGAATTACAAGCACATAAATACTGTTCTTCCACCATTCAAGCTGTGGGGATGCAAGCCTCCACTGAGCATTCTCCACATCCCCAGGGGAAAACTGTATATTCTGGAGTTTGTCAACACAATTCCATTCTAATCTCCACAAATTCACAGAACAGATTAAAGAAGGGAAAAAATTAATTCCTCCAAGAACATAATTTTCATAACAAGGCTTTACATAGGACTTAGGAAATACACTTCTTTCTGCAAAGGTGATTTCTTTCAGGACCTCTCCTGACTGTGTTCCTGACATCCTGACTGTGGATGATGCAGCTGGGGCAGATTTCCAGACGGTAGTTTTGTAACTGGTTCATATGCTCTATGTTCCTAAGTTCTCCTATGGGACCTTAACAGCATTTCTGATTAAGCAAAATTTATGACTATTTCCCTAGAGAATAAATCAAATCAAAGTTTACTAACAGGTGCTTGTGTATCAAGGGATTTGGTACCTTGCCATTTGAAGACTCCTCTGTGATCAGAGATCCCTCATCCCCAAAGAGATCTGACTCAGTCTGACACTCCTCCCGCTTCTGATGATGATCTAATTCTATCTGATTGCCACGGCACAACAAGCTGCTCAGCAGGTCCATGTAGAGGTCAACAAGTTGAGGACCAGAAGTTTTACTAAGCTGTGAAAATAAAGACACCTTGGAAACTGAGAAAAGAGAAGGATGGGAGCAGAAGGATAATTATCCAACAGGAATGGAAGTTAACTAAGAACTACTTAGATTACAGCATCTTCTGGGAGAAGGAATCACTCCCCTCTGTAGCAACTTGATTCTACGAAAAGTCTCAGGCTGCCAAATAAATATTTCTAGATTTTCATCTACACTGTGACTTCTGGTGTAACATAGGCCAGTGAATTTTACCCTCTGGAAAGGCTTCTTAGGGACACACAGGAGCTGGATTAAAATCTCAGGTTTATTTGCACTCACACAGATCAGTCAGGTAACCCATGCAAAGTAAATCCAAGATTCCTCAGCAATCAGAACAACAGACAAATTAGGTGGAGCTTTGTCTGGTGTTCTGAAGCCTCAGTGAGGGCCAAATACAGGAAAACTGAATCCTAAGTTTTAACAGCCAGGTCATTTGTACTTTTTGCATTAAAATAAACCAACCAAACACACAATATTATTATAATATTGCTCTTACACTGCCGAAGCTCTCCACTGTGGATTTCAGGTATAGCAACACATGCTTTACTCCCAACAAAAGCTGTTCAGGTGGGAGCTGGGAAGCCAGGTCTCTCAATTTTGTCTGGATACCATCTTCCAGTAAGGTATTGCTTCCTCTCTCATAGGCTCTCTTTAGCAAAGTGGTAAACACAGAATCCAGGGCCACAGCAGGTTCTTTGCTTACCTCTTTGTGGGTTTTGAACTTTTAAAAATAGAAAAAAGCATAGGAGAAAAATAATGATGACTATGAATCAAAAATTTCTTCAGCTACCTTTGCTTTCAAATGAGCTCTGAGCTGAAACCTGACTGAAGTTCCAGGAGCACATGTCCTGCTATCACAGAGCTGTCTCAAGGGGAATCTGCCTTTGCTCACAGCTGGGCTGACAGGAAAACTCACTCACACCCAGTACAAGAGGCCTGTACATTCCCAACCCACTCCTGTCACTGTAAACTAGTTTCTGAGGCCACATCACACATCAGGCTGTGCTGTGTCTGGTTGGGAACTGTGTATGGGTGACTGTGTACAACACCTGAGCCCCAGCATCACCTCCCAACCACCCAAAGACCCCTTGTGTCCTTGGAAAAAAGCCCTTGAGCAAATTTGTGTCCCAATGTGATCAAGAAGCAATACAGAGTTAGCTTAATGGAAGTGCACTTTCTGATGGAAATGTAACCTTTATAAACTGTGAGGTTTTATAGGAATTCTAGCTCAAGCATTCAGTGACTTCAGGTATTCCATACCATGGGTTCCTGAGATTGCTGGGGTATCCACAGTTTATAGTACTGGTTAAACTGGTAGAGCTGAGGATACTTGGAAACTTTCAAGGACTTCAAATCTTTATCATAGAGCTGGAACATCAAGCAGAGGGCAAAGGGTTCTCTCTGAGAGTGCAGAAGGTCAGTGAAAACAGCAACAAGGTACTCCACGATGTGTGCTCCTAGAAAAACAAAATAAAAAAATGAAACTTCTATTGACAGAAGTAATCTGCATGAGCAAAGACACTTGGGAAACCCTCTTTCCCTAGCACCTGGGCAGCAGGCCACAGAGTATCATTTAGGGAAGTACTGAATAGGACTAGAAGGTGTTTGTGGTAAGCTAGACAAGTGTTCCTGACCCACTGCGCTAACTGGTATATCCTCCATATAGTAGTTCTTCCCAAAGTAAATAATCATTCTACTTTCAGATACATACATGATCAGTTTGGCCTGTTTCCTTCCAGACAAACATAAAACTAGTTCTGCCTTCACTGTGTTGTGCTAAACAGGCCTGTATTTTAACAGGATAAAGAACTCAGCCAAGCACCACCTAAGAGGAGAACTGCTTTGTAATAGGGGCACACAGCCCAGGTTAACACATGTGAGGTAAAGAGGGAGGAGCTGCTTTCAGAAGTGGGACTTTGAGTCCCACCCCAGGTGCTGCTCAATAGCCACATACACACAGGTGCTGTGGGGGCCAGCAAATCCTGCTCTGAGCCCACCTGACGCCCCTGTGACTCCAATGCTTTCCTCAAGGACATGGTGGAACTTTGCAACATTCACCAGTGGAGTTTCATCTCTGAAGAAGTTTCCTTTGGAAAATCCATCAGTTTCCTACTCAGCAGTGCAGTCCATTCTCCCACTGCCTGGTCTCTGGAAGAGCTGCCTATGGCTTCCCCTTATGATCTGCACACTCTGTGCTTAAAACAGCTACTGAAGCCAACTACTTCCAGACCAAGACTGTCCATGCAGGGACAGTGTCTCCTGTTTAGGGTAAGGAAAAAAGAACAGAAGCACCTCATAAGTTTCAGTGCCTCTCTTGAGCAGGGAGCACCATGGATCAACCTTCTTCTGCTTGCAATGAAGATAATGAAATGTCTCAAGGAATTCACTGAATAAAAATGATCCCACTTTCACCCCACTGTCAGAGCTGACAGAAAAACCAAAGTCTGTACCTGTTCCATTTTCAGACTGAAGCAACAATACATTCCTGGCTTCTAATGCAGCAGGGACAATAGCACTAAATGGAAATGTTTGAATAATTATGTCTTCATTTAAAGTGAACCCAGTTTCCTCATCTAAGCCATCGCTGCCCTCAATCAGGACATCCACCATATCGAGGACATCTATTAAGTGAAGAAAAAAATGTAAGCAGAGGATTCAGACTAACTGGAAAACAACAGAGCTAGAATGCAGCACTCCAGAAACACAAGAACCAAGTCCTGGAATTCTCTGTTATGTTGGGTTGAGGAGTTACTACTTACCGTCAATGTGAGAGATGGGGATGCTGATGTTATCAGAGTCCTGTTTAAACACATTGACCTGGAGCATGCTGGCTTCTTGAACAAGGTCTGCTGCCTTGTCTGTGTAGGGATAGGGGTTTGTCACCAGCTTCAGCAGGATCTGCCAACAAAGGTTGAGAGAAAAGTAAGTGCACAGGCTGTTAGGTGTATGGGAACTATATCCTGTTAAGAAAGACCACATGCTAATAGTGGTTGGAAGCTGGCAAGTTTTAGAAGGACAACTTCCATATCACTTTTGCAAGAATCTGCCTGTGGTTCCTGCTGTCCAGGAAACACTGGGTCTGATGGAAAAAGAAATGTCCACTGCAATTTGGCACAGGACGAGTCCCTGGGGAAACTGCACTGAGAAAGAAGCACTGGGCATTTAACATCCCGAAGAGTAAACAGGAAATGTCAGCTTTTATTGTGAAAGATTACAATTTACTGAGGTCTGGTAATTTTGGTGGGTAATGCCATTTCAGGACAAGATAAAAGCTACCCACACATCCAACACTCTACTCTTAAACCATAAGAATATAATAAGAATTTATCTTTTGGGATTTAATTTTCCTGCAAATCATTTCACTGTCCTCCCACCAAGACAAAGAAGGGATCAGCCCTGTATGAAGAATAACAAATACTGCTTTTTTTGGGAATTCAATCACTGGTCTTTGACAAGTTTTTCAATAATAGCAACAAAATCCCTAGTTTCCACTATTCTTGGTATTGTTTATCCAGCTTATTTGGATACTGTTACCCTTTCCAAAAACTGAATCACTGCTTCCTTTTGATCTTCTTTTGTATTATCCAAGTGTTCCAGCCAAACTGAAAGTTCCTTCCACGTGTACTCAAACACTCCACTGTCACGTAAAACCTGTCCAGAAAACAAAAAAATGCATAAAATAGCCCAAAACACCTAGAAATAAAATACTCCCCCAAATCAAAATCTTTTTGTATAGCAACTTCATGTTTTCTCCTTGGAAAGTAAAAACGAAGAGTAAGTTGATGACAAGAAGTATATCTCTTCTCACTCTCTTTGTATACAAAGGAAGCTATCACAACTCATTTGTTCAACATTTACTCTACACACAGTGTCAGCAGTTATAAAACTAAAAGCTGCTTACATGAATCTGACAGGGTAATTAAATTAAAATAAAGAAAAAAGAGTGGAAAAGGATTCATTTTAACATAAGTAACTATTTTTGGCAGTGTCTCAAAAGAAACACACTGGTAGTTCTCATGAAAACAGGCAGGAACAAGATGTGAAATCCAAAAATATGCCTTCAATTATATGGCACTACTGTGCTGAAAAATAAGCCAAACACACTTATTAACATCTATTCTCAGCTGCCTTTCTGCTGACATAACTGCCCTGATTTCCCTGTGCCTGCATTACCTTCAGGGAAAATGCAACGGACTGAACCTGAAAGAGGACATAAGACTGAGTCAGGCAGCCCCCATCCCCACTCAGTAAAAGAATGCAAGTACACCACAAAAACAGTACTGGGCAGCTTTTGATTGAGACTGGGAGACATAGTTAACCTGAAATTAATCCCCTGGGGGGATCAACTAAAACCTAATTCAACCACTGTAACTTTGGTTCAATGGACTGAATATCACAACTGCACCCTGTGATTGAAGCTAAATGAAGAAATTAAATGCACAAAGCTGTAGAAACTTGTGTACCACTAATACAAGATAGTGCAGGATGAACCCTGTCCAGGGCCCAGAACAGCATATTGGATATTCTCTTTGCATTTATTTCTAATGTGGATCTCTACTCCTACTTAGATAACTGTAAGATGACTTTAAGAAGATACTGAAAACAAGAGCCACTGGTGCCTTCATGGGTTTGTAGTTGATCACAGTTCTAAAAAGTCAGATAACTTATCCAAATGCACATAAGGGGATTTTAATTCAGTTTTAAGACAAAAATACGCCTTGCATCAAAGCTTGTTTTGGACTGTAACAAAGATGACTATTTTGCAGGGCCAGAGCAAAACTAGCTAAGGCTTTAGGAAGGCTGGAGTGATGAAGTACAGATTAAATAAATGAGGATAAGAAATAAAAAGCAAAAATCATCTCTTCTTGATCATGTCAAGACCTTTGCAGGCAAAGTACATTGATTTATCACAGTGTCAGAATTAATGCAGCCTAGGGATGTGAGCAAACATCAAAGACATTTTCTTTAAAATTCTATCAACTGTTGCAGCAAAGTCACTTGACAGCACTTACTTCCATAGAATATTTAGCTAACAGGAAGTTATCTGACAGTAAATTCAAAGAACAGTCACAAGAAATGGGAAAGCTAACTCTGTTGGCCACACAACTATGCAGTAATTGATTTAAGCTTTAACTGCTTTATCTGCTTTAAGAAAAAAATTTTACAATCCTAAACTTTCAGACGGGTGAGATATAGTGAATACCCTGATATTTCAGTTCAAATGCTTACCTTGATGATCAGTTTTTTGGTGGAAATTTTCAGATGAGAATGGTTACTTGTAACAAACATTTTCATCAGTAAATAGAAGACTGATTTTTCACCAGACACCTTCTCTGTCTCAGAGATATCCTAAAAGAAAATTGTATTAAAATTTCCCATCTACAGCAATACTGTACAGGATTATGTTGCGCTGAAGGAGGTATGTAAGATAAGTTTATTATTTTATAGACCTGTCCAAAAATCCCAAGGTCAGAAACTAATGGGATCATTTATACTACTACTTTGCATTCAGTGAGCCAGGATCATTGTACTCCTCTGTACAATGTTTGTTTGGAAAGTAGAAGAAGAGAGCAGCAACAGAAACACCAACTAATATAAGGGACTAAAACCACCTCCCTCCTCAAACATCTCCTACTGCTGTTATCACAATCAATGGGAGTCTCTGCTTCCCCTCAAAGCTTGGCCGACTCCTCTCTCCTGACAAGACAAGCAGGCTCTCAACAGTGTTATTTTACAAGCCTGCAGTAAAAAAAAGAGTCGGGACCCAAAGGTTTCCACTAATTATGGAGAGCACTAAAAAAATGTTGAAATCTTCCCTGGAAACAAGTGGGATGGCTCACATCAGCAGCTCATTTCCTTAGTCTGAAACCTCAGACTTTCCAGATGTTATGGTCTTGGATCTTAATGGAATATTCTCTCCCTACCAAAACAGAATTAGGGAGCTGATGTCCAAACCCCCATGCCACTAGATAACAAAGAAGTTCAACTGCTTTGAATTCCAACTTAATTGCTGGGGAAGGGAGGGGGAGGGGAGAGGTTTCTTCTGAGGTGCCAGACTTCACTCTTTAGAGTAGCTGCGGTGAGGGTAAGCCACTGTTTTCTGGGCTCATGAAGGCATTTGGAGGAAGCTGAGTTGCCCTGGTTCAGCCACCCTTTCCCAGCTCAGCTCTGCGTGCTCTCTGCTGCTCATCAGAGAGCGATAAAGAGAGCTGTGGCAAATGCCTTGGATTCTGCTACAAATCCCTTTCCTGAGCCAGTTTTGCATCTGCAGAGGAGTACTTGAGTAGCACCACCACCATCCCCTGTCCCCAGCCTCTGTCTTTGACTGGAGGACGAGGAAAGTCTCTGCATTGCCCGTGGAGAGGGTTCCACCCCACCCTTTTTTGTGGCCTTTATTTCCCACGTGAGTTATTGGGAGGAGCCAGCGCCCCACGGGCCACCTTTTATCTTTGCTTTTTGCTGGAGGACCATGCGATTCTCACTGCCAGCCAAGGCGTGGCAGCGAACCCCTGCTGTCCATAAATATAATTGCACCAAAGGAGAGCAGAGACAAAAACTGTTTTGTTTAAAGGGTTTGGGGTTTTTTTTACATATTTATATTTATATTTGAAGTTAAGAACTGTTATCCTTTTCTATATATTTTTCTTATTAAAACACCTTAATTTCAAACTTGTGATTTTTTGAGGGAGGCCCTTTTTTTTC